>NC_062557.1:56492706-56796594 GCF_016906955.1 Phacochoerus africanus | reverse complement strand
GGATCTGGCGTTACCGCAGGCTGTGGCGTAGATCACAGATGTGGCTTGGATCTGGTGTTGCTGTGGCTGTGGGGTAGGGCTGCAGCTGCAGCATCTATTTGATCCCTAGCCTGGGAACTTCCATATGCCACAGGTGCATCCCTTTAAAAAAAAAAAAAAAAAAGGAAGGAAGGAAGGAAAAACAAATAAATAATAAAAGAAAGCTGTACCACTCACCCATCCTGAATCTTACTGTACCACAGACCCCTGGAGTGTGAAAACGTCTCAGGGGACAGACCGTTCCAAATGTCAGTATCTGAGAAACTTCTCTTTTTTTTACCTCTCTTTTTAGGGCCACACCCACGGCATATGGAGGTTCCCAGGCTAGGGGTTGAATCGGAGCTGTAGCCTCTGGCCTACACTGCAGCCACAGCAACGCCAGATCCAAGCCGCGTCTGTGACCTACACCACAGCTCACAGCAGCACCAGATCCTTAACCCACTGAGCAAGGCCAGGGACCGAACCCGCAACCTCATGGTTCCTAGTCGGCTTTGTTTCCGCTGCGCCACGACGGGAACTCCTGAGAAGTTCTCTGAATCAAGCCACCCTAAACTCACTCCGAGTGTTGAGTAATTTCCCAGGTTTATCATGCTTCCATTCAAGTCAAAGCATGGTGCTTTGGCCTAGGTTGAGACATTCTAAATGCAGACGTATTGCAGACAAAGGCAGCAGGAGGGGTGGCGATTGCTCTTCAATGACTTGACCTCTCCAAGACTCTGACTCTAGTCCTAGAGTTGTCCCCCCGTAGGGCGCTTTGATGAGAGCACAGCAAAGAAGCTGTCAGTGTGACGTACAGGAGGCAGCGGAAGTTTCACCTTAACAAGGCCACAAACCGATGGCCAGGATCCACGCTTTATCTCTTTATCTGTCTGTCTTACTATTAAAAGCACCAGGGTTTATACACATGTGCGCACGTGCGCGCACACACACACACACACACACACACACACACCAGGGAAGAGCCGTCTGCCCCAAGCGCATCTTTGCATATTCACCATTCTCAGGAAAAACAAAAAGTTGAGTGTCAGGTGCATGTTTGGTATCAAGAAGGAGAAAACTAAAACTCACCGTTTCTTCCAGCAGATCGATGGTGTGGCTTTGAGTAAAAGGAGAACAGATCAGAAGGAAGATACAGTTTTATACCCTCTTGATGATTTCCTCAGCCTACGGAAAACATGGTTTCGTTAACTTTTACCCACGTTTATTTTTTTACTTGGCAACGTGTCTTCTCTGCATAGGTGTTTTCCAACATCTGCTTATTTCTTCATTTTGACAGCTCGCTTCTAGGGTTTGTATGAGCATAACTGGAACATAATGTAATATTGGACAACCACCATTCCTGTCTGTCATAAGCTTCTTACTTGCTGGCTTACAAGTGGCCTCAAATCTTCTTTATTAGAGGTTTATTTCTGCAAGTACATTCAACTCCTTCAACATGAGAACTCCCAGGTCCTGGACGATGGACTGAATGCTCCCACCTGCGGTCTCACTGATGCATCCGAGGGAAGCTACGGCGAAGAACTCACCTCTGTCTAATTTCGGTGACTTCCTCCTCCTCAGCTTCCGTACGTCACTCTAATTCTGTGAAATGCACTTCAACCAGGAAGTGAACTTGATGCCATATGCGTGTTACGTGTATCTTCATTTAAAAAGATGTTCTCAGAGAACAGGAAAAATGAAACATGGAGATAAGTAAATAACTCATTGTTCACCGCCTGTCATAGGAAGATACAAAAATGTGAGACTTCAGATTTCATAGGGATGTTTACGCTCAGCTTTATCTAATTTTAGCTTTAACAAAAAGTGACTTTCAGTACCAGAGCAACAAGGAAGCCTAACACCATAGGATAAGACTCGGGAAAGACTTTGTGTTGTACCTCCTGGAAGTAAAGAAAGTAATGACAAATGACTGGGTTAACAAATTTTAAGTCAGAAAACCTAACTTTATATGATTAATACTTATCAAAATGTGCAATGAGTTTATCTTATTTGATCAATTACTTTATCATAACTGCGACGATTGCTCAATCTAGAATAAACATTGAACACATAAAAAAAACATAATTCAGTTTACATCAGGGTATAATGTGTGTGTGTATATATATAGTTTTGTATATTTTTTCTTATTTTTAATTGACCAAACAGATAGCAATTTGCTGTTTGTTTCTAAGTAATAGCAACAACATAGTTAATGATTATTACTTGCATAAAAGTGAAAATAATGACAGAAACCATACAAGGGACAAGAGGAAGAAATTGGTAACGTTCCATTATCATACGGTGCTTGAACTCTTCATAAAGGGATACAGGGTTATTCTAAAGTGTACTTGGATTAGTTGTAAATGTGTCTTGCCAACTCTAGAGCAAACAAAAAGAAAAAAGGAAGAAAGAAATATAATATGCTAAGAAAGAGAAAACTGAATCCTGTCCAGACGAAACGACAAAAAGCAGGAAAAGAGGGGAAGACAAAAATAGGAAAAAAGGGAGTTCCCGCTGTGGCTCAGTGGTAATGAACCTGACTAGTATCCATGAGGATACAGGTTTGATCCCTGGCCTTGCTCAGTGGGTTAAGGATCTGGCATTGCCGCAAGCTTGCGTTGGTGTAGCTGTGGTGTAGGCTGGCAGTTAGAACTCCGATTCTACCCCTAGCTTGGGAACCTCCATATGCTTCGGGTACAGCCTTAAAAAGACAACAGAGAAAAAAGAAAAAGAAAAAAGAACAAAGACAATAAATAGAAAACAGTAATAAATATATGGTAGACAATAATCCAGTAATATCAATATAATTACTTTAAAAATAAATTATTTCAATATACCAGTTAAAAGATAAATTAAAAGACAGTGGACGAGAAAACAAGACGCAGAGTTCCCATTGTGGCTCAGTGGGTTAAGAATGAGAATGTGTATTTGACCCTGGCCTCCTTCAGTGGGTTAAGGATCCAGCATTGCCACAAGCTGTGGCGAAGGTCACAGATGTGGCGCCCATCTGGCATTGCTGTGGCTGTGGCATAGGCCTGCAGCTGCAGCTCCTATTTGACCTCCAGCCCAAGAACTTATATATGCTGCAGGTGTGGCTGTAAAAAGGAAAAAAAGAAAAGAGAAAGAACAATACCCAGCTATAAACTGTCTGTAAGAACCCCATTTAAAATATAAAGATATATGTAGATCAAAAGTAAAAAGATATGGGAGTTTCCTTGTGACTCAGTGGGTTAAGGATCCAGTGTTGTCACTGCTGCAGCTTGGGTCAACGCTGTTGGCACAGGTTTGATCCCTGGCCCAGAAGTTTCTACATGCCATAGGTGCAACCATTAAAAAAAAAATTAAGACGGTGAGAGATGTGCCATGCTGACACTAAGAAGAAGAAGAAAGTTGGAGTAGCTATATTAATTTCAAACATAGCAGACTTCATAGCAAGATAGATTATCAGGGCTAAAAAGGGGCCTTTCAAAATGGGCCAATTCTCCAAGGACACATAACAATCCTTAATTGTTAGTTTGACAGAGCATCAAAACACAGGTTAAAAACTGATAATATTGTAAGAAGAAACAGATGAATCCACTATTACAGTTGAAGATTTCAACATGAATCTATCAGAAATGGACAGGTCTAGCAACCAGAAAATCAAGAAAGACGTAGCTGAACTCAACGGTATCATCAGTCAACTGGACATAATGGACGTCTATCAATGACTTCATCCAACAACAGCAGACATACACATTCTTCTCAAGCTTACATTGGAACATCCACCTAGATAGACCCCATTCTGGGCCAAAAGCATCCCTTGACAAACTTAAAAGCTTAGAAATCATTCACTGTATACTTGCAGACTACGATGGAATTAAACTAGAAATCAGTAACAGGAAGATAGCCAGAAAATCCCAAGATACTTGGAGATAAGAAAAACACAGTTCTAGATAACACAAGGGTCAAAGAAGAAATCTCAAGAGAAGTTTTAAAATATTCTGAACTAAATAAAAGTGAGAGTACAACTTATCAAAATTTGTGGGCTACAGTGAAAACAGTGCCCAGAGGGAAATTGATAGCATTGAATGCCTACATTAGAAAAGAAGAAAACTCCAGAATCATTCGTCCAAGTTTCCATCTTAGGAAACCAGTAAAAGAATGCAAATTAATTTCAAATTAATAAAAAGAAAAGAAATTCTAAAAAATAGAGCAAAATTCAATGATGTTGAAAACAGAAAACCAGTAGAGAAAAATCAACAAAATCAAAATCTGGCTCTTTGAAAGAAAACAAAAAAAATCAGTATAATCGAAATGCCTCTAGTCAAGCTAACTAAGAAAAAAAGAGAAGATACAAATTACTACTATCAAAATTTTTTTAAAAAGACAGCACAGCCGATCACATGGACATTAATACTAGAATACTATAAAAAACCCTATTTCTACAAATTTGATAGCCTAAATGAAATGAACCAACTATTTGAATGACACCGTCTGCCAGAACTCACAGAAGAAACAGACCATCTAAGTTATTGAAATTTAATCAGCATTTAACAACATTCCGAACCAAGAAGAAGCAGGCTGCGGTGTTATCCTGGTGAATTCTGCTGACTATCTAAGAAGATTGCACCAATTCTCCGCAGTCTCTCCCAGCAGATGGAAACCAGAGACATACTGTCTAACTCATTCTATGGGTCCAGCATTGCCTTAATATCAACGCCAGACACAGTCATTACTAGAAAAGAAAACTGCAGGGAGTTCCCATTATGGCTTAACGGTAATGAACCCGACTGGTATCCATGAGGATGTGGGCTCGATCCCTGGCCTTGCTCAGTGGGTTAAGGATCCAGTGTTGCCGTGAACTGTGGTGGAGATTGCAGATGCGGCTCGGATTTGGCGTTGCTGTGCTGGTGCAGGCCGATATCTGCAGCTCCGATTCAGCCCCAAGCCTGGAAACCTCCACATGCCATGGGTGCCACCCTAAAAAGACAAGAAGAAGAAGGAAAGAAAGAAAAAGAAAGGAAAACTGCAGACCAATATCTGTTATGAAAATAGATTAAAAAAAGGTCCTCCACAAAATTAGTAAATCAAATCCAACCATGTAAGAGAAAGGTGTAGTATGCACACAACCAAACTCTTTTTCTCCCTTGTCATCCGTTTCTTTGGTTCCGCAGTTGAAAGGGAGTGGAGAGCCCAGGAGACTTCGCTCGGGAACACTGTTCCCATCGTATTTGCATTTGAGGATACCAGCCATTGGTTCTAGCCATTAAATCCACAGGTGGACGTCTTCGTGTGTGTATGGAAATTCTGAGCATCCTTTTAAGGTTAAACGTTTCTCTAGAGAAGCAAGAGTCCTCGAGCTATTGATGAGAAGTGTCAGGAATCATTTTCCCGAGGGAAGGTCGGGGAAGCGTTAAACTAGACTTCCAGAGTTCCCTCTCTCAGGGGAGAAGGGCAGTGTCCTTAACACAGAAGGAGAAGGGAAGTGGAAACTGGGCTGCAGAAGAAGCCGGAAGCAGTTCAGTTGCAGAGCGGGAAGGAGGGGATACCTTCGAATGGATTTATAAGAAAGACAGACGGGAATGAGAAATGGAACAAAGGGGAAAGACCAAGGTCTTCCTTAGAGTTGCGTTTTCCTGATTTCTAAACCCGCAAAAGTCGATAGAGACCTTAAAACAGTGCATAAGAAAAAAGCCTCAAAGAAGTCCCTGCTGGGGCTCAGTGGGTTAAGAACCCAGCTAGTGTCTGTGAGGATGCAGCTTGGATCCCTGGCCTCGCTCAGTGGGTTAAAGGATCCAGCATTGCCGGGAGCTGCGGCATAGGTCAAAGACGTGGCATTGCTGTGGCTGTGGCGTAGGCCGGCAGCTGCCGCTCCCATTTGACCCCTAGCCTGGGAACCTCCATATGCTGCAGGTGCACCCCCCCCAAAAAAAAAAGACAAGCAGAAGTTGAGAATCAAGGAAAGTCTTTAATGGGGTAGCAAAAGGGGGAAGAAGATTCAGAGATACCAAAGGAAGCCTGACCAGAGAAGAGAAATGCCAAGAGTGGACTAGAACATGCTCTGGATCCGCAGTCACTAATGAATGACATGCGGAATAACGCCCTCAGGTCACGTACGTGAGGGGAACACTGCGGGGAACCTCGTCAAGAAGATTATGGGCCCCAAAACTTTACACAGCCCTGGACACGTAGATTGATCTGGAGCTCCAGAGTATGTTGCAGTGTTTCCCACACTTAGAGGACGGAGGACACTCCTTGAGAGTGAAACCTTTGGACTTCTCAGGGAATGAATGTTCTGAGACACAGGGTGTGGGGGACACTGGTGGGAATGTGCGGCCACCAGAGGACGAAGGAACTTCAAGAGAAGGCGCAGGGTCGTCGCCTGAGTGCACGCGGAAGGGCGTGGCTTCCTCACCCAATGTCTTAGAAGTCTCATTACCGTCCAGACACAGCCAGAGGTCTTTGAAAGACCGGGGTCTTTGAGAGACGACAGTACTTCCTCCAGTATCTCGAGTTAACTGTACCGTGAGAGTCTGAGCCGTTACAGTATCACTTGCAGGCGTGTGGGCATAACACCGACCATAGGGTGACAACCGAGGGGTCTCCCTTTTGCTTCCTCTTGCGCCTCTTGCCCGTTGGGACTAACATCCAGCATCAGCTGGGATCGTCTCGTAACACTTAGAGGATGTTTTATTGTGCCTAAGCCCTTTTCTCAGGCAGAGAAGAAGAAAGGAAAGAGGAAAAGTAAGAAAAGAGAGAGGGAAAGTGGGGAAGAAGGAGGGAGGGAAGAGGAAAGGAAAAGGACTGTGGTCTGCATCCAGGAAATGATTTATCCCCCTTCGAGCCTCTGCAGGTTTTATCAGATCCCTTGAAGAGCTGGAAACAATGGTTGAGGCTGAAAAGAACCACTCTCTTAGGTCAGCGTTTCTCACTCTCGATCCCACGTAATTCTGAAGCCAAGAGCAAACGTGGAGAGAGGGGAGCTCTGCTGATAACAGAGTCTTGTCTCACCTCCAGAGCCAAAGGCTGTGGGGTCGTCCCCTGAGATTTCCCGCTCAGATAATCTGAAAAGAATGCATTTCTCAGGGCTGATGACTTGGGACGTCTCTGCCCGTGGGAGTGAGTGTCAGGGCCCATTGATGTGGAGAGGATATTGGCTGTCAAACTGCCACCCAGGCCGGCAGACGAGGCCAGCCCATCTTTGATATGGAAATCCACAGGGTGAGGTTCCCGTGGATGGGCTGCTGCAGCCTCTGCTGCAGACAAAGCCCAGGGGCAGGCTCTGGTTTGTGCCAGCCTTGTGGAATTCCTCTTCCTGTGGCCAGATCTTTTTGATTCTGCTGACACCTATGGGCTGTGATTGAGCGATGCTCTCTCCTTTTCTTGACAAACCCATTGTCCCAATTTACCTATTTTTAAAGTTTTTTTTTATTAGTAGGGTTTTTTTAGGAGGGGAGGGGCAGGGCACCCCCCACACACACACGCAGAAGCTCCCAGGCCAGGGATCAAACCCGAGCCGCAGCAGCAACCAGAGCCACAGCAGTGACAACACAAGATCCCTAACCTGCTGAGCCACCAGGGAACTCCTAGATGGAGTGTTTTGAAGACAATGGAGTAAACCTATTTGTTTAAATGCAGTGTCCCCGGGACTGCCTGCCTTTCTGTCCCCCAGAAGCAGGTGAGGAGGAAAGGATTCTCTCCTTCTGGAATTCCTATTAGGCGTATTGGCCCGCTTTGTATTATCCCATAGCTCTCTTATATTGCTTTCATGTTTTTTCATTTGGTTTTCTGTCTGCTGTCCTGTTTGGGTGATTTC
The DNA here is from genome assembly GCF_016906955.1 of Phacochoerus africanus. NCBI lineage: Eukaryota > Metazoa > Chordata > Mammalia > Artiodactyla > Suidae > Phacochoerus > Phacochoerus africanus. The sequence continues at coordinate 56,788,778 of NC_062557.1, read as the reverse complement.
CATGATTCTAGCTTTCATGTCACTAATTCGTGGAGGAAAGAATTCTCCTCTCAGAAGCTGTGCCTGGCACTGGCTTTTGCATGAGACTCTCACTGCCCACCCTGCTTTGCCTCAGTCACTTACAGAAAGAGCTTTTATATGTACAAAGACTCCGTGGCACCCAGGGAGCGTGTCATTTGGGAACACGCCACCACCGCCAGTGTACTTCGTCTCTCTGTTATCCAGGGCTGCCTAATCCTGCAGCAGCCACACAAGCGCAAGGACAGGCAGGTTCTTGCTCGGCACCTGGCCCCGCCCTTGACGCAAATCTGGAGAGCCTTGCCAGACACCAGTGCAAGCTCCTGCGCACTCAATTTTCCACTTGGAAACACGTGGCACTTCTACCCTCTCCGCTCTTTCCACTCCATGTCCTTCACCTTGCTCCTTCCTCTCCAGCTCCTGCCGCATTTGTCACAAAGTGCCCAGTCCGTCCCGCCATCTCCACTCAGGCACTCAGACCATATGGTCATGCTGCGTCCCAAGCTCCATTTCCACTCCTGTCTTTAGAACCACACTGGTCTTATTTTAGAGTACGAAGCTGCCGTGCCCAGCGTGTCCTTTGACTGAAGACCCCACGTTTATTTTTGGAGGCAGAACACCTAGTGGAGTGGCTTGCCGTGTGCCAACGTGCAACCTGCAAGGAGGAAGGAGATTTTCTTTCTGAATCAAACGGTCTTGCTTCTCCACTGAGGGTAGACCCAAATCTTTCATTCACCATGATGAGAAGACTAGCACATCACCAATGAAAATATGAACGGGAAGTTCCTATTGTGGCTCAATGGAAACAGACCCACTAGTATCCATGAGGTTGTGGGTTCCATCTCTGGCTTCGCTCAGTGGGTTAAGGATCTGGCGTTGTCATGAGCTGTCGTGTAGGTCGCAGACCCGGCGCGGATCTGGTGTTGCTGTGGCTGTGGTGTAGGCCAAAAGCTGTCGCTCTGATTCGACGCCTCACCTGGGAACCTCCATATGCCACAGGTGCAGCCCTGCAAAGCAAAAAATACATACATACATAAAAATATGAACAGTCACGTGTTCCACTGGGCTTTAGCCAAGAACTCCAGTGGCCCACGGCCTCTGATTCAGTGCTTGGGGATGGTCCAGGATATGGTACACCCAACGGGAAGACACCTTTCCATCCCGGGGCAATCTGAAATCAGAGAGCACAACCACGACCACAGTGAAAGCTTCGAAGACACACTCTTGGCTTGAAGTCCACTAAATGAGAGGAACCGTGCATCCCAGGACCCACTGTCTCCCCTTGACTTGTAAGCATGACACAGTGGGAGGATTGTGGTGCTTAGGGTCTGTTACAGCTGAGTTTGACACCTGGTTCTGCTCCTAAGTTTATAGGTGAGCCTAAGCAAGTCACTTACTTTAGCTGAGCCTTACCTTTGTCAGCTGCAAGGTATAGAGGCTCAGAGGAGTTCCCTGGTGGCTCAGTGGGTTAAGGATCTGGCATTATCACTGCTGGAGCTCTGGGTTACAGCTGTGGGATGGGTTTGATCCCTGGCCTGGGGACGTCAACATGCGGCAGGTGTGGCCAAAAATAAATAAATAAATAGCCTACCTATAGAATATATATATATATATGTGTATGTGTAGGCTAAGAATCTGAACCATCCAAAGATTTACATTTCCGACCTAAGCTATACCCTTTAGAGGTCGCCCAAAATATCCATTGTGTGTCCTGAAAGGAGGTTTTCCTAAAAGAGAAAAGATTAATCACCATTCGACAGCTATCTTGGGCCCCTCCATCCCTGATGGTGCTCTCCTGCCCCAGGCGGTCCTCCGTCAGTGGTTCCTGCACATCACTGGCGACCAGCATTAGATGGGGAACAGTTATGATTAAGTGTCCCTGAGCCCCACCCTCTTAACAGTTGGACTGGGGCTAGAACTGGGGCAGAATCTACACTGCCGAGGCGGGCGCCCAAGGTGTCACTGGTACCCACAAGGTGTGGGAAGTACCAGCCTCCCCTGTAGAACAATCTGGGGGTTGCCTTGAGATCGAGGGGAGATGAATGCATTAGCTCAGGATCTTCCCTTGACCCCCAAGTTGCTAAAGCAAGACAACCCTCCAGGGCCGCCTCACATTTTTGTGTACGTGTTAGGAAAAACAGGCTGCATTTGCCAGTTCTCTGAGATCCGGTGTGCCACAGAGCTGCAGAGGGCTCCCTCCTGGTCCTCTAAAAAAAAAAAAAAAAAATTAAATTTAGGAGTTCCCGTTGTGGCGCAGCAGAAACAAATCCAACCAGGTACCGTGAGGTTGCAGGTTCGAGTTCCTGGCCTCACTCAGCAGGTTAAGGATCTGGCATGGCCATGAGCTGTGGTGTAGGTCGCAGATGCGGCTCGGATCTGACATGGCTGTGGCTGTGGTGTAGGCTGGCAGCTACAGCTCCCATTCGACCCCGAGCCTGGGAACCTCCATATGCCGCGGGTGTAGCCCTAAAAAGACAAAAAAAATTTTTTTAATTTAATTTAGTTTTTTATTTTATGGCTGTGCTTGAGGCATATGCAAGTTCCTGGGCCGGGGATTGATCCCAAACTGATTCTTTAGGATTCAACACCAGATCCTTCCACTCACTGTGCCAGGCCTGGGATCAACTCGCACCTGCGCAGGAACCAGAGCCCCTGCAGTCAGAGTCTTAAACCACTGCACCACGGTGGGAACTCCCCTCAACCACGGTCACTCAGGTGGGTTAACGGAATCCTGAGTCCAGGCCTGATGTTATTCTGGATTCTTAGAGAATCAGCAGGTGTCCCTAACCTGAAAGACCACATCCAGGCTTGCTGCCCAAGGACTCCCAAGGTGGGTTCTCTCCCCACCCAGGCTAAGGGTAGATGCGGCTGAGTGATTTGCCAGCCACATTCCAGGCGAAACATGATTCACGACGTGATCCAGCCCACGCACGTTTGGGGCATCTGCTCTAGAAACAAGCTTCTCGTTGAAGAAACACATAACACATCAGCATTCCAGCTAAGTCATGAGTCTGGGTCTTAGGGGATGGGGTTTGGGTCAGAGACACAGGAGCCAGAGGTTGGAACACAGCACCCAGGAACACATGCTTGTGACCTGTAACCTGCATTTTTATGCCCAGTCCCACACCAGGGTTGCCACCGAGGTCCCTAGAGATTAATGAATCTGGACGAGAAAGGTACCTTTTCTCTCCTTTCCCACCGCACTGCCTTCCCTCCCCACCCCGAATAAATCACGCATTAAAAGATGCTAAATCCCAGAGTTCCCTGATGGCTCAGCAGGTTAAGGATCTAGTATGGGCACTGCTGGGGCTCTGGTGACAGCTGCGGCACGGGTTCAGTCCCTGCTCCAGGAACATCCTCATGCCACAGGCATAGCAAAAAAAAAAAAAAAAAAAAAAGATGCTAAATTCCATAGGACAGAGTTCCCACTGCGGCGCAATGGGATCTGCAGCATCTCTGGAGCCCTAGGATGCAGTTTCAACCCCCCAGCCGAGCCCAGGGGGTTAAGGATCTGGCATTGCTGCAGCCGTGACATAGGTTGCAGCTGTGGCTCAGGTTCACTCCCTGGTCTTGGAACATCCATATGCCATAGAGATGGCCGGAAAAACAGAACAAAACAAAAGCCATGAGGAAAATGGAAGTAACCTGCAGGTCACAACTGCGGCTCGGATCTGATCCCTGGCCCCGGGACAACCGAGAAAGAAAAAGGAAAAAAATCCCATGGGACAATTTTTAGAAATGGGGTTGTTTCAGCCTGGAGGGTACCAGAGAGGACAGACGTACTCACTGTGAAAATGGCCCACGTGGAAACCTCAGCGCAGCAGGGACTTGTGTTGGATTCGGACCCCGGCCTCCGCCCGGCCCCCTCGACTCCATCCCCTTCTGGGCAGAGGGGCTGGCAGCAGCCACAAAGCCCAGGTGACCAAAGGACCCTTATGAGAGATGAGCCGGCGGCCCGGGCCTGGCCTCACCCCGCTCTCCTGCCCCTTAGCCCAGGGTCTCAGGTCAGGGTTCCCTCGTCCCAAGGAATAACTGAAGCCTTCGGAGCACGAACCCTTGAGAAGCCATTCTTTAAAAACGCCCCGTGAATGTGGAGTGACACTGAATTCCCGGGTAATCGGATTAGGGTAGATTGCTCCGACTGTCCTTCAGAGCTGCAGCCCCTTTATCTCCTGGCTGGTAGGAAGCTAAGCTTCTTGACTCTGCCGCCGTCTCTTCGGAGTCATCAGGCATCTGACTTCTTCACGTCAACAATTTTATTTGCTTAATCTGGGGTGAAGAGATTAGGGATTTAGAAGAGATTTTTCAGCATCCCTGTCATTCCTCGTGAGAAAGCGGATTCCTTCCTCCTGCCCCCCTTTCTCCCTCTGCCACCAGCACGCACACCCCAACCAGAGCACTGCAAACACCTGACACACACACCACACAACACACACCCAAGAGATGCTGCACACACACGGTTTGGGAGGAGAAAGAGGAATTCCAGCCTGCAGCTTGTTTCATCAAAAGGTGGCGTGTCCATGGATCCGACAGAGCAATTCGCAAAGTTTAGGAGGCCGCTGAAATCACCTGGCTAAAGTTACGTGTTTTTGTTGCAGGACCTGTGAATAATGAGGGTGTTTATACCTATTACCCTGTCAGAGGTCAGCTGTAACCACAGCCTGGCGGCTTTCAAATGGGGACACCAAGGGATTAGAGGGGGAGAAAATGCACACCGGTGTCCTATTAAGGTCTGATCAGTAACACACAGGAGATTGCCTGATATTCTTGGACCCTTCAAGCACCATTCTGCATTTAAGTGGTGGGACCAAGGTGGTTAGGATTCAATAAAACCCATAAAAAATGGAACTGTGACCTGGTACAAGTCCCTGGTTCTTTCCAAAACTGAGTTTTTCTTTTATCTCGGATGTGGGGACCATGGCAGATCTGCGTCTGCTTTGCCTTCCCGTAGAGCTGTCTGCAGGCCAAGTAAGACAATGCAAATAGATTTCCGCACAGGAGTAAACATCGGTCATCAGTAGCTCACACAATCCTTGTAACCCCTGGAAGAGTCTGGAAAAGTGGAAGTTAAACAGATGCCTGATGGCTCCCTTCAAAATGTAAATGGTTATAGGAGTTTCCGTTGTGGCGCAGCGGAAACGAATCTGACTAGGAGCCATGAGGTTGTGGGTTCGATCCCTGGCCTCGCTTAGTGGATTAAGGATCTGGCATTGCCACGAGCTGTGGTGTAGGTCGCAGACATGCTCGGATCCTGCGTTGCTGTGGCTGAGGTGTAGGCTGGCAGCTGTAGTTCCGATTTGACCCTTAGCCTGGGAAATTCCATATGCCATTGGTGTGGCCCTAGAAAGCAAAAAAATAATAATCGGTTATAAAGAAGAGAATAGATTTGTCTTGTTTACGTTCTGGGAAGAGCTACGCAGTATTCACATCACAAGGAGGTGGATTTGGACTCCGTTCATCACAACTCCATTCCGTAGGCACCTATTGAGAACATCGTGTGTGCCAGGCATTCGGCCAGGTGCCCACCAGCTTCCCAGGACTGTGGGTGAGGGGAGGTTGTGCGGAGGAGCTGCCTCTGAGTTAGATGCGAATGATGTGTACGACTTCCCGGGAATTCGCGAGGTGAGAGTGTGCCGTAGAGGGGAGCCTGGCTGGTGAAGGTGGCTGGGTGGGACGGTGAGAGTGCTTTCTGGAGAGCTGTGACTACTCCTGGGCGGGGCCGGGGGTGGCCAGTGGCAGGAAGGTCTGGAGACAAGACTTGCCACATGAGCTGGCATGGGGCTGTGATCTCACGCTTTGTACCTCACGCTAGGCCTTCAGTGTACAGGTAGAGGAAGCTCCTGCAGGTTTTGAGGCAATGAAGGTATACGATGGAGTTTGCATTTTAGAAATGGTCTATTACCTATCCCTGGCCCCTGAGAGGCCCTGTGCCTTCGGAAGCAGAGACTGCCGTGCGTTCTGCTCTACAACCCCACCACCAACCGTGAGGGCTGTTCCCCAAAAACCTCAGCTTGGAAAAGTTGGAGATACCCAAACTCGAAACCTGCAAACAGAGGAGCAGCTTCACAGGCACACGAGAGCTCATGAAACTGCTTACGAATACGTCCATGTTCACAGTTATAAAGGTTTCCTGCTGAATATGAAGGGTGCTGATGGCATTTCTCTGAAATTGGTAAGAGGCAGTGTTCATTCCCATTTTGTGCTTCCTAATATCTCGGTTGAGATGCGTGTAAATCCAGTTGCTTTCGTGCCGACACACTGGGCCGTGCCTTCTCCTCACCCTAGTTCTGCATCTAAGTGTTAAAAACCTTCAAATGGATGACTCAAGAGGTGCGGGCCCCTCCTCCTTTGACTCTGCCTTTCTCTAGGCCTCTGAGTCGGAAACTCAGAAATGCCACATACGTAAATGTCTGTTACCCAGTGCCAGAGAGGCCTTCTCCACTCCTCCTCTCCCAGTGTGCCGGCTTACACCACGCAGTCGCCGCCCTGGACAGTGTCAGGCCCTGGCAAGTCATCAGGCATCGCACACCTCCCAGCGTGCCCCAGAGAAGAGAGACGGTAATTGTCAATTCCTGGCTGGCTTTCCCTCCACTGCCTTTATCCCTCCCAAGCTTCCTTGCCAAAATCGCTATGTCACTCTGCTCTCTCCTTTACCGCCTGCACTTTTGTTTGAGGGAAACTCATCCTTGTATGCTAGCATTTCAAATTAGCAGAAGTTGGGACTCAGGATAACAGTGCAGTGTGGTAACATACTTTAGAGACTCTTTGGTGGTGTCCACAGATGTATGAATAGGTGTCAGGAAGCCGAATGAGCGGTAGACATGGTATCTTATCCATGAGGATGTTTTGAACTGCCAGAAACAAAATACTTGACTAAAAGTGCCTCACGTGATGTTATCTCCCACAGTAAAATGTTCAGAAGAAGGGAGCTGCAGGGTTAGTTTAGTAGGCCAACCATGTCTTCAAGGACCCAGGCTCCTTCCATCTTTCTCCTCTGTAAACATGGACTTGGTCCTTAGGTTTAGCTGCTCATAATCACAAGATGGCTGCTGTTGCTCCAGGCATCATATCTTCAAACAAAGACACTCATAGACAGGAAGAAAGGCTGTTTCTCTTTGTTCATCTCTGTTCATTAGCTTCCCAGCAGCTTCCCTGAAGATTTCCCTTTGATCCCACTGACCTGCAGTAGATCAAATGCGAAAACCCAAGCTGCAAGTAAGGCTATAGAAACAAATGTTTGGTTTGAGCAGCTTTTATGTTAAGGGGAAACCTCCATCATGAGCAGGTAACCAACAATGGGTGGCCAACTCATCCTGGTTTGTCAGAACTTTCCAGGTTTCAAATTGGAAGCTCCAACATGGTTGAAACCATGCAAAGCCAAATATTTTAAATGTATCTTTGAAATTGGCTAGCTTTTGGAGTTCCTATTGTGGCTCAGCAGTAACAGACCCCAAAAGTATCCATGAGGATGCAGGTTCAATCCCTGGCCTCGCTCAGTGGGTTAAGGATCCGGCATTGCCATGAGCTGTGGTGTAGGTCACAGATGTGGCTTGCATCCTGCATGGCTGTGGCTCTGGCGTAGGCTGGCAGCTGTAGCTCTGATTCCACCCCTGGCCTGGGAACCTCCACATCTCCACATGCCTCTAGTGCAGCCCTGAAAAGAAAAGAAAAAAAAAAGAAAAAAAGAAACCCTAAGTTTTTAAGACCATAAAGAGTAGCATTTACCTTTTATCTGCTCTAGCACATGACCGACACAGTAAGGTTTTTGTCAAATTGTATTGAACCAAATTGAGTGGATTCTTATCCAACTGGGTTAAGGTGGAGAATAATGGAGTTGCCGTCATGGCTTAGTGGAAACGAATCTGACTAGCATCCATGAGGACACAGGTTTGATCCCTGGCCTTGCTCAGTGGGTTAAGGATCTGGCATTGCCGTGCGCTGTGGTGTAGGTCGCAGACGAGGCTTGCATCCTGCATGGATGTGGCTGTGATGTAGGCTGGCAGCTGCAGCTCTGCTTCAGCCCCTGGCCTGGGACCTCCATATGCCATGGGTGTGGTCCTAAAAAGCAAGAAGAAAGAAGGGAAGGAAGGAAGAAATTGGTTAGTTTTATAATGACAAAAAACACATTTATGATAGTATATTAAGTGAAGGAAGCTAGTTACAATTTTATGTATAGTATGCTCTCAACTGTTCTTTTGGCTTTTTTTTTAGGTGTAGGAAAAAAAGCTAGAAGGAACTGTATGTTAAGTGTGTGTGTGTGTGTGTGTGTGTGTGTGTATGGTGCCTTTGCTCACTGCACATCCCCTGTTCGACTAGTCCCTGCTTCATGTATACTCTACCCGCATGACTTTCCAGTCCTCTTTTTTTAATTACTCAGTGAGTTTTATTACATTTAGTTGTACAACGATCATCACAACCCAGTTTTATAGCATTTCCTTCCCAAACCCCCAGCCCGTCCCCACACCCCCCAACCTGCCTCGTTTGGAAACTGTAAGTTTTTCAAAGCCTGTGAGTCAGTATCGGTTCCGCAGAGAAGTTCACTGTGTCCTTTTTTTTTAGATCCCACATGTCAGTGATCGCATACGATGTTGGTGTCTCTCCAGTCCTCTTAATCCTAGGGTTTACTCAGCAACTGCCTACGTGGTTGCCCCCTGCCCCAGCTGCTGGTATGCCTGGTAACTGAGGAGCCAACCTGACATCAGTTCCCCAATCGCCCCTGTCACTGGCAACCCCTGCCTTGTCCCCCACTGGCTGTGGGGAAGACTGGTGCTGCCTGCTGTCCTTGGTGGGATGATGCTCCAGAACTTTGCTTAGGACTTGTAAGATTCCCTACCCAATAAATCGTGTATGTCTCTGGCAAAACAAACAAACAAACGGAAGCTCTGCATCCTGGGAAAGTCCTCATTCCTGGGAAAACTGGACGGTGTCACCCATCTGTCATGGTGGATGCACGCAGGGTGTTGGAGGAGAGGAACAGGTGGTAAGGATATGCCTCTAGCCTCAGGAAGGGACTCAGCTCCTGCCGGTGACATTTGGAAGGGGGAGACGGGCTGTTGCATGAGCTACTCTGAGTAGAATGGACGGGTCATGATTCGATATGAAGCAGGAAGGAGAGGCAGAGGTCACCAAGGACTCTGGGGGTCCTGTCTCAAGTAACAAGAATGCTCATTGATTATCTTAGCCTCATGAGTCAGAAGTCTGGGCACAGAGTGGCTCAGCTGTCTTCTGCTCAGAATCTCACAAGGCTGAAATCCGTGGGTCTGTGCTTTTTCAAGTTGTTGGCAGAATTGTGTTCTTTGCGATTGTAGGACTGAGATCCCAGTTTCCTTGGCACATGGCTTCCTTCATCTTCAAGCTCCACATGGTACATTTTAAAAACATTTATTGCATCATGTAATTGCTCTCACTTATTTGCAGACTTTAAGTAAGCATACAAGCCACTCTCAATCTTCAGCTGATTTTCACTCTGGCTTCTGGAGGGACCATGTTTTGTACCCCTGGTTTCTTCTGTTTGTAGTAAACCCTTGCTGACTCATAACAATTTTCAAAAAATGAAAATCCTTGAATTTTGAATTCTGCATTTTCCCTTATATTACCAGCTGGCACAGATTTCTGCTTTTAAGGGCTCATGCGATTAGATTAGGCCCATTCAACACCACAGGGTAATCTCTCAATCTTAAAATCATCTGATTAGTCACCTTAATCACATCTGCAAAATCCCTTTTGCCATGTGGTGTAACCTTTTTATCAGAGCAGCACCAGCGGATGAAGGTCATGGGGGCCAAAATTCTTCCTACAGATGATTAGGTAGAAAAAAATAGGAGCTCATGGGTAACATTTTGCCACAGCAAAGAACAAAGCTTCTAAGAACAGTTAGATGGTTTGTCTTATGAAAGAAGCATTGAGCCCTCCACCCAGGAAAGAATTTAGAGCCGCTTGAAATGTTCTTAAAGAAATTCCTGCACTGAGGAAGGATGGGCCTGGATGATTCCTAAGAGTCAATCTAAGATCCTACAACTCCAGGTTTCAAAATTTCTATCGTCCTGCCAAGTGGAAGAAAATACAGTCCATTTGATTAATGAAAAGGCAGGATTTTTCAGAAAATGATCAAAACATTCTAATGCAGGTGTTTTTACTTTCTCTGCAGTGACTCACAGTAAAACTTGAAAGCAAGAACTTGCAGAAATTGGCCTTTCCTTTCCCATTTCATGGAGTTATTGGCTCTGAGAAAAGGCATGGAGACACTCAGAGATTCCCAATATTGCCTGTCTTAGACTAGACCCTGGGTGATTGGGCGATGTTATGAAACACTCCCTTGGAAGAAGCTGTTAGGATATCTCGCCGATTTGTCGTTTTAGGGACCTTTCCCCTTTAGGTGATAGGCAGAGTGCTGAAAGTGGAAACAGATTCTGTGGCCCGCCCTGAGACCAGGTTTTTATTGATGGTAAATGCAGGAAGCGGCTGCAGGCTAGATGGAGCTGTGGGGAGTAGGAGATGACGGATCATGAAAATCTGCTTTGAAAAAAAAAGAAAGAGAGAGAATTCCTGTGGTTCCAAAATCTGTGAGTGAGAATTTAAATAGGATGTCTTCTTTTCCTATTAAGTGAACACAAATACCCAAGGCAGGTCCAGGAGAGGATGAGGGCCAGCGTGTCTTGGACAAGGTGGGATGAAGTGCAAGAGCCTTGATGATCTGGTGCTCGGCTCAGACAGCAAGGTGAAGCAAACCCCGCTGAGGAAGACCCTTGCGGGTTATTTGTGAGGGGAGGTGAATGTTGGCTCTTCACTTACCTATGAAGGGGAGCAGAAGAATTTAGACTCTTCCCCCCGCACAGATTTGGAGAGCAGAGTTATTTCGAAGCTGAAAAAGCAAGACTAGGATACGGCAGAGTGTGTCCAAGGAACGGAACTCCCCAGAAGGAAGCCCCAAGATGCGCACTCAGTCTCTGGACCAAAGAACTAAGACTTCGCACATCCCTGAAGGTGGCACAGATGGCCAGGTAATAAGCAGTTAGCAGTGGAGAACGCTGAGGTGAAGGAGGAGAGGTTGGGGCCGCGGGGCGAGGAAGTGCTTGTTGAGGAGTCACCGTGTAGCCATACTCTGCTCCCTGGGCACCGGGTGCCAGGCAGACACTCCTTCCATGCATGATCTCACGTCTCTCAGGCAGCGAGGCTCTGAGTCAATCACCTGTTCCATATTCAACAGAGCCAACAGGTGGCAAAGCTAGGACGTGACTCATGGGAGTAGAATTTACTCTCTCAAGCCTGATGTCACGCTAACCCAACTTAGAGGGAGCACAGGATGCAGAAGGCAGGTGCCCGGAAATGTGTGTAGTTTGGTCGCACTATCTATACGAGACTGTGAGAATCACAGGCTCTTCAGGTCCAGTAAGAGCAGGGTGGTCCCTCCTGCTCGGACACCCGAGCCTATGCGGGTTACCTCCTATGGCACCATGACCAGGCGATCCTCCTTACTATCTGCCTACGTCTGAGACTGAACCTGTTTTCTCACAGACTGCTCATTCCACTGCCAGCCATTTATGTGTGTTACAAAATTCTTCTCGGAGTTCCCATCGTGGCACAGTGTTTAATGAATCCAACTAGGAACCATGAGGTTGCAGGTTCTATCCCTGGCCTTGCTCAGTGGGTTAACGATCCGGCGTTGCCATGAGCTGGGGTGTAGGTGAAAGGTGCAGCTTGGATCCCATGTTGCTGTGGCTGTGGTATAGGCTGGTGGCTAAAGCTCTGATTGGACCCCTAGCCTGGAAACCTCCATATGCCACAGGAGCAGCCCTAGAAAAGGGAAAAAGACAAAAAAAAAAGTTCTTCTATGAATCAAGCTGACATAAGCTCTCCTTTCAATTCCTACTCCCTCTTGTTCAAAGTCCACAGCTATGGAGTTCCCATCATGGCTCAGTGGGCTATGAACCAGACTAGTATCCATGAGGATGTGGGTTCGGTCACTGGCTTTACTCAGCAGGTTAAGGATCCAGCATTGCCGTGAGCTGTGGTGTAGATTACAGATGTGGCTCGAATCTGTCATTGCTGTAACTGTGGTATAGGAGAGCAGCTACAGCTCCAATTCGACCCCTAGCCTGGGAACTTCCATGTGCCTCAGGTGCGGCCCTAAAATAACTAACTAACTACCTAAATAAATAAATAAATAAATTTAACTAAAAAAAAAAAAAAAAAGTCCAGAGCTACATAGAAAAAGTCTAGCATTTCTCTACATATTAAATACATGACCCAAACATCTCATGGAACTTTATATATACATAAAACAACCCTATCAAAAAAGTGGGCAGAAAATCCAAGCAAACATTTCTCCAAAGGAAGCAGACAGGTGGCCAAAAAACACATGAAAAGATGCTCAACATCATTAGAGAAGCACAAATCAAAACTACAATAAGTTATCACCTCACACCAGTCCGAATGGCTATCAACAAAAAGTCTGCAAACAATAAATGCTGGAGACAGTCTGGAGAAAAGGGAACCCTCCTACACTGTTGGGGGAATGTGAATTGGTGCAGCCACTATGGAGGACAGTATGGAATTCCTTAAAAAACTAAACATAGAGAGTTCCTGTTGTAGCACAGTAGAGATGAATCCAACTAGATCCGTGGGGATGCAGGTTCAATCCCTGGCCAAGCTCAGTTGGTCAGGAATCTGGTGTTGCCATGAGCTGTGGTGTATGTCACAGACTTGGCTTGGATCCTGCCTTGCTGTGTGTAGGCAGGCAGCTGTAGCTCTAATTCTACCCCCACCATGGGAACTTCCATATGCTGTGGGTGCAGCCCTAAGAAGGAAAAAAAAACCCACCTAAATATAGAATTATGATATGATTCTGCAGTCTTACACCTGGGTATGTATCCTAAGAAAACTCTAATTCAAAAAGATACATGCACCCCAATGTTCATTGCAGCCCTATGTACAATAGCTAAGACATGGAAGCAACTTAAATTTCCATCAACAAAGTAATGGATGAAGAAGATGTGGTACATATAGTCAATGGAATATTACTCAACCATCAAGAAGAATGAAATAATGCCATCTGCAGCAACATGGATGGACCTAAAGATTATTAACTGAGGAGTTCCCGTCGTGGCGCAGTGGTTAACAAATCCAACTAGGAACCATGAGGTTGCGGGTTCGGTCCCTGCCCTTGCTCAGTGGGTTAACGATCCGGCATTGCCGTGAGCTGTGGTGTAGGTTGCAGACGCGGCTCAGATCCCGCATTGCTGTGGCTCTGGCGTAGGCCGGTGGCTACAGCTCCGATTCAACCCCTAGCCTGGGAACCTCCATATGCCACGGGAGCGGCCCAAGAAATAGCAACAACAACAACAACAAAAAAAAAGACAAAAAAAAAAAAGATTATTAACTGAGCGAAGTAAGTCAGACAGAGAAAGACAAATACCATTATGGTATCACTTGTATGTGGAACCTAATTTAAAAATGATACAGAGGAGTTCCCGTCATGGCGCAGCAGAAATGAATCCAACTAGGAGCCATGAGGTTGCAGATTAGATCCCTGGCCTCACTCAGTGGGTTAAGGATCCGGCATTGCCATGAGCTGTGGTGTAGGTTGCAGACAGGGCTCCTATCCCACATTGCTCTGGCTGTGGCATAGGCCGGCAGCTACAGTTCCAACTGGACCCCTAGCCTGGGAATCTCCATATGTCACGGGTGTGGCCCTAAAAAGACAAAAGACAAAAAAAAAGATACAAAAGAACTTATTTCAAAAATAGGAACAAACTCACAGATTTTATTTTTTAATACTTTATTTTATTTTATTTATTACTCAATGAATTTATTACATTTATAGTTGTACAATGATCATCACAATCCAATTTTATAGGATTTCCATCCCACAACCTCAGCGCATCCCCCTACCCCCCAAACTATCTCCTTTGGAGACCATAAGTTTTTCAAAGTCTGTGAGTCAGGATCTGTTCTGCAAAGAAGTTCATTCTGTCCTTTGCTCAGATTCCACATGTCAGTGAAAGCATTTGATGTTGGTGTCTCATTGTCTGACTGACTTTATGTCAGAGAGTGTTTGGCCTATGTTTTCCTCTGAGAGTTTTATAGTGTCTGGTCTTATATCTAGGTCTTTAATCCATTTGGAGTTGATTTTTGTGTATGGTATTAGGGAGTGTTCTAATTTCATTCTTTTCCATGTGGCTGTCCAGTTTTCCCAGCACCACTTAATGAAGGGGCTGTCTTTTCTCATAGTATCTTCCTGCCTCCTTTGTCATGGATTAATTGACTGTAGATGGAGGGGTTTAATTCTGGGCTTCCTATCCTGTTCCACTGATCTAGATTTCTGTCTTTGGGCCAGTACCATATGGTTTTGATGACTGTTGCTTTGTAGTATAGTCTGAAGTCCAGGAGCCTGATTCCTCCAGCTCCATTTTTCTTCTTCAGGATATCTTTGGCTATTCTGGGTCTTTTGTGCTTCTAAACAAACTTTAAAATATTTTGTTCAAGTTCTCAAACTCACAGATTTTAAACCAGTCTTTGGAACTAGAGACTCTCAAACTGAGTGAAATAAGTCAGAAAGAGAAAGACAAATACTATATGATATTGCTTATAACTGGAATCTAATATACAGCACAAATGAATGTTTCCACAGAAAAGAAAATCATAGACTTGGAGAATAGACTTGTGGTTGCCAAGGGGGTGGGGGAGGGAGTGGGATGGATCGGGAGCTTGGGGTTAATGGATGCAAACTATTGCTCTTGGAATGGATTTACAATGAGATCCTGCTGTGTAGCATTGAGAACTATGTCTAGATACTTAACATTGCAACACAACAATGGGAGGAAAAAGTATGTATACGTGTATGTGTAACTTGCTCCCCGTGCTGTACAGCAGAAAATAAATAAATAAGAAAAAAATAAATAAAACCAATCTTATGGTTACCATAGGGGAAACCATTGGAGGGAGGGAAGAAGTGGGAGGGTGAGAATAACATATACACACTATTGTATACAAAGGATGATTAACAAGAATGTACCAGGGTTCCCACTGTGGCTCAGTGGTAATGAATCCAACAAGCATCCATGAGGACACGAGTTTGATCCCTGGCCTCACTCAGTGGGTTAAGGATCCAGCATTGCTGTGAACTGTAGGGTAGGTCACAGACATGGCTTGGATCTGACATTGCTGTGGCTGTGGTGTAGGCTGGTGGTACAGCTCCGATTTAACCCCTAGCTTGGGAACTTGAGCATACCACAGGTGTGGCCCTAAAAAAAAAAAAAAAAAAGTACTGTATAGCACAGTAGCACAGGAACGTCTACTCAATAGTTTGTGATAACATATATGGGAAAAAATAATGGATATATTTATACTTATGACTGATTCACTTTGCTGTACACCTGAAACTAATGCAATAGTATAAATCAACTATACTTCAATAACATTAAATTAAAAAATAAAATAAAGTGCATGACCAAGTGGGAGGCAGCCACCACTACCCTTAATTCCTCACTTCTCCAGGAAAAATATTGTTGGTTCCTTCAGCCATTTAGAGAGAAACGAAGACTACCAATGTCACCACTGCCACCATCATCATTGCCACAATGCCACTGCTACCACAAATGTTCAAGGACAAAGAAAAAAAAGGAAAGTACCTAGATATATGAAAATATGTAATAAGTCAAAAAATGCACCCAATCAGAAAATTCATAATAATTGTCCCACTATAGATTAATATAAGAAGAAAGAGAAGCTCAAAAGGTTTGAATAGACATTCACCAAAGAAGATATATGAATAGCAAAAATGCACTAAAGCGTTAATCATTTGGGAAACACAAAACACAAATGATTAGCACAACATTATAAATCAACTATGCTTAAATAAAATTTTTAAAAAAATGAGATACCAGGAGTTCCCATTGTGGTGCAGTGGTTAACAAATCCGACTAGGAACCATGAGGTTTCGGGTTCGATCCCTGGCCTTGCCCTGTGGGTTAAGGACCCGGTGTTGCCATGAGCTGTGGTGTAGGTTGCAGTCTTGGCTTGGATCCTGCATTGCTGTGGCTCTGGTGCATATATAGCTCCGATTAGACCCCTAGCCTGGGAACCTCCATGTGCCACGAGAGCAGCCCTAGAAATGGCAAAAAGACAAAAAAAATGAAAAATGAAAAATGAGATACCACTCCTTATATACTATAATGGCTAAGATTTAAAAGACTGACAATATTAAGTGCTGACAAGGCTACAGAACAACTGGAACACTCACCATTGCTGGTGGGAATGGACAATTATACCGACAATTTAGAAAACATGTTGGTTAACATCCTATAAGGTAATGATGCTCCTGTCATTCGACCAGGAGCAGTCTCACTTCTGGGAATTTAAGGGAAATAAAACCCCATGTCCTCACAAAGCCCTGTATATGGTTGTTTATTTGTAATAACACCTAAATACCCTTCCACTGATGACTGAACAAACAGACAGTGGTACCTCCCTACAATGAAACTGCTCCACATTGAAAATCACAAACTGCTGATTCCTACAACAGATGAATGAAACTTATCTGCACTTCCCTAAAGGAAGGAGGCCAGAACCAGAGATTACATGTTATGTGGTTTCCTTCGTAGGCTATTCTGGAAAAGGCAAAGCCAACAAATGAAAAACCAGATCAATGGTTGCCAGGGATTGGATATGGAAGAGAGGCTGACTAGTAAGGACCAGCCCAAGGGAATTTGGGGGATGATTAAAAGGGTCATTGTCACGATCATGGCGATGGATGAGTACATTTTTGTCAAACCTCCGTACAACACAAAGAGCGAATCGTACTGTATGTGAGCTTCTAGAAATCAATCAGGGTATGAAGGCGGCACAAAAGAAGAATACGGGCTGTAAGAAAAGAAAAGTATGACTATGTTACAAATTAATAACATAACTATCATGAAGGGGACAAGGAAGAAAACTAACCCAAGGGACTTTGGCGACTATATTTTGATTGGATATTATAAGGCTAAAGACAAAAAGAGCTGCACACTGATATTGTACCCTAGTTGGCATTTTTCTCATCCATGTGTGCGTGAACAGTTCTAAAAATATTTTACGTGTATTCTAGGGGTAAACAAATAAATCAGCATAATGTGTATAATAAAATCCAGGGCTATCCTATTGAAGAATTTACAAATTAGGGAAGAAGAAATGTAGAGGTACCACCTATACCAGCCAGAATAGCCATCATCAAAAAGTCTACAAGCAATAAATGCAGGAGAGCATGCAGAGAAAAGCGAACCATCTCACACTGTTGGTGGGATGTAAATTTGTACAACTAATATGGAAAACAACTAAAATTAGAACTATCGTATGATTCAGCAAGCCCCCTCTTGGGCATCTATCCAGAGAAAAACCATAGTTCGAAAAGGTACATACACCCTCATATTCATTGCAGCACTATTTACAGTAGCCAAGACATGGAAGCAACCTAAATGTCCATCAACAGAGGAATGGATAAAGAAGATGTAGTACATATATGTAATGGAATATTACTCAGCCATAAAAAGGAATGAAATAATGCCATCTGCAGCAACATGAATGGATCTAGGAATTATCATACTTAGCGAAGTTAGACAGTGAAAGACAAGCCTCATATGGTATCACTTACATGTGGAATCTAAAAAAGGAAACACATGAACTTATTTGCAGAACAGAAACAAACTCACAGACTTTGAAAAGCTTATGGTTACCAAAGGGGGCAGGTCGGGGGCAGAGAGGGATGGACTGGGGGTTCAGGATTGGCGTATTAACACTGCGGCATATGGAATGATTGGCCAATGGGCACCTGCCGTAGAGCACCGGGAACCCCACTCGATACTCTGTGATGATCCGCGTGGGAAAAGAGTCCGAAAGGGAATGGATGTGAGCACATGCATAACTGAATCATTTTGTTGTGCAGCAGAAATTATCACAACATTGCACATCAGCTAGACTTCAATAAAACTTTACAAAATGAAAAAAGTACACCTTAAATGAGAGGGGGAAAAAGGAGAGAGGTAGAATAATCCCTGTGCTATCGATTGGATTAGAAGCATCAAGTTAAATGCATGTGAAGTTTAAGATTAGATAATAGGGGAGAGAGAGAGACAGAGATTTGGGGTACCCATAGGTTAATATGTAGTCATGTAGTTCCAATCTCTTTCCACTGAGAGGGCTTAGAAGCAATAAAACTCAGTAGCAATGAGCATGCCCAGTGCCTAGATCTTGGCTTCTAAATACCATCTTTTAATCAAAAAGAGCCAAGACTTCTTGGTGAAGTAGCTACCTTCAGGGCTGGGGCAAGAAAAACACAAGGCAAACCTAATGCCTTGTGGTAACAGGATGTAAGTGAGGAAGAAAGAACAAGGGCTTGGCGGAAGGACGCAGCAGCCAATCTGAGAGAGTTCCCAATAGCCAAAAACTGGAATAATTGAACAACAAAGTAAATACCCACGAGCCCATACAGATGTAAGTAAATAATTGAGTAAGTAAATAAATGGAGGAGAAGGGACAGCTATTCTCTCTAGGAGAATTCCATTAAAAATACAAAAGTAGGAGTTCCTGCTCTGGCGTAGTGGATTAAGAACCTGACTGCAGGAGTTTCCGTCATGGCTCAGTGGTTAACGAATCCGACTAGGAACCATGAGGTTGCAGGTTCGGTCCCTGGCCTCGCTCAGTGGATTAAGGATCCAGCGTTGCCGTGAGCTATGATGTAGGTCGCAGACGCAGCTCGGATCCTGTGTGGCTGTGGTGTAGACTGGCGAGTACAGCTCCAACTAGACCCCTAGCCTGGGAAGCTCCATATGCCATGGGTGCGGCCCTAGAGAAGCCAAAAAAAAAAAAAAATAGAGCGAGAGAGAACCTGACTGCAGCTGCTGGGGTCGCTGCAGAAGTACAGGTTCAATCCCAGACCTGGCACAGTGGGTGAGGATCTGGCATTGCCGCAGCTGTCGCGTAGGTTGCAGCTGTGATTCAGATTTAATCTCTGGCCTGGGAACTTCCATATGCTGTGGAGGCAGCTGAAAAAGAAGAAAAAAAAATGCGAAAGAAATGAGGAAAATGGAAAATAACTCACAGTAATGACCGAGATTAAAATTTGATGGCAGAAATCTCAGCCGGGACAGGATATTTCAACAGTCTGAAAGCATCTCCCTAAAGATAATATGACAGCATGTAGAGAACAGAGTAAAGCAGAATAGAGTGGAAAAGGAAGAGAAAAGGATGGGATGGGATGGGATAGAATAGGACAGGACCAGACAGGTCATAACAGGACAGGATAGGAATAGAATGGAATGGAATGGAATGAAATAGAATAGAGTAGAACAGAACAGAACAGAATAATAGCAGCTACTTCAGAGAGAGCTGGCAGACCCTAATCAAATGATCAAAACCAAAACCCAATAATAAGATATATCTTTTTCAACCACGTGTCCCATGCCCTACAAAAAGGCAACAATTTCTGTGGTATTCTTGCCAAAAATCATAACTCAATAAAATTATGAGAAAACATCAGACAAACCTACCCTGAAGGACATTCCGCAAAATGACTGAGCAGTGCTCCCCAGAAGCATCAAGGTCCCGAGAGACAAAGAAGGTCCTGAAAGACAAAGTCTGAGGAACCGTCCAGCGTTGGAGGAGGCCAAGGAGACTCGACCCCTGAACATAACGAAGCCCTGGATATTGGAAAACATTAGTCAAAAAACTAGTGAATAAAGCCTGCAGCTTACTAATAGTATTATACCAATGTGAGTGCCTCAGCCTGGATAACTACCAAACATATGTAAGACGTTACAGGACATTACAGAAAGCTGGGGAACTCTGTGCTAATCTTGCAACTTTTCTGCAAATCCAAAAATATTTCAAAATAAAACTTTTAAAAACACAATGACAGGCTCTCAAGACAATAATAATATTTCAAGTTATGCTGTGCAGCCAGCGCTAAACTCAACAGGAATCCCTACTCTTAAAGGCCTTTTATTATTAGAAAGAATGAATGGAGATAAAAGAACTAACTACTTTTCATTCAGGAAGTTTCAAAATATGCACATACAGAGGTCCATCTGGAAAAGAAGAAAGGAATAACAATAAAAACAAGTATCAGTAAACTGAAGAAAAGCAAAATAGAGGAATGCTCCATGAATTAAAAGCAAAAACGCAAGTGCACAGTTCAAGGTCAAAGAAAAGGATGTTACCATTTATATCCACTTACAGCCAGGAGGAGAGAGACAATTGTTTATTTTATTTATTTATGTATTTATTTGCTTTTTTTTTTTTTTTA
This sequence comes from Phacochoerus africanus, assembly GCF_016906955.1. Taxonomy (NCBI): domain Eukaryota; kingdom Metazoa; phylum Chordata; class Mammalia; order Artiodactyla; family Suidae; genus Phacochoerus; species Phacochoerus africanus. Next base: position 56,768,485 of record NC_062557.1, on the reverse strand, counting down.
AGGGCCGCACCTGGAGGTTCCCAGGCTAGGGGTCCAATCGGAGCTGCAGCTGCCAGCTTACATCAGATCCTTCACCTAGTGAGCGAGGCCAGGAATCGAACCCACAACCTCACGGTTCCTAGTCAGATTCATTTCCGCTGAGCCACAATGGGAACCCTGAGAGACAATTTTTTAAATCCTAAACAAATGTTGTATATAAACCTTTTAATAAATGGAAAATATTCTAGGAAACCATAAGAAAGTTGAAACAAATACATGGGAAAGTTAAAAAGCTTAGAAACAATGAAGTGCAAAAAAATTGTTAAAGGGCCACACACAAAAAAATCATAGTCTTTCATTTTATGAATGAGTTCTCTCAAATGTTCAAAAAAACAGGTGAAATGCCACTTCACCTAGAAAAAGCAGAAAAATCACCCACTCTTGGAGCTCCTGCTGTGGCGCCATGGGGTCAGTGGCCTCTTGGGAGCGCTGGGTCTCGGGTTCGATCCCGCGGCCCAGCATGTTGGGTTAGGGATCTAATTAGCCACAACTGTGGCTCAGATCTGATCCCTGGCCTGGGAACTCCATGTGCCACGTGGAAGTCAAAAACGGAAAAAATAAAATTTTAAAAATTCACCAATTCTTTTTCTAAAACAAGAATGATTTTAATGACATAAATCAGTAAAGTGTAAAAATTAAAATGTCCACTTTGCGTATCTCAGAGAGTTTCAGTTCCCACCTGCAGAATTCTGTCCAATTCCTTTCAGATTTAGAGATCAAGAAATGTAGAAAATGGAATAAAAAATGTTTTAAATATTTGACTCATTCTTCTTTTACTGCCTATCTCTTACGTGTTAGGCCATTTGCCCTGGGAAGAGGCCTTATACCTTCCTTACAATTCTTGTTCTTGGTTCATCTCAGGAAGCCCCGTCTTCTTGGTGTTTTTTCCAAGTCTCTGCATTTTTCTATTTTTACTCATTCGTGCCAGCCTCTTTTTTCCATCTATCCTTTGTATGAAGCCTCTCCTTGCGTCTCTTGTGCGTGTTCTTTTAAACTGTGAATTCATCAGAAAGTCTAGCCACATTGATTTTTATAGACGTCTCCCCCTTTGCTTCTTCATCAAAAAATCATTCATAATTGTCTTGTCAGAATTTAATTTTTCAGAGTATCTCATCCTTTGTGGATGAAAGGGACGGTAGCATCCCTTACAATGAGTTCATGTTGGAAATACTGGCCCGTTTCTCTGAAGAGCTTTGGAAATGTGAGGCGGTGGGGCTAGGATGCTGTCGTAGTGAGCAGAGGCTTCCTCATGGCATCAGTGAGGTGCCACCCCTCCTTTCTTCCACAGCTTCTTTCAAGTCTGCTTCACCAACAAGTCCATGCAAGTTGATCAAAAATGGCAGTTTCACTATGCTTTACCTTTTCAAGAGGAGGGAGTTCCCACAGCTCGGTGGTGGTTGTTTTTATTTTTCATTTTTATATAATGATTTTTATTTTATTTCATTATAGCTGGTTTACAGTGTTCTGTCAGTTTTCTGCTGTCCAGCATGGTGACCCGGTCACACATACATGTATAGATTCTTTTTTCTCACATTATCACGCGCCATCATAAGTGACTAGACATAGTCCCCAGTGCTACACAGCAGGATCTCATTGCTCATCCATTCCAAAGGCAAGAGTCTGCATCTATGCACCCCAAGCTCCCCAACCACCCCACTCCCTCCCCTTCCCCTTTGGCAACCACAAGTCTGTTCTCCAAGTCCATGAGTTTCTTTTCTGTGGAAAGGTTCCTTTGTGCTGTATATAAGATTCCAGATATACAGATGATATCATGTGGTATTTGTCTTTCTCTTTCTGACTTAACTCACTTAGGATGAGAGTCTCTAGTTCCTTCCAGTTGCTACAAATGACCCAGCAATTCCACTCTTGGGCATGTATTCATTTGTCTTTTAAGAAAGTCTCCATGCTTCGTATTTTTCACCTGTAAAGCAGGTCTCAACTGGAGTCCATTCCTTGGACACTCAGACCGACAGCAATAAACGGAGCAGCTCTAGTTTAGAGAGCCGCACTGGTTCTCAGGAAGGTCTCCTCCCCAACTCGCGAAGCTCAGGTGACTCTTTGCCCTTCCGCAGCTTCAGGGCCCCACAGACACTTGTGAAGGGGAGACAAATGGGTGCACACAGATCCATACCCACCCCTCCCCCAGGCTCGAGGGAGCAGCAGGTCACCCCGGAGGATGGGGCTCCCAGTGACAAGGCTTAAACAAGGAGACAACAGATGCAGCGCCAACCAGGGGAGAAGTCAGTCTCCAAGGTCCTGGAGAACCCAGGAGGTCAAAGGGCTTCGTCATGAAACTTCATCCATCCCATCTGTGCAGGAGAGAAGCTGCCGTAAAACAGCAGGATGGCGGGAAAGAGCTGGGACCCTGCGCCCCGGGAGGGAAGACGGACACCCAGGGTGACCTCCTGCTGTGTGCAGCAGCCCCGAGCCAAAGGGCAAGTGTGCCCACTTCCTAAGCCTGAATTTCTTTTTTCTTGTCTCCTGCCTTCTCCACTTCCAAATGAGGTGCTGTGCCCTTAGTGGGTTTTTTTTTTTTTAAGTTTTTTAAAGTACTGGAGTTCCCGTCGTGGCTCAGTGGTTAATGAATCCAACTAGGAACCTTGAGGTTGAGGGTTCGATCCTTGGCCTTGCTCAGTGGGTTAAGGACCCAGTGTTGCCGTGAGCGGTGGTGTAGGTTGCAGACGCAGGTTGGATCCCGCATTGCTGTGGCTCTGGCGTAGGCCGGTGGTTGGGGCTCCGGCTCCGATTCGACCCCTAGCCTGGGAACCTCCATGAGTGGTCCAAGAAATGGCAAAAAGACAAAAAAAAAAGTATAAGGAAAAAAAAGACAAAGTGACACATCTGTGTACCCACTCTTCAGAAGTAGTCATTGTTAACTTTTTGCTGCCTTTGCTTCAGAACTTGTTTAAAACAGTAGAAATAAAAGTTTAGAAAAGCATCCTCTGTTCCCGTTGCCAGGGCTGCGCCGCGCCCTCTCACCCAAATTCATGCACATCTCTATGCATGCGCATCGTATGTGTAGGTGTGGAGCATACTGTAATGTCTCACATTATAATGTAAATGCACTGTGTAACACGCTCCTCTTTCTGTATATGAATGTATGTACGTGTGTATATATGTGTGTACATATATCGATAAACTGTAGATAGATAGATAGGTAGATAGGAGAGATAAATAGATATAGATGATGGAGAGAGAAAATAGATTCGATAGGTGAATGGACGGATAGATAGGCAGATAAAATAGATGAGATAGATTAGATAGATAAATAGGTCGTTAGATCAATAAACAGATGAATCATATGTATCACACTTCCTGGTTTTATTGAAATGTAAATAAGTGAATCGCTAGGAACACATCTTCTGCTCTTAGCTGCGTTTTGGCTGTGCACGCATTGATGCCTCCAGCTCTGCTTCACTGCTCCTCCTTCGTGGAACCTGTAGCATGAGTTACCACACAGTACGAATCCATCCCCTTGAGATATGCAGTTGTGCTGTCTCCGTCAGGAGCGATCCTCCAGGACCGTCTGTGAGAGCTAAGCGTGCATACCTCGGGCAGCACTGCTCGTCCAGAGCAGAGCTCGTGACCCAGAGGAGATAGTTTAGGTTTCGAGGTCTCCGCCCCAGCGACTCAGCCCATCCCCTGCAGCCTGAAAGCAGTCGTGGACCATACGACACCGAGTGAGCGCCCTGCGCTCCTAGGAAACTGCCACTTCTGACCCCAAGCAGGAGCATCTTCAGCATCACTTCCCCCAGTCCTGTTTCCACGTTTTCCCTTCATAGTTTCTCGCCTTAGAGACGTCGGCAGAGCTGAAAATAGACGTTGAAGAAAGAGAAGTCATGGGTCCACTGAGCCTCCTGTGTTTTAGGAGCCTAGGAGCTGGAATTCGTTGAAAAGATTGCATGTTTGGGGTTCAGAGAGAAGGGAGGGGGTGTTTTGTGAGAGAGACAGACAGACAGACAGAGACAAACAGAGACAGAGGGAGACAGAGACAGACAGACAGAGACTTTGACAGCCACCGTCGAGGAGGGGCGAGATTTTCCCTGGACGGTGGCGGGCTGGTTGATCCCTTGGCCAGTGGGCAGCCTCTCTCTCCCCAGGGGCAGCGTGCAGCGGGACCACAAGGGTGGCTGGGAGGCTCCCAAGAAGGTTCCAAACCTCCAGGAAGCACAATACCAGCAGAGGACGCGGACCTCAGAAGCCAGATGGGCTTAAAGGCGGAACATCCCAGCCATCACCAGGGATGTTTATGTGACCTGGAGGAGGAGAGAAGGAGGAAGCCCCATTTAGCATTCTCCTTGAGCTTGGAAAATTGTTTAAGAGACAAAGAATTCTGATAGGAAGTTCTCTCTGATCGCAGTGCAGCATTGTCACTGCAGCACTGGGCTCCATCCCTGGCAGGGGATCTTTCGCATGCCACGGGCACGGCCAAAAAAATAAAAAATGAAAATTTTGGAGTTCCCGCTGTGGCGCAGTGGTTAACGAATCCGACTAGGAACCATGAAGTTGCGGGTTCGGTCCCTGGCCTTGCTCAGTGGGTTAAGGGTCCGGCGTTGCCGTGAGCTGTGGTGTAGGTTGCAGACTCAGCTCGGATCCCGCGTTGCTGTGGCTCTGGCGTAGGCCGGTGGCCCAAAGAAATAGAAAAAAAAAAAAATGAAATTTTTTAGCAGGAGTTCCTTGTGGTGCAGCAGAAACCAATCCACCTAGGAACCAGGAGGTTTCGGGTTTGCTCCCTGGCCTCGCTCAGTCAGTGGGTTAAGGATCTGGCGTTGCCGTGAGCTGTGGTGTAGGTGGCAGATGTGGCTCAGATCCAGCATTGCTGTGGCCGTGGTGTAGACCAGCAGCTGTAGCTCTGATTCGACCCCTAGCCGGGGAACTTCCATATGCCACGGGAGCGGCCCTTAAAAAAAAATAAAAATAATAAAAAAGACAAGAACTCTGATATTTTCACACTTAACTCTCATCCACTGCAAGGGAATGTAACTTGGAATCCTCCACCCTGTGTCTTTTTTATTTTTATTTTTTTGTCTTTTCTAGGGCTGCACCCACGGCATACGGAGATTCCCAGGCCAGGGGTTGAATCGGAGCTGTAGCCCCCGGCCTACACCACAGCCACAGCAACGTGGGATCCAAGCTGCGTCTGCAACCTACACCACAGCTCACAGCCACACCGGATCCTTAACCCACTGAGCAAGGGCAGGGATCGAACCCGCAACCTCATGGTTTCTAGTTGGATTCATTAACCACTGAGCCACAATGGGAACTCCCTGCCCTGTGTCTTATGTTTATACAAATGTTGAAAGTCCCTCAAGGCCGTGTTCCTTTCTCACCTTCCTCAAGAAAGCCATTGCCAAGGCCAGCCGCAGGTCTAACTTCTTTTACAGCACACTTGTCAGGTGTAGAACGACAGGACGGGAAGAAGGGGAAGTCCCAAGTTAGCCAGGTCTGCCTTATAATTCTTCTTCCATGTGCTGCTAAAAAACAAAATTCAGGAGTTGCTACTGTGGCTCAATGTGTTCAGAACACGACCTAGTGTCCGTGAAGGTGCAGGTTCCATCCCTGGCCTCGCTTAGTGAGTTAAGGATCCAGAGCTTCCATGAGCTGTGGTGTAGGTCGCAGATGCAGCTCCAATTCAACGCCTAACCTGGGAATGTCCATGTGCTGCAGGTGTGGCTGTAAAGAGAAAAGAAAAAAAAAAAAAAACTCAGATGAGTAAATTTTGAACATCTTACTGGCTTTATTTAATGATTCATGAATCAGGCAGCATCCTATCCAGCAGATAGAAAGGAGCTCCAAGGACCTGTACATAGGTGAAAGACTTTTGCAGGCAGAAGGGAGCGGAACAAGGAGTGATAGGTGGCCACAGTGGGTTGGTTAGGGCAAGGTCACTTTCCTTTCGCGGACGACAAGAATCCCTGGGGCACATCTCACCTTATTAGTGCTGAGGAGGAAGTTCCTGGAGGACTGGCTGAAGATTCTGCTTCTGGGAGAGGCCGAAGCTGAGCTTTACTTGAGATGTGGTGAGGTGAGGTGAGGCTTCGCTCACATGACTCCGCGTGGGGCCTGTTATCTTGTGTCTGACAGTCCCCTCTGGAACTCAGACACGTGCCCTCTCTGGACTCCAGTGTCTTCGTCTTCAAACCTGGGGAGAATGGTAGACTCTACCCCATAGGGTTGCAAGAATTAAATGAGAAATACCAAATATTTAGATCATAGCTATCCCTTCCAAAATGATTTCTTTGTTATTGGACGTTACTGTGTTTATCTGTAGCACGTTTCAGTATTTTATTGCATAGTGCCATGACAGCAGTTATTTCATTGTATTATAATTATGTATGTGTATTTTTTTTCCTTCCCCTTCACACTCTGAACAACTCCAAGGCAAAATTTTGTTTTGTTCATCTTTCTAGTTCTAGTGCATGGTACATGGTAGAGAGTCATTGAATGCTTGTTGAGTAAGTGGCTTTATGAAAAAGTTGACTAATATCACTGTGTGTTATTGGTTCATGCGTCAATCAAATCTAAGGGTCAGACAAAGATTTTTCATAATCCTAATGATCTCAGCAAGTTTACCTCCAATCTATTCTTAGAAAATTGCTTGTGGAGTTCCCTTGTGATACAGAGTGTTAAGGATCTGGCATTGTCACTGCAGCTCAGGCGCACGGGTTCAAGCCCTGGCCAGGGAACATCCACATGCTTCAGGTGTGGCCAAAGAGAGAGTGAAGAGACCAAGGGAGAGAAAGATACGGAATCTACAATGAATCCAACCCAGAAGAGAAATGAAGAGAAGTCCCAGGAGGACAACGTCAAGCTGAAAGCATAACCAGGTCCAGAGTAGGTGAGGAGAAGGGGGGGCAGCGTAGGAGAAATTGATAGAATAATTCTTACGATGAAAACTGGGGAAATTTTGATACTATAATAAAAGCAATGAATGAGGTAGGAAAAAAGATCCCATTTGAACTTGAACTTAGAGAAAGATTCTCCTCTGAGTACTGAGATTATCACATTCAGCACATTCTTGGAAATATCATAGCACATTGGTTGGTTCTGCAAAGAGCAGTAATTACATTCTCTAAAGAGGATAAGTGCTGTGGATGCTTTTTCAACTTTTAGAATCAACTCTAGCCAAAGCACAGGAGGCCCCCTTGCTTTTTGTTTACCTAACAAAACGCAAACATTATAAACCTTGATCAGGGCAACAGAGAGCTTTTGTGCGCAAAGTTGAGGAGGTAGGCAGAGAGGAGCCGTGGCGGAGGCAGAGTGCTGCTGCAGAATGGAGATGTCCTGTGCTTGCTGCAAAAAGAAATGGGGCTCAAAGGATAACGTTTGAATATGCAGATGTGACTAGAGAAGGAGCTGGGTGGTGATAGAAATACACCTAGGGGAGAGGACTGGTGGCAGTGGAAGTGACAGAAATCCATGTCTGTCCAGCAGAAAGACCGCGGTCCAATATGAGAGTGAATCCATCCAGAACTGGCAGCAGAAACAAACTCTTCGTCCATATAGAGACCACACCCAAAAGAACAGACACACACACACACACACACACGCACAGACATATCTATTAATAAAAGGATAATTAAGGTCAACCATGCAATGCAGCTATTTTAAATATGTATATGCCAGGAGACATACACAACACGAATGGCATTGTTGCCATAGCAGAAAACGGAGCACACCCCGGATCAGGTAGATACATCCTTGCCTGGTGACACAATGGAGTGCCAGGCACCACGGGAGATGAAATAGGGCTCCCCACGTACTGGAATATCAGAAACATAATATCGAATAAGAAGTAAATTGTGGAACACATCAACATGAATCCATTTTCAAGCTCCTAAAAACGGGCAAAATGAAACGAGGTAGGACTTGCATGCTAAAACCACTAAGCAAAGCAAGGGAAGGAGAAAAAGTGGGGAGCCGTGGAGAGAAGGTAGAGACACGATGGGAAGGAAACCGCTCTAGTTAAGGTTCCGATTCTCAAGTAGAGCAGTAGAGTCCCAAGTATTCATTTTATTATTATACATATAATTATACATACAAATTATAGGTGCATTACATTTGCTTTTTGAATTTTATCAAATATTTCTGTGGGAAACAATTGGGTATATATGTCATACCCAGGAATTTATGAAAAATTGTATATATACAATTACATGTGTATAGGTGTATATGTAATAAAATTAGTTTTAAAGTGAGAAAAACTTTGAAGTTCCCATTGTGGCACAGCAGAAACAAATCTGGCTAGTATCCATGAGGGTGTGGGTTTGATCCCTGGCCTCGCTCAGTGGGTTAAGGATCCGGCGTTGCCATGAGCTGTGGTGCAGGTCGAAGACGCGGCTCAGACCCCTTGTTGCTGTGGCTGTGGTGTAGGTCGGCGGCTGCAGCTCCGATTTGACCCCTAGCCTGGGAACCTCCATATGGGTGTGCCCCCCCCCCTCAAAAAAGAGAGAGAGAGACAAATTTCTCCTTTGGAGATGGAGAGGTTGGAAATGATGCCCCCCACGGAATTATTATGTGGGAAAAATTAAGACGTAGCTGTATCCATTAGCGTAATCCCATTCTTGTGGGGAGGAGTGATGCATCTGCACATATATGCTTGTAGAGGCAGAGAAGATATTTGAAAAGACATTCACAGAATCAGTGTGGGTGGCCCCTTAGAAATGGCACGGGTGGACCAGGAAAAGAAGACTTTATTTCTCCTTCTGTGTCGCATGTGTATACTTCTCTAGACTAAGAATTCACCAAATGATGGTGTGAAAGTATCTAATACCTGCAACATTGTTGGCATATAATTGCAATATAAGAGTGTCGCAATCACAATTAATATCTAACAGAGTCACTGGTACTGGCACAGAGCAGGCACCAGGCAAATGTTCTTATGGCACAGAGCTGAACAGCCAGAGAAGGAAAGTGGGCATTTTAACCTGGAAGTGAAGACTCCAAGACATGGTCACTGTCTCTAAATAATTCAAGGACTTGTGGGGGAGGCAGAGCGCCCGCCGGAGGCAGGCGGACAGACCCTGGGCTGGGCCAAGTCGGTGCACAGGTGGAGAGGCTCCCAGCCGGATGGGCCACGGGTTGAATAAGGGATAAACTTTGGAGTGGACGGTAACCAGGAATGAGAAGTCTGGCATTTTGTCATTTCTGAGGAATTCCAGTTAAATTCCCTTCCCCTTCAGTAAACAAGATGAAAACCGCTGCCCACTCTGTGTGTGGTCTCCATGGTACTCAAGAGTCAAGGTCACAGCCAGGACACGGAAAGGGAAGCCCAGCGGCCACTGCGTCCCAGGTGCTGAGAGCAGGCGGCAGCACGCCCTCTACTGGCTTCGTGGGGGCACAGCCACTCGGAGGCCCTGAGGCCCAGCTTGGAGATGGGCGCCAGGAAGCAAGGAAAACTCTTGGACAGCAAGCTTCCCGGCTGGCAACAAACAAGATAACACCTTTCTCTACCAGGAAGTTCTGTTAGGGAAGGGGAAACAGAAAGCCAAAACCATCTTCATGGCCAACTAGAAATTTGCGGAGAAGTGACTTTTTTTATTGAAATGCCTTTTTTTTTTTTTTTTTTAATGACTGCAAAACTGGCTAGAAGCGTCATCATTCTCATCATCATCATCTCTCTGATGTGCCTGGGGACTGGCAGTCTGCAAACACTTTGATCTTTGTCATCTCATCCTACCCTTTGGAAACACTGTCGTCCTCCTTGGCAGAAAACACGGGCAGCTCGAAAGCTAACAGCATTGCCCAGCTAAGATCCCACGTCATCTCAGGGCATGTCCCTCAGTTTTGTCTCCGCCGTGCCCTCCAACTCAAAGGCTCTCAGGACAGCCCGAGAGATTGAGGAATCTTCCTGACTCAGACCCACAGTGGTTCCCGCCTCTGTCAGCATGTTTCAGGAATACCCCCAGAGTCGCCAGCTGTTGCAGGGAGGGGGACCCATCCAGGGCCCAAGCACGGGCTCTTGTCTAACACTTGGAAATGAATTGTTGGAGGAGACGCACGTGCTGACAAAACAACGGCTTTACTGGGAAGGGGCGCCCAGGTGGAGGGCAGCGGGTGAGGGAACCCAGGAGAGCTGCTCTGCCACGTGGCTTGCAGTCTCTGGTTTTATGGGCTTAGTTTCTGGGTTATTTCTGGCCGGTTGTCTTGCTCGGCCCGTACCTGCTCTGGCTCAGGGTCCTTCCTGGTGGCCCCACACCCCTCAGCCAAGATGGATTCCAGCACCGAGGGTCCTGGGAGATTGGCCGTCTCCTCCCCCCGTTGTCCCCTCCCAGATCCCCCAGGCTAGTCTTCAGGGCAGTACCATGCTCCAGATCAGGGCTCTGTTGTGTGACAGCTCACACAAGTGGCTATTATCATGCCTGGCCAAGGTGGGCAGTTTCAGTCAATGGTCCCCTCATAAGCGGAGAAGCCCCCAAATGGACTGGAACCCAAAGCCTCATGCCATTTACTCCACCCTCAGGGAACCTGCTTGAGGAAGAAGAAAAGAGCCCCGCTCTTGGGGATTTATGGATTATTCGCCTGTGCCCACACATGACCCACACTGTCCCTCCTTGACGGCATCCCAGGAGAGTCCAGAAAAGAAGCCGGCTTTGCTTCTCCGCAGAGTTGCCCGCTTTGCAATTGTAAGATAATAAAAGGACGCTTGGGTAGAGTGGACTGGTGGCAGCTCTTCCCCTGTCCCCACACGTTAAACCTTGGACACCAAAGTCACCCTGCCGTTTCAACCAGGGAAGCCAGATTGGAGCTGGTGAGGCAAGAACATCAGTAGCAGACCAAGCAAAGCCCTCTTGTCTTAGCCCTGCGAGGTGGTGAGCCCCTTAGCACCTTGTGAAACACTGCATGTAATCCCAGTTTTATTTTCAAATGGCTTTCTTAAAATACACCAACCATTAAGCAAGAGGGAGAAAGGTCCTTTTTCCATGATTTATTAGGTGTTAACAGCTCAAGAAAACCTAAACAATGTCTCCATAAAGACCCACGATCCCGTTTTTAATTAAGAGCCACAACTTTTAATGGTGGGCATAATACCCCCATTCATTTCAGGATGCTGATGGTGGCAGGGAATCCGGCACCGCCAAGAGCTGCCCTCGATTCACACCTCGGCGTCTTCTGCTAAAGAAAATAACAATCAAGTCAGATCCCCTTAAGACCGGACTCTGGGGATTTCAGCCCAGAGAAAGGACACACTTTGTCCCGTTTCACAGACGTTTCTTACTGTGTCTGTGCCCACACCAGCTCCCGTGGCGCCCTCAGTAACTCAGACACCCCCAAGGTTTCGTATGTGACCAGGTCATGAGAATGACCTGGTCATGAGAATGGGCCCCGTGGCTGCCTGGGACCTGGGACATTCCTACCCGCACCCTGAGAGACAAATTGTCACTCTCTCCAACTGGCCCCTTATGTGCTTTTTCTTCTCCGGCTCTTTTTAAATCCCCTGATGGAGTTAGCACAGTGGCACCGTGGGTTAAGAATCCGGCTGCAGCGGCAGGGGTCACTGTGGAGGCGCGGATTCCATCCCCACCTGGCGCAGGAGGTTAAAGGGTCCCACATTGCACACCCGCTGCGCAGGTCACAGCTGTGGCTTGGATTCAGTCTCTGGCCCAGAAACTTGCATATTCTGCAGGTGAGGCCATTAAAAAAAAAAAAAAGACCAATAATAATAAACTACATAAAATTCCAGAATAGAGTAGTTCCCTGGAGGTGCAACAGGTTAAGGATCTGGTGTTGACACTGCTGTGTCACAGGTTCAGTCCTTGGTTGTAGGACTTCTGCATGCTGTGGTAAAGGCAAAAAAAAAGTCCACGACGGAGAGCAGAGCTGCGTCTGTTCGTATGGTCCTGCTAGAAAGCAGTGACACAGTCACCACGGATTGGCTGTGCTCCAGGTGCCGGGTTCTGCAGGGCTCCACAGCACCCTCTCCCCAGATCTTGGCGACAGAGCAGGGAACATCTTATGGCCCCCATTTGCAGATGGGAAAACTGAAGCTTGGAGAGGCTGAGGAATTTGTGCCAGTCCCTAAGCAGTGTCCCACACCTCTGGTTGCAGGTGGACCAACGGAGGAGACCCAGTCCTCCCCTTCCAAGAGTTTGAGGTCCTGTTGGAAAAATGGGTCTTAAGCACCTTGAAACAGAACCAGCCATACAGTTCTTGCAGCTGTGAGAACTCACTGGGAACTAAGGGGAAGACAGCACTGTCATCCCTCGGTACCCCCGAGGGACCAGGACACCCACGGACCCTGAGCTCCACAGCGCTCAAGGCTCTTACATAAAATGGTGAGGTATTTGCATGTGGCCTACGCCCATCCTCCTGTATGCTTGTCTTCAATGCAGTTGTAGAGGGTACTTGCCACTTAGAGTTACTACAAAATATTGGCTCTCTTCCCCATGTCGTGCGATGCATCCCAGGGCCTCTCTTCTGCCCGTAATCTGTGCCTCTCACTCCCCCAGCCGACTTTTGCCCCTCCCCCCCACACTGGTAACCACCTGCGTTCTCTACATCTGTGCGTCTGCTGTTTGTACTTATAGTCACTGGTTTGTTGTATTTTTCAGTTCCACATATGTGATGTCATACAGAATTTATCTTTCTCTGTCAACCTCTTTCATTTAGCATAATCCCCTCCAAGTGCCTCTATGTTGCTGCCAAGGGCAAAATTGCATTCTTTTTTATGGCTGAGTAGTGTTCCATTCTCAATATAAATACTGTATCTTCTTGGACTGTTCATCTGTTGATAGACACGTAGGTTGTCTCCATGTCTTGGCTGTTGCGCTGCTGTAAACAGTGGGGTGCATGTACACTTTTGAATTCATGTTTTGAGGGGTTTTTGGATATATATCCAGGAGTGGAACTGCTGGATCACATGTTAGTTCTATTTTCCTTTTCTGAGACACCTCCATACTGTTTTCCACAGGGGCTGCACCAATTTACATTCCCACCAACAGTGTATGGGGGGGGTCCCTTCTCTCCACATTCTCACCCACATTTGCTATTGGTAGGTTTTTGGTGATAGTCCTTCTGACCGGTGCGAGGTGATCAATCATTGTGGTTTTGGTTTGCGTCCCCCTGATGAGATGAGCAATGCTGAGCATTTTTATGTGCCTCTAGACCATCTGTACATTAAATCATTCCTAGATTACTTCTAATACGTCATACAATGTAATGCATATTTCACACGTATGTACACAGTTGTAAACACAGTGTAAATTCTATGTGAATCGTTGCCTGTGTGTGTGTGTGTGTGGCAAATTCAAGTTCTGCTTTTTGGAACTTTCTGGAATTTTCTTCCCACATATTTCCGACGTTTGGTTGGTTGAATCTGCAAATGCGGAACCCAAGGACAGGGAGGGCCAAGGGTTTGCTGAAGAAGTTTAGAGAAGGGACTGCCTGCTCTGGGGCTTATGATGGAGGGGGATTCTATCTTGACATTTAAGGATATGCTGAATTTACAAACAGAACGGGGCAGGCGGAGGAAGGGGGAAGTGAATTCTCAGAGAATTCTCACATGCCAGTGTTTGCCTAACTTGGTTTTTTGTGCCGCCTTCAGGATTTTTGCCACCTGGACACCCCAGGTACCAAATGCCTACCTGGATAATCCACTACTATTTCTCAATATTTTTCTTAAAACAAATTACTGTTTTCTAGGGCTGCACCTGTGGCATATAGAGTTCCCAGGCTAGGAGTAAAATCAGAGCTGTAGCTGCCAGCCTACGCCACAGCCACAGCAACTCAGGATCTGAGCCGAGTCTGTGACCTACACCACAGCTCACAGCAACCCCGGATCACCGACCCACTGAATGAGGCCAGGGATGGAACCCACATCCTCGTGGAGACTAGTTGGATTTGTTTCCACCACGCCACAATGGGAACCTCCATTATTTATTTTTCTATATGTCCAAATTAAAAAGTGCTGTAAGAGCGAACCCGAAAGCAAGGGAGTTCCCGCTGTGGTGCAACAGCATCTCTGCAGCACCAGGATGCAGGTTCGGTGCCCAGCCCAGAACAGTGGGTTGAAGGAGGGTATTGCCACCGCTGCGGTGTAGGTTGCAACCGTAGCTCAGATCTGATCCCTGGCTTGGGAACTTCATATGCTGTAGGGTTCCCCCCCAAAAAAAAATTACCTGTGTTTGGAAGATTCAAGTAGATATGTCTGGAGGGTCCACCCCTGGCTCACCTGTCCTTCCCACAGGGGCAGGGGGCCATGTGACCCTGGCCTCAGCTGTCACAGACCAGGAGAGGGCACACATGACATAAGAGGACACACCTGTGTGGAAGCAGAAATCATGGGTTGAATCAACAGAGGGACGGGAAGCTGTAGCCCTGAAGCGAAGGACTGTGCTGAAAGAAGGGCCACAGAGAAGCCATGATGCTTGTGATGGGTCAGGGCGTACAGAGCCAAGAAAGCCGAAGAGCAGGGCAGGGGAGCCCTGGAGATGAGATCAGGAGAAAGGTGAAGGTCATTATGCATCTGGTGAGGGAGGGGGAGCAGGCCGGAGGGAGAGGAGGGAGAAGAAAATGGGAGAAGGTGGCCGTCTCGGGCCCGGTGGCCAGTAACTCCTGGCTCACAGTGACCATGAACCCCCGTTGGCACAGCAGCTCCTGTCCCGAGGTCCCCGTGGATTTATTTAGGATATGCTTTGCATTTGCTTTCAGTAGCTTGCACCCAAAAGAATACCACTTAGAACATCAGAGAGGTGACGTTGAGGAGTTCCCGTTGTGGCCCTGTGGGTTAAGAATCTGACCAGGGAGTTCCCGTCGTGGCGCAGTGGTTAACGAATCTGACTAGGAACCATGAGGTTGCAGGTTCGATCTCTGGCCTCGCTCAGTGGGTTAAGGATCCAGCATCGCCCTGAGCTGTGGTGTAGTTCGCAGACACCGCTCGGATCCTGCATTGCTGTGTCTCTGGCCTAGGCTGGCAGCTACAGCTCCAATGAGACCCCTAGCCTGGGAACTCCCATATGCCGAGGGAGCGGCCCAAGAAATGGCAAAAAGACAAAAAATAAAAATAAAGGAGAATCTGACCAGTATCCATGAGGGTGAGAGGGTTCGATCTCTGGGCTCGCTTAGTGAGTTAAGGATGTGGCTTTGCTGCAAGGTGTGGCACAGATCACAGATATAACTTGGATGCTGCATTGCTGTGGCTGCAGCTCTGATTGGACCCCTAGCCTGGCAACTTCCATATGCCACATGTACAGTCCCAAAAATGGGAAAAAAATGAAACCAGATATGAAAGAGGAATAGCAGTTGGACAGGCACAGAAAAGGGTAGGACATTCAGCCTAAGATAATATTTCGTGTGCATAGAGGTCTCGAGAAGTTTCTGTCCTGCATGCTTTACAGAGTATGACTTTGGGGGAGTTCCCTGGTGGTCTAGTGGTTAGGACTTTGTGCTTTCACCACGGCAATGATGAACCCTGGTCTGACCACACCAAGCTGCTGCACGCCGCAGCCGAAGGGGAAAAAAGTATGATTTTCCATCCCAGGAGGGGCGCCGTCGTGGGGATCTTGTCCTGTGTTTTGCTCTCCTTTGTCTCTGCCTGTCCGGTGGTTGCAGAAGATGGACTGCACTGGGGGGGAGTCTAGGCTCAGTATGGGAGGCAGATGAGGGCCCAGTAGCGTCTGGAGCAAGGGTGGCTCAGCGTCCAGACAAAACCTCGTCCACGAATGTTCGCAGCAGCAGAATTCGCAACAGCAGGAGGTGGAAACCACCCACGTGCCCATCGGTGGATGAGCAGGTCAACAAAACGCCACCTGTCCGTGCAGTGGAATATTCTCCCACCTTTAGAAGGAAGAAGCCCTCGTGCGTGCTAGCACACGGATGAACTTTGAAAACATTATGCTAGTTCCCATGGTGGCGCAGTGGTTAACAAATCCGACTAGGAAGCACGAGGTTGCAGGTTCGATCCCTGCCCTTGCTCAGTGGGTTAAGGATCTGGCATTGCTGTGGCCTGTGATGTAGGTTGCAGACGCAGCTCAGATCCCGCGTTGCTGTGGCTCTGGCGTAGGCCGGCGGCTACAGCTCTGATTTAACCCCTTGCCTGGGAACCTCCATATGCCTTGGGTGTGGCCCTAGAAAAGACCAAAAAAAAGACAAAGAAAAAAAAGAAAACATTACGCTAAGTGAAGGCAGCCAGACACAAAAGACCTATTATTCTGTAGTCCCACGTGGGAGAGATACCCAGAACAGGCGCATCAGGGGCTGCCAGGGGGTGAAGGAGAGGAAAATGGAGAAGCTGCTAATGGGACAGGGGTTCCATCTGGAATGATGATAACGGCCTGGAACCAGATAGTGGTGGTGTTTGCACGCTGTTGTGAACGGCACACTTTAAAGTGGCTAGCGTGTCGAATATCAGGTGATGTGTTTTCTTTTGTTTTTTCATCTTTTTTCCTTCTCTTGGGCCGCTCCCGCGGCACATGGAGGTTCCCAGGCCAGGGGTTGAATCGGAGCTGTAGCCACCGGCCTACGCCAGAGCCACAGCAACGCAGGATCCGAGCTGCGTCTGCGACACACACCACGGCTCACGGCAACGCCGGATCGTTCACCCACTGAGCAAGGGCAGGGATCGAACCCGCAACCTCATGATTCCCAGTTGGATTTGTTAACCACTGCGCCACGACGGGAACTCCTAAGTGATGCGTATTTTATCACAGTTTTTAAAATGCAAAAAATACTTTTCAAAGTGGGAAAAGAGGGAACGGGACCTGACGGTGGATTCAGGGAAAGCCCTCGGAAGCGTGCAGACAGCTGAGCCATGGAGAAGGGGGGCTGTGCTCCCCTGATCTCCATGGTAACCAGGCCAACCGGCTTCCTGCAGCAACTAAGCTGATGCTAAAAGGTTATGCCACAATGATGGGGGAGGGGTGGGCTTGGGAAGAGCCCGACTTGGGTTCACATCTTGGCTCTGGCTCTCTGGAGGCATTTGATCTTGGCAAGATGTTCATGCTCTGTTTGAAGGCTTCACCCACCCCGCAGGATGCGCCAGGTCCAGTCAGCCCGCCTCCAGCGCCCTCGGCCGACAACCTCCATCGGGACTTCCTCCTCCTCCTCCCGGTGCAGACCCTTCCAGCTCCTCCGCCTGCAAAACTCAAACACCACTCCTGACTCCTTGCCCAGCGCAAGCGCGGCGTGGAAAGCCCCCGCCGTCCCACTTGGCGGCCCTTCGCCGTGGTCCTTGGACGTGGTCTGGGCCTGAGAGGCCCACCTGAGGCCACAGGCATCCTCCTCCAAGACCTCGAGGCCACCCCACATCAGGAGAGGTCCTGCGAGCGAGTCTTCCCCAGAGCACCTGCCCTCTCTCCAGAGCCTGCAAGGCCCACTTCCAGCTCGCGACCTCCGGAGCCTTCCTGAGACTCCTCTGAAATAAAAACAGAGAAGGTCAGAAAGCACTGGGACTGGAGCTGTTAAAATGACAGGCGGGGGGAACCATCTGTGCCAGGAGACTTCCAGAAGCCATAAAGGGGACGTGAGAGTGTTGGCAGGCGAGAGCTGAGAGCGGCAATGTGGTGCCTGAAGTGAGGGGTTCAGAGCAGACGGGAGACCCCCAAGTGGAGAAGCGCATGTAAGATGTGATGCCCAAGCAGAGGGCCCGTGAAGGCCTGCGTGGGGCGGATCTGTTAGTGCCAGCACCTCGCCCCAGAACCAAGGCAGCCGGGATTATCCCCAGGCCAAAAAAATCCTGAGCACCTCTGTGTCTAAAGAAACCAAAAATACTTGTTAAAAACTATTAAATATCAGAGTTCCCTGGTGGCACAGCAGGTTAGGGATCCAGCATTGTCACTGCAGTGACTCTGGTCGCTGCCGTGGTGCAGGTTCCATCTCTGGCCCAGGAACTTCCACATGCCTCAGGCGAGGCCAAAAAAATAAGCAGATATAGATATAGGTAGATATATAATGTAGTCAAAAATGTCTTGAGGAGTTCTCACTGTGGTGAAACATGATCGGCAGCCTCTCTGGAGTGCTAGGACGCAGGCTCGATCCCCAGCCCAGCACAGTGATGGCCTGTGCCACATCCGGCGGTGCCGCAGCTGCAGCTTGGGTCGCAATGGTGGCTTGGATCTGATTCCTGGCCTGGGAACTCCATGTGCTGCGGGGTGGCCAAAAAAGAAAAAAAAAAAAAGTCTTTAGAACATTTTTTTTTGGCCATATTCACAGCATGTGGACGTTCCCAAGCCAGGGATTGAACCCACACCATAGCTGTAACCAGAGCCAACAGCAGTGACAACACCGGATCCTTAACCTTCTGAGCCAGGAACTCCTAGAACGTTTATTTCTAAATTTCTTTAAGCCCTCCACATTCACCTCACTCCCCTAACGGGGGATGCTAGAATTGCAAATTCTCCCGGAGGGGCCTGAATGTTGAACAACCCAATCTGCACGTTAGGAAATGAACTTTCTGCCGGCTGGTCTGTTAGCCCCAGTCTCAGCCACTTCTACTTCAAGTTCACGCAAGTCCAAGCACGTGGGACACAGTTTGGGGGCTGCCGGCCAGAGTAGATTTTCATGAAGCCTGCAGAGGGTCCCAGGGAGAAATCCATCAAAGGGAAAAGTGTCAGGGAGAGAGAGTGACCCGGTGACGAGGATTTCCTGACCGGAGGAGACAAAGTGTGAGAACAGCAAGCTGCTGTTTGCAGTCCAGCCCTTCAGGGACAAACGGACATCTCCGAGCTCTGTGGTCAGGGACAGTGCCCAGCGCTCTGCAGAGTGAAGCCTTGTTCTGTCACCCTCTGTAAAACATTAATAATTAGAAATCTGAGTTAGAAGTCAGAGTCCTGCCTGTGCACCTGCCTAGCAAGCTGCGCATGCACAATATATGTGCTATACATTCTATATGATATAAATGAGTGGGAATCTTATATCTTGGGCTATGTCTGATCATGTTTATGTCGCCTGGATATGGTTCAGAATAAACTCATTTCAGCAAGAAAAAAGCCAACCAAGCAACCAACCTGAGTTAAATAGAGTCACCAGAAGGGGGAGCTCTCATGCCCCGTGACACAGCCAAACCAACAGGAAGTAGAGGACTCCTCTTTCCTGGCCAGGACTCAGCCAATGAAAAACCCCGGACTCTTTATTGACAATCGCCCTCCCACCCCCTTGTCCCCTCTATAAAAGCCATCTCCATCCCTTGCCATGTGAGGACTTCATGTGGTTCACCTGGTTCACTGTGGCTGCAGACCACAAAGGGCAGTTCTCAGCAGATCCCAGGTGCAGCCACCTTTGCTGGGGAAAGATCTGGCATCTGTTTTCTTAAGGGCAACACCTACAACGAAGGCAGGTCTCACAGAGGGACCAGAGCGAGCTCCCACCTGAGCTGCCTCAGCCCCTTAGGGAGCCCTGGTGTGGCAGCTGGACCCAGCAGAGCCCACGGGGGGGGAGCACTGGGCCAAGGAAGCAGTGCTGGGAAGGTGCCAGGAGAGAAGAGGAAGGAAAGCCTAGGGACGGCCCCCACCCGTGCCTGGAGTAGCATTTGTTGATGGGCATACTCTGGAGACCCCCCAGGAAAGGAGTGCTGCAGAGGTGGGCAAACCGAGCACACAGAGGTTAGGAATCAGCTTAATAACAATAATCAATCCATATTATATATATTAAAAAACAAAGCAAAAAAATAAAACTCCACCTAAGCCAAATCTGATCATCTGCTTATTGCAAGAAAAACTATGTGTAATCAGATTTTTATACAAAAAAAGAATTTTAGTAGCTCCACAGAGTTTCGTTATTGAAGAAATTAATTCCTCTGTTAAGAAAATGATTTTTCAGGAGTCCCCTCGCGGCTCAGCAGGTTAAGGAACTGGCATTGTTGCTGCTGTGGTGCAGGTTCTATCCCTGGCCCGGGACCTTTCACATGCTGCGGGTGTGGTCAAAAAGAGAAAGAGAAAACGATTTTGCAGACTTCAAGCCTGTAAACTAGATGAGTATGTTCCATGTAAAAGGAAACTTTATGTGCTTTGGCAAAGTAAACATTTGCTAGTTGTTGGTCAATGATAAATGATCTTTATTCACCGATTGCCTTACTTCTCATGTCATATCCTCCAAAAATTGGTGACTAAGTGTCGTGGGGAGGAGTTTCTGTTGTGGTTCAGCAGGTTAAGAACCCGACATAGTATCTAGGAGGATATGGGTTCGATCCCTGACCTTGCTCAGGGGGTTAAGGATCCAGCATTGCAGCAAGCTGTGGCGTAGGTTGCCGATGCGGCTCTGGCAAGTGCGGCCCTAAAAAAATAAATAGATAAAAAAAATTTTTTAAGTGTGGGAAGAGCCAGTCTCCCGTGCCATTTGCGAGGATGAGACTCCTCTTTCTGCAAATGAACCTGGAAGTTTCTGATGGGTTTTTGTCTTTAGAGCCTCGCTTGTAAAAATGGAGGTAAAAAATCCTTCCTTCATCAGAGGGCTGCTCAGAGGAGTAAATGCGTCAGTAGCCCGGGCTGTAATGAACAGCCAGCAGATATTATCGAAATCCTTAGCATCAAAGAAAGTCAGAACTGGCAGCCCCTTTATCTCCCAGCGGACGGATCTAAATTCCTAACAACTCTTCCGAGCCAGGCCGGGACTTCACGTTGCCTTTCACACTTAACTGACAATGTCTTTGACACAAAATATACACAGAAAATGGAAAGCAAGGGCTGTTTATTCTGTGGGCACTTAAAAAGACCCTCTTGAAAGAACTCCTCGACAACATGGTTTAAAATGCTGTTCTCTGAGGAAGCAGGAGACGAACCAACCTCTTCCCCAGATCCATGGGTCTGTGGACAGCTGTCTCAGAAACTAGGGTACCGCGGGATTTTTATATGGTCTCCATGGGTGACAAGCTCCACAAGCCTGGATTTCCAAGGAGAAGCCCAGTCTGGATCATCACAAAGACCTGCCCAGGAGTTCCCGCTGTGGCTCAGTGGGTTATGAACCCGACTAGTATCCATGAGGATATGGGTTTGATTCCTGGCCTCACTCAGGGGGCTAAGGATCCAGCATTGCCTTCAGCTGTGGTGTAGGTTGCAGATGTGGCTTGGATCCCGCATGGCTGTGGCTGTGGCATAGACTGGCAGCTGCAGCTCTGATTTGACCCCTGGCCTGGGAACTTCCATATGCCACAGGTAGGGCCCTAATAAAAAAGAAAAGGAAAAAAAAAAGATTTCGCACATGATTAAGTGATATCATATTTGCCTTTCACTTATGAGTTCACTTCATACGATCATCTCTATCCATGTAGCTGCCAATGGCATTGTTTCATGCTTTGTTATGGCTGAGTAGTATTCCACTGTATATATATACCACGTCTCTATCCACTCCTCTGTTGATGGACATTCAGATTGCTTCCATGTCTTGGCTATTGTAAATAGTGCAGCTGGGAACACTGGGGTCCATGTATCTTTTGAAATTAGAGTTTTCTCGGGATAGATGCCCAAGAGTGAGATTGCTGAAGCAGGTCTTGATGAACGAACGGTTGCTGTGGATAAGTACACAGTGCACTGTAGAGCTGATTCTCAGTGCATCTTGCAGGAGCAAGCAGTCAGGCTAATTTTGCTTGGTCTCAGTATTGTTTAGCACAGGAGTAAGAAATTATGTGTGTTGATTCTCATGGTACATTAGAAAAGTGACCCAACACTCGGAGCAAAGCCTAACCTGTATGTGGAGATGTGCCTGATGATATGAACAGCCATGCATTGCATCCTGTATCCACATCCTTTGACTGTCCTTTCACTACGTGCAGGGCACAGGTCCCCACCTCTGAGCTCGGCCATATGACTTGCTGTGGCTGTTGGAACGTTTGCAGATCTGATCGAACATCTGGGAAGCATTTTGAGAAGGTCTTGTAGAGGGGGGCTCCCTTTGGGGATGGGGATTCCTGGGCTAGCCTCCCAGTGCCAGGGGAAGGAGAGCGTGTACAGTGAGGCTGCTCTAGCTATGGTGCCCCCACCTCACCTGCCTCGGACAGAGCCCCCAGGGGAGCCAAGACCAGAATGGCCCACTGCCCAGCCCAGAACTGCTGAACCCTGCAGGCTCTCAAGAAATAACTGTTTATCATCATGTGCCACTAAGGTTTCATAGCTGTTCTTACACATAAAGAGATGATTCCAGGATGTTCCCATTGTGGCTCAACAGTAACAAACCCAACTAGGATCCATGAGGACACAGGTTCGATCCCTGACTTCGCTCTGTGGGTTAAGGATCCAGCATTGCTGTGAGCTGTGGTGTAGGTCGCAGACATGGCTTGCATCCTGTGTTGCTACGGCTGTGACAAGTTCGACCCCTAGCTCGGGAACTTCCATATGCCTCATGTATGGCCCTAAAAATACAAAAAAAAAAAGAGAGAGAGAGAGAGAGAGAGAGAGAGAGATGATTCCAGGAGGCCTCCAGGGGAAGGAAGAGAGGCTTAAAGAAGGGACGTTGAGAGGGGCTCCCAGGCTGAGGAAGAACAGCTCTTCCAGATGCGGAGATGCAAACATTATGGAGCCGAGCATAGTTCGGAGCTGCTGGAGAATAGACCTGACGGTGGAGTCAGGGGTGTGGAGTCTGAGGAGGTGAGCAGGGGCCAGATTAGAGGCTTAAAGCCTCACTGATGAGACAGACAGAGAGTCACACAGCCCTGGCGTCGAGTGTCTGCTCTTTTTCCTTCCCTCTCCCCACCCCTGCTGGGTGGGCTGGGCTGTGGAGGGCCTAATTCCCACAATTCTGAACTAAGAAACACAGAGACTGGGGACACTGGTAGCCGGTCCCATTAATATCCGCACAGGAAGCTGAAAGTCCATGAGGTCTCAACATCAAGTTCCCCGGAGCTGGACATTCCGTGTTATGGGCGTTTCTGAGATCCACGCCCGCCTAGCACAACGCCCCTCAGGGAAACTAATTCAAACAGGTGTGTGTTTCTTACAATCAAGATGTCCTGGGTAATGATACCGCTTATATGTAGACTCTTAAAAAAGGATATAGGCGTTCCCATTGTGGCTCAGTGGGTTAAGGATCCAACTTTGTGAAGACACAGGTTCAATCCCTGGCTTTGCTCAGTGGGTTAAGGATTTGGCGTTGCCTTGAGCTGTGGTGTAGGTTGCAGATGGGGCTCAGATCCCACTCTGCCATGGCTGAGGTGTAGGCTGGGCAGCTGCAACTCTCATTGGACTCTTAGCTTGGGAACGTCCATGTGCTGGCAGTTGTGGCCGTCAAAAGAAAAAAAAATGTTTAAAGATACAAATGAACTTATTTGCGGAACAGAAATGGAATCACAGACTTCGAAAAACTGATGGTTACCAAAGGGGACAGGTGGGGGGAGAGGAATGGACTGGGGATTTGGGATTGGGATATACTCTCTGAGGTATATGGAATAATTGGCCAACGGGGACCTGCTGTAGAGCTCAGGGTACTCTACCCAATATTGTGTGATAATCTGTGTGGGGAAAGAATCTGAAAGAGAATGGATGTGTGTACATGTCTAACTGAATCAGTTTGCTGTACAGCAGAAATTATCACAACCTTGTAAATCAACTAGACGTCAATAAAACCTTAAAAATGCGGGGGGGGGGAATGTCCTGGATAAAATAGAAATTGATGTTAAGCAATTGGATGTGTCCAGCCTCCAGCTCTGGGAGCGGTGGAGAATATTAGTCTGTAGCGTTGGTTCATTCCATGATTCAGCGGCTCCCACCGCAGCCAACCCTGAGCCACCAACATGAATCCCTGGAAGGTGGAGTTGAAAGAGATGGTGTGTGCTCAGCTCTGGGGAGCTAGTACAAACTCATATGAGAGGCTCTAGCCTTCTCCAGCATATTTGGACCAGGTTACTGGGTATTGGTTGTTGACATGGCAACAGGAAGCGAGATACTTGACCTGTCCTGGTAGGGTAGCCACCTGAGCAGGAGACCTGAATGATGCCATCAGCTGGCAGGCATTCAGGAAGGGATAGGCTTTTAGGATGGCATGCTAGAGGCTGAGAAGATGCGTGGAGTGTGAGCTGGGATGGTAACTTCTTACCATATGGAGAAACCTGGGAGAGGGTCGCTGGCATCCGAATGTCCCTCTCAAAGTTCAAAAGGACCCCTGAGGTAGAGCGCCCTCCTCAGAGCCAGAATGTTCAGATCAGCAAAATCCAGGGTTAAAACCCACCTTTCCTGTTGCTCACAAGCTCATTGACTAAAACTCGAACTGAGGGAGAACCCTTCCTCAGGAAAGCTGGGGGGAGTCGTCGGTTCTCTCACCTGGAGACGGGGTATCACTCGGGAAGTAAAGAGCAGGAGGAGCTGACCCTGCCGCTCATCGAAAATGCCTCTGCTGCCCAGCCCTCGCCTGCTCTGAACCGCCCTCTCACTCCGACGCTGGGAGGAACTGGACTGCACCTTCTCGAGAGGCACATGTTGAAGTCCTGTCCCTCGGCGCCTCGATTCTGATCTTATCTGGAAATAGTCTTCACATAGGTACTCAGGTTACAGTGAGGTCATTGGAATGGACCCGAATCCAGTACGACTGGCGTCCTTTTAAAAAGGGGAAATTTGGAAACAGACAGGACCACAGGGAGGAAGGCAGAGATTGGGGCGATGCTTTGACAGGGAACACCACAGACTGCCAGAGCAGCACCAGCAGCTGGGAGGCAGGCATGGAACAGACTCTCCCGCATGCCTCTCCAAAGGAACCAACCCTGCTGACACCTTGACCTTGGCCATCTGACCTCCAGAAATGTGAGACAATACATTTCTATTACAAGCCACCCGACTTGGGGTCCTTTGTTAACAGCAGCCCTCACAACCTAAGAGAGACCCCAAAGCATGGACATGGAGTCTAAGAGTAGCCGGAACAGCCAGACACCTAGCAGGTCTCCACAGAGATGCTGAGACTAAGTAAGTGAATCTGAGAGTGGAGAACGAAGGTGCTTGGAGGCCCAGGTCACAGACGGTCTGTTCATAATGTATAGCGAATGCACGTGTCTTTTCCTTGGAGGAAGAATCTCTTTCCCTTTGGTGTGTTTCCAACAGTTGGAAACCCTGGCACCCCCTGCCTCCCCACAGGGGTGTATGTTGACGAGGCTACTCAGCCAAGAACCACTGACTCTGAGGGTGGCCTCAGAGCTGGGCTCGTGCCTCCGTCCAAGGCAACCCGCTACCCATCAGGAGCTCCTGGTTGTAGGGTAACAGGAAAATCTACGGCTTGTCTCGGGAAGACGGGCAGTGGGAGCCGCGTGAGCCTCCGAACCCAGCGTGCGTGCTGGTCCTCAGGTGGTCCGTCCACACGGAGAGGGACTGGCCAGCCCACCCTGGGAAGCGCGGCTCAGGAGAGAGAGAGCGGGAAGGAGAGAGGGGAAGGAGCACAGCGCTGGAGCTTTGGTCTCCTCTGTGCCCAGGTCCCCTCGACCCCTGCTTCCTGCCCGTCAATGTCCATAAATCCCCTTTTCAACCTAAGCCAGCTTAGGGTATGTTCCTGTCACCTGCAGGCCAAAGAATAGTGGAGAATTCAGCATAAGTGCGCGTAAGAACAGCTGTCGGCAGACTCCTTATCTAGAGCTATCCCTTTCTTGGAGTTCCCCTCGTGGCGCAGTGGTTAACAAATCCGACTAGGAACCATGAGGTTGTGGGTTCGATCCCTGGCCTTGCTCAGTGGGTTAGCGATCCGGTGTTGCCGTGAGCTGTGGTGTAGGTCGCAGTCACGGCTCGGATCCCGCGTTGCTGTGGCTATGGTGTAGGCCAGCGGCTGCAGCTCCGATTGGACCCCTAGCCTGGGAACCTCCATATGCCGCAGGAGCGGCCCTAGAAAAAGGCAAAAAAGAAAAAATAAATAAAACTATCCCTTTCTTGGCAAATCCCTTCAGAGGAACAGAGTGTACCCGGGTTACTAACACGTTTCCCCTTCCAGCTCTCCCCGCTCCACATGTGGCTCAAACGATACACAGACACACTCGGTGGTTCTGTGCCGCACGCACGCACGCACGCACACTGTTTCAACCTTTCCCACCATCTAAGTAAGTGCTGGCCCTCGAGAGGCACGCACGTTGTGACCAGAGTTAAGTGGTTCCCGAAAATGAAGAAACACCATGTGCTGTTGCCGCAGTCATCCTGCTTTGTCTTTCTTTCCCAGCCAGACCAGCACCTCTTCTAAATCTACCCAAGGAAATGTTGATCTGGAGATGCCCACGGGTCTCCAGGGGGCCCTGTTTGGGAAGGACCTCAGAGGCCACCTCAAGAGACCGAGTGTGTTGGGATTCTGTGTTCCTACCTCCTGTTCCCCAGGGCAGCTCCGTGACTACATTATATATTGGAATAATGATTTCATTATTCCAATAATGATTTCATAGGCTGGAATATGCCAGAATGTATTAAAAGGAAATACTGGGAGGTCCTGTTGTGGCTCAGTGGGTTTTGAACCCAGTGTCGTCTCCATGAGGATGCAGGTTCAATCCCTGGCCCCGCTCAGTAGGTAAGGATCCAGCATTGCTAAAAGCAGCAGCATAGGTCACAGATGTGGCTTGGATCTGATGTTGCTGTGGCTGTGGTGTAGGCCTGTAGCTCCAATTCCACCCCTAGCCCAGGAACTTCCATGTGCCACAGGTGTGCTGTAAAAAAGAGGAGGAAAAAAAAAGGAACTACCGGAGTTCCTGCTGTGGGTTAAGAATCTGTCATGACTCAGGGCACTTCAGAGACACAGGTTCGATCCCCAGGCCCAAGCAGTGGGTTAAAGCATCCAGCATTGCTGCAGCTGTGGCATAGGTCACAGCCGTGGCTCAGATTCACTCCCTGACCCAGGAATGTCCATGTGCCATGGGTGCAGCCAAATAAATAAATAAAATAATAGTGATAGGAGCTCCTGTCATGGTGCAGCGGAAATGAATCCAACTAGGAACCGTGAGGTTGTGAGTTTGATCCCTGGCCTCCATCAGTGGACTAAGGATCCGGCGTTGCCGTGAGCTGTGGTATAGTTCACAGACATGGCTCAGATCCCGCGATGCTGTGGCTGTGATGTAGGCTGGCGGCTACAGCTCCAATGAGACCCCTAGCCTGGGAACCTCCATATGCCGCCGGCGTGGCCCTAAAAGGACAAAAGACCAAAAATAATAATAATAATTTTTAAAAATAGCGATAAAAATGAGCTACCGATAAAAGAAAATTGCCTAAGACCCTTGAGGGCAGCAGATCCTGAGTAACTAATTACTGCATTAATAAACAAGTGGGTAGGCTTCGAGGGCTGAGGTTAACGCTCCCGGCCCAACACATGTGCCCCGTTCTGCCAGCAGAGCAGCTCTGACTTGGGTCCAACACCCGCAGAGCAGGGAGAGCGCAGTGGGCGGTTAAGGTCGTCGCTGCTGTGCGCCAGGGAAGTGACCTTGGACTAGTGACTCACACAGTCCAGTGGGGGTGAGGTGTGCCCCCATCACAAGCACATCCTTGAGTTCTGATTGCTCTAAATGTGTAAAGTGACCACATCAGCGCCTGGCAGTCACAGAACCCAAGGGAAATCCTGGCGCCCCATGAAAAGCCCCTCTGCCCCGGGATGCGCTGGGGAAGGACTCGAGGCTGGGGCGCTGGGGAACCAGAGGAGTGTGCGTCACTCACATCTGGGAGCGCATAGCGAGGGACACGGTAACTCCCTCCTCAGCACACATTTTCCATTAAAGAACAGAGAAGAAAAAAAAGCAAAACTCCGGGTCCATCCGGTACCTCCTCCCCTGGGTTTTGTATCGGGAAGGGCCAGCAATGACTAATCTAATGTCAGAGGTAGCTTGACAGCCAAGGACTTAATTTATGAAGTGTTTAGGACATTCCTGACAAAAATCGGCTCCAAAGTATGGACACACGTTCATTCATGCCTTATGGTTCCCAGCTGCAGCTCTGCAGCCGTAAACACTCGTTGTTGGACGGCTGGGGGAGACTAGGAGTGGATTTCCAGGAACGACCACTTCTTCCCAGGGAGGGAGCCAGAAAGCAAGGCTCCCGCTAGACCAGAGGGCCCCCTGGCTGGAGCAGGAGGAGGATCGGGGCTGGGGTCCCGCTCCTCCCGTTCACATCGTGCAGGGCTGCTGCCGATGGTAGAGAGCTGGGCAGAGGCGAGGCATTTCTTTCCCATTTGCAGGTATGAATGCAAAGACCTAGGACTTTGTGGGGTGACTTTGCTGAACAAACAGTGTTGACTATTTGGTAGAAGAAAACAAACAAGCGTGTTTTTTGTTTGGGGGATTTTTTTGTGGCCATGCCCACATCCTGTCAAAGTTCTCAGGCCACGACGGAACCCATGCCGCAGCAGTGACAATGCTGGGTCCTTAACCTGCTGAGCCGCCAGGGAACTCCCAACAAACGTGGTGTTTTTTTTTTTTCCTTCCCTTCCGTCCTTCTCTTCTTTCTTTCTTTCTTTTTTTCTTAGGGCCTCACCATGGCATATGAAAGTTTCCAGACTAGGGGTTGAATCAGAGCTGCAGCTGCCAGCCTACACCATAGCCATGACACACCAGATCTGAGCTTCAAGCTACACCACAGCTCACGGCAACGCCAGATCTTTAATCCACTGAGTGGGGACAGGGATTAAACCTGCATCCTCATGGATATTAGTCAGGTTCATTACCGATGAGCCACAGTGGGAACTCCCCAACAAAAGTGGTTTTTAGGCAGTTTGGGATTGAGCCTTCCACAGGCTGAGGAAAGGTTATTTTAGTGGGGAGATGTTAGCATGAGTTACCAAGGTTGAAATAACTGTTGAAGGTCTAATGATGAATGAGTAAGTGGTGGGATTTGCCCACGTGGTTCTTTGAGGGGAGATGGAAGTTTTATGGAAAACGTACCAGACCAGGAAGGAGGATGTCGGATTCTAAGACTGTGGATGACAAGTCCTTCGTCTGTGACTTGAGTCACGTTATTTGTCGCCTCTAAACCTCCATTTCTTCGACCACAGAATAGAGCAACATATCCTGACTGCCTTGCAGGTTGCTGCTCAGCTGGAACAAGGTTAATGTGTCTGGAAGGGCACTGTCCCTGTGAAGCCAAATGCAAACATAAGCAAGTAATGGCGCCACCACACGGCCGCCTGAGTGCGGCGCCACTGAGGCAGAGATGGAGGTGACCAGGGTACCGAAAGCAAAGATGCAAGGGTCACCACACACGCTGAGGGCACTCAGGACATTGCCAAAGTCAGGGTTACGTTCAAATTATCAATGACGTCAATTATTTAGTAAGAGGTAATGAATAGTTTTAAGAAAGAAATACAAGAAGATTTTCAAAACCTATTTAATGAACAGGGGAAAAAATGCAAGGCTTTCTACTGGCCCTGGCACATATCGGTCAGGCGTTTGTCTTGTAAGAAATATGTATGGCCAGAGGGAAGTTTGCAGGGTTTTTATTAAATTTCCTTTTTGCTTTCTATCTTGTTTTTTTCCTGATTCTTGGTAAATTTCTTTGGTGCCCTGAATTCTTTCCCCTGGCAGAAATCTTGGTTGTATTGGAGAATTTATGCAAGGGGATAAAAAGTATTAAAAAGAGAAAAGAAAGGAATTCCCTGGTGGCTCAGTTAGGATTTAGGATCCAGTGTGGTCACTGCTATGGTGAGGATTCGATTCCTGACCTGGGAACTTCTGCGTGCTGCAGGCGAGGCCAAAAGAAAGAAAGAAAAAGAAAAAAAGAAAGAAAGAAACTAACTAACTAACTTAAACTCTCAGTCTCACCAACCTGGTTTTCTTTATTATTATTATTTTATCATTCACCCTCCAATCTCACATTTAACTGAGGATGAGTCAGCAGACCAGACAGAAGGGATTTTTGTTCCATCCTAGAAGAACCTGATGACGCTTTTTTTTTTTTTTTTTTTTTTTTGCCATTTCTAGGGCCGCTCCCTCGGCATATGGAGATTCCCAGGCTAGGGGTCCAATCGGAGCTGTAGCCTCTGGCCTACGCCAGAGCCACAGCAAGGAGGGATCCGAGCCGCATCTGCAACCTACACCACAGCTCACGGCAATGCCAGATTGTTAACCCACTGAGCAAGGGCAGGGACCGAACCCGCAACCTCATGGTTCCTAGTCGGATTCGTTAACCACTGCGCCACGACGGGAACTCCTGATGATGCTTTTTATTTTTATTTCTCTTAATTGAATAAAGTATGGTTTTGAAGCCCTTTATTATGTGAATGGACAATCTTTTTTTTTTTTTTCCTTTTTTGGCCACACCTGCAGTGCACGGTAGTTCCCCGGCCAGGGATCAAATCCAAGCAGCACCTGCAACTTAAGCCACAGCTGCAGCAGTGCCGGATCCTTAGTCCGCTGCACTGGGCCGGGGATTGAACCGGTGCCTCCACAGGGACAAGCCAGATCGTTAGTGCACAGCGCCACAGCGGGAAGTCCTGCTGTTGCTCTTAAATGACGCCGGGAGGCAGAGGCAGGGGCCTCAGGATCAAGCTTTATCCCCCACTACAAAGTTAATCTCCTCTGAACCCTTCTCCCCGATCAGGAAGAATTGCCTTTGCTCATGTGATTCTGCGCCTGCCTGCAGTTTGATGTAAAGAGCAGAGTGTCTTTAGAAACCTCGGTTTGTTTATAGCTTCTTTACATAAAGGTCTATAAATTAAGGAAGACTTGAGGAGGAAAAGAGGGATCCGAGGGGGAGGCCCAAAGGGTTAGATGAGATGAGTCATTGATGATTTATGGCTCATAAAACAAGAAAAGAACAGAGCCAGGGGGACGTCAGTGCCTGGGCTGGGAGGCACTTAGGAGCCCAGGACCACGGCAGACCAGAGACAGGTCCCTCCTCCCGTTCCAGGGGGATATCAACAGACGCACCTATTTTAGAGATGGGACAATCGAGGTCTGGGAATGATCAGGAACCACCAGCAGGAGCTCTCCGTGGCTATAAATCTAGGGGCTAAATCTCAGACTGTAAACCACTAGCGCTTTAGGTGTCCGTTTCTGAGGTCAGAAATCGCGGGAGGTGATATGTAAGGAACGAGACGCTACCATGTCTCTGCCCCTAGGGCTAACCTCAGGCTTAATGTGACCCCATGGTGGACTAAAGAGAGTACCCATATCCTAAATCAGGTGCACCAGCCTTCCTGGCATGAGGCTTCCAGGAATGCCCAGAGCCAGGTGATGCAGGACAGCAGATTTCCAGAAGGTCCCCATGGGCAGCTCTGGGCAGCCCTGGACCAGATTTCTTTGCCAGCCCATATCCTGTCCCACTAATAAGACCTTCCCCACAAGACGCCAGGGCAGCATGGAGGAAGCAGACGGGTGTGGGCGGATGTGGGAAGGTTGTCTATGAAACATCAAGAACTTTCCAAGCCAGAAATAGGAACATTGCTCTGAGGCCCTTCGCGCAGAGGTGCTGACTTCTTCCCCCGACCCCCAGTGAAAGCAGGCGGTTCCTCTGTCCCTTTTTTCTCCTGAGAAAAGCTGGGCTCTGTTCAGATGAGTCCACCACGGGGAGGGGCTCCCGGGGAAGGCCCTGGGTCGGGAGTCCAGGTTGGCCGGGGATCCAGCGCCTGAGTCCATTCTGGGTTTCGCATGTCTCCAGTTTGCTCCTTGGTGCCTGGGAGGCTGCTCAGACCAGGGGCCCCCCCAGCTGCCGGCTACCTCCTACCAAGAGCCTTTCAAACCCATGCACTCAGCACATGGTAGCCAGCTCCCCGGCAAGCCTAGGAAATAATTCACACAACTGCCAACCTAGTCCTTTCTTGAGACAACCTAAGCCGCAGGGTCAGAACTGAGCTTCAGCGAAATCAGAATCGCGGGGTGGTGTGTGTGCGTCTCCTGGAAGCTTCCCAGAGCCATTGGGACACGAACGCGCATCGCGTGCACACACCCACACACAGAGTAGCCTTAGTGGACATCTTTGGGGCCTTGGCTATCCTTTAATGGGAAGAATGGGCACTAAATTGGATCTCGGCTTCCCTGGCGTTTTATTCTTGGTAAATACCCCATGGCTCCTGAGCATGGCTCACAGGCTTGGAGGAGAAAGCCACTAGGAGGAGATGGAGCGAAGAAGCCCCAGCGGCAGGTGCACACGCTGGTTCCATGACGCCTCGCCGACTCCCTCCGACGCAGCTCTCTTCTGTGTGAGGGCGGCCCCTGCGCCCACAAAGAGCTGTGAGGGGCCATTAGGGCTGACCTGGCTTCTGGCCCCCGTCTGCCCTGCGCGAGAGGAGAGCTCGAGAAGGTGCCTTCAGAGATCCCGTCCACCTCTGATGTTTTATGAGTCTGTGATTACCCGGGATTTGTAAAACTGACACAGGGTCTTTTATGCACATAAAAAGAAACAGAGCTTTCAGCTCAGCAATTCCACTCCTAGGAATTTTTCCTAAAGAGATAATCTAACATGTGTGCAAAGCCATAGGTTCAAGAATGTTCACCACACTGTTATTTATGGCAGCGAAACTTGGGAAACCTAAGTATTCAGCAGTAAAGGACTGGTTAACTCAGCATTTCCCAAAGTCTGTTCTGCCATATAAGTGGGTAGGACTAGGGAAAGAACAAAGAAGAGGGGGTTGTGACATTCCATGGTCAACAATTTTAAAGACACTTTTTTTTTTTTGCTTTTTTTAGGGCCTCACTCACGGCATGTGGAAGTTCCCAGGCTAGGGATTAGATGGGCGCTACAGCTGCCAGCCTACACCACAGCCACAGCAGTGTGGAATCCAAGCTGAGTCTCGACCTATACCACAGCTCACAGCAACGCTGGATCCTTGACCCACTGAGTGAGGCCAGGGATCAAACCCGCATCCGCACAGGGATCCTAGTCGGCCTCGTTACCCACTGAACCACACGGGAACTCCCAAGAAACATCTTAAACAAAGAAAAAGTTTAAAAGATTTCTTCCATGTGGAATTTCCTTGGCCTTTTATGCAGCCGATATTAAGCACTTGATAAATGCTGTTGAATGATTGAACGGAAGGCAAATGTCACACGTCAGGGGGAAAAGCTATTGGATTCATTTTTTAACACTGGAACACGATGCCTTCCAGGTTGGTAGACTGGTCCTTTATAAAACCTGAAGAGAGGACACCCTTGACAGTATGTTTATGTCTATCTTTATTTGTTCTCAGCCCTTTTTCCAGGAAAAGATTTAAAGCGGGTGACTGGGGTTACGCTTTATAAAGGTCCTGGAGGCAAGCGATCCAGCCCCGGGCGCACTTGCAATGCAAGACCCAGGCCTAGAGAACAGACCAGTGAGAAAATATATTGTTCATGCCCCGCCCCCCGCAAGCCCCTTCTGTTTCCTATAAAAATGATTAGTTCAGAATGGAAATATATATTTGTTTGGAATCCCAGATCTCAGAGTCTTCAGCTAGCACCTACTGACACTGCAACTTTTCACAGGCAGTATGCACATTCTAAATAAGACGAGGGATATTTATATTATTTATGACCACAAGCTTACACTCCCAGGCTCTTCTCCAGAATAGTATTCCTGCTGAGCCGGGCTGGACCACATGTGGGTTAGAAAGACTTCTTTGTGCTCCTGGCCTGAGACTTAATCTAAAAGTAAACATAATATATGGCAGAATCAAGAGTTTATAAACATCTTAACAGGCTGGAACATAAGACCCAAAGCAAAAAAAAATTTATTGGTCACGAGAATGCTAGCTAACATTTCTTGAGTGCTTAGGGAGTGCCAGCATTGTTCTAGGTTCATTGCTCTAATTCATATAAATGTGAATTAACTCAGAATTCTCACAGATATCCTATAAGGAAAGAACCATAGCTGTCCCCTGTTTTACAAGTGAGAAAAACTAAGAAACAGAGAGGTGAAGCAACTTCCCCAAGGTCACGAAGCTTGAGAACACTAAGATTTCGAGCAAGCAATCTGTCTACAGATGCTGTATGCTTAGCCAGCCCATGCTACTCTCTCTTAAGTGACCCTAGATTAATTATTTTTTGCCTTTTTAGGAGCACACCCATGGCATATGGAAGTTCCCAAGCTAGGGATCAACTCGAAGCTACAGCTGCCGGCCTACACCACCCGACAGCAATGTGGGATCCGAGCCATGTCTGTGACCTACACCATAGCTCATGGCAACCATGGATCCTTAACCCACTGAGCGAGGCCAGGAATCAAACCCACGTTCTCGTGGATACTAGTCAGTTTCATAACCTGCTGACAATTTTTTAAATTGTCCTGTGAAAATACAGCAGCTTTACAGGATAACTTGAGTTCTATTAAGTGAACACAGCTGATTAGCCACCATTCGGATCACAAAATAGAACATTAGCCACAACTCAGAAGCCTGCCTGATTATTTTATCACGTCTTGGAGAATCACTTTTTTGACCTTCAGCACTGTAAATTAGTTTTGTCTGCTTCTGAATATTTTGGTCAGGTTCTTTTCACTTGCCGTTATTATCTGTGAAGTTCGTCTATACTGTCGAGTGTGTGCCAGTGGTTAATTTCTCTTCATTTCACTTCCTCAAAGAGAAAATGTTTTTTTACAGTCCACATGCTACATACAGTGTGCGTGTGTGTGTATAAAACAGTATAAAATATATATACATATATTATAGGTATGTGTATATGTGTATATACTTGTGTATTACATGTGTATATGTATTTTATACGTACATATATGTATATTTATTGTTTAATGTTTGCAAAAGTGTTTTTAAAAAATAACGTTTTAGGGGAGTCCCCATGGTGGCACAGCAGGAACGAACCCAGCGAGTATCCATGAGGACATGGGTTTAATTCCTGGCCTTGACTCAGGAGCCAGGGTTGCCATGAGCTGTGGTGTGGGTCGCAGACACAGCCTGGATCTGGTGTTGCTGTGACTGTGGTGCAGGCCAGCAGCTGCAGCTCCAATTGGACCCCTAGCCTGGGAACTTCCATATGCCATGGGTGTGGCCCTCAAAAAACAAAAATAAAATACATGATAAAAAATAAATAAAAATAAAAAATAACATTATGGGAGTTCCTGTGGTGGCTCAGCAGTAATGAACCCAACTAGTATCCATGAAGATACAGGTTCTATCCCTGGCCTTGCTCAGCAGGTTAAGGATCTAGCGTTGCTAGGGCTGTGGTGTAGGCCAGCAGCTGCAGCTCAGATTCGACCCCTAGCCTGCAGACTTCCCTATGCCATAGGTGCCCTCCTAAAAAGACAAAAAGATAAATAAATTAATAACATTTTGTAATGTGAAAATCATATGAAAGTCCAATTTCGGAGTCCATAAATTCTAGAAGCACAGCCATGCTCATTTGTTTGTGGATTATCTGTGGCTACTTTCATGCTACCACAGAGATGAGGACTTGTAACCAAGGCGCTATGTCCAGCAACACCTGCAATATTTACTGTCTGACCCTTTACAGAAGCAAGATTTGATGGACAGCTGCCTAGGAAGTAAGCCCTTCCCCAAAGACAGAGCCTGACATGCCATGATCCTGGACGGTCCCGCCTCCAGAACTGTCATTTATAAGCTATCTGTCTGTAGTATTTCGTTCCAGCCGCCCAAACCTGCTGTACTGTGTCCCACCTATCCATTCAGTTGTTGATAGGTTTGTTTTTAATGGGGGGCAGTACGAGACAGTGATCTTATGTACGTTCTTACAGGTATGTACACATTTCTGTTGGTACACCTGACTCTACAACTTCTGGGTCAGTGCATGTTCTTGTGTTTAATTTCATTAGATGCCGTCGGTTTTCCAAAGCCAGTCACCAGTAACGTAGGTGGGGACTTTGTTATAAGTCAGGTGACGGACTACGTATGGCTCTGTTTCTGGACCCTTCCGTATACTTATCTTTATATTAGAAGACCACAGTCATAATGACTGTAGCTTTATAATGAATCACAAGGCTTAATCATCTTTGTTCTTCTTCTACCTTGGCTCTTCCGAGCCCTCTCTATTTCCATATAAATTTTAGAAATGGCTTGTCAATTTCCACCAAAAAAAAAGACTTTCGCTGGGATTTTGATTGGGATGGCGGTACCATAGAGACATTTCGAGAAGGGAAGATGCTCTAACAAGGTTGAATCTTCCAGTTCATGAACATGGTATATCCTTCCCTTTATTGCGGCTAATTATGAGCAGTTTTTTGGTGTCGAAGTCTAGAATATCTTTCTTTGGGTGTTTCCTAAGTATTTATATTATATTATTATATTAAGTATATAAAGTATTATATTAAGACGCTTTAAAGTATTCTTTTGAACTGCGACTCTCCACAAATCCTCCAAACTAGTGAAGCAGCTCTACTCACTGCTCCCTGAACATCTCCAGGTCATCCTCTCCAAGTCTTCTCAGCCCTACTCTCTTTTTTTTGGAGGGGGGGGGCATGCTTGCAACATGCGAAAGTTCCCCCTCTTGGCTTTTCCCTCCTACTAAGATTTCAATTCTATCTGAAATCCAGAAAGAAAAAAAAAAATCCCATCTTTCACTTGAAATCCTCCCAGAGCTCTCCACTCCTGCAATAACGCCATCAATTATGGCACCTATGATTTTATTGCTTATTGACTAATTAATTTTCCTCTGCTACTTGGCCTTTCCTTAGAAGTAAATTGCTAGGAAAACTTTCAGTGTCAACACACAACTTTTGAAGTCTTGTCTCCCCCAAAAGTTCCCATTCCCTGAAGATTAAATGCATAATCTTTTACCTTTAGTATCCCTTAAATATTCTTCCAGAGCAGTATGCTCAGAAGGAACTTAACGTTAACTCTCTGTTTGATTGAATCCTAAATTAATTTTCCTGAACGTGGTTTAGCTGGAGATGGATGTGAAATGGTTAGCCATTTCCTATTCTTTCTGTAATTGGTTCATACATCATACACAGAGTAATTCATGGATTTAAAATTGTCTACTGCTTTAAAGCTAAACTTTTCAGTCAGTTAAGAGAAACATACTTTTTTGTTTTCTTCTTTTTTTCTTTTTGATGAAAGAGGTAGGCAGCTGGTTCAAAAAAAAGATTTGAGGGGAAGAAAAAACACTTTATCATGTAGCCTTTTTTTTTTTTTTTAAGCTCCTAAAGTTCCACCGAATGAGGCCATGAAGTTA
Organism: Phacochoerus africanus; assembly: GCF_016906955.1. Taxonomy (NCBI): domain Eukaryota; kingdom Metazoa; phylum Chordata; class Mammalia; order Artiodactyla; family Suidae; genus Phacochoerus; species Phacochoerus africanus. Next base: position 56,731,536 of record NC_062557.1, on the reverse strand, counting down.
TAGACGATGTAAATCTGTTATCCATAATTTGCAGTTGTTGACATGCAAGACCCCCCTGTGTGTATTAATAAATCATTTCTGAAAATGCCAGGCAGCATTTTTTTTTTTGGCCCATACACAGCAACCGTGGCCTGCATGACCCCAATAATTTGTTTCTTCGATTGGGAAGTCCTTAGACGCAGCCAGGCAGGCTGAGAAAAGAGAAAGGCAGAATTACAGAGGGAAGAAAGAGGGAAATGGTCAGACTGAGATTGGATTCCATTTTATTCCCACACTGACTTCCATGAATTGGGATCAGGCCCAGTGACGAGGGAATAAAAATTAGAAAGATTGAGCTTTTGACAAAAGGGATTGTTTGGAAAGTGTATATATACACGGATCACTTTGTTTTTTAAAAAAAACACACACACAAACACATCACAACAAGCAGCCCAATCCCTGAAAATGCTCCTAGCAGCTGGTGGCTGGAGATAAGGCAAAGGTATTTCACACTCTAATACTGATCATATTTGAGCACTTCAAGTAAGATGGGACGGTACTTTTTTTCCTTTCATGCTGTTTATTTTTAAGTTCAAAGCAAGAACTTGTTAGATCTGTGAAAGGTCCTCTCGAGTCTAAAATAGGAAACAGAGGGAGAGAGAGGTGAGGACACAGCCTGCAGTGGGGGGTAGGACTTAAAGAGAAGACTGTTGTCTCCCCCCAACAGGACCTAGTCGTTAACGTTGGAATTCTTATAAAAATCCAGGCTGCCCCAGCTGATACCCACATGAGGGTGGAGGCTGCTACGAGCCTGCCAGACCTCTGGGGTGGGGGAGTGGAGTTCAAAGACCAGCAATGTCCTAGGGGGTTCTAGGGTGTCACGAGGAGGACCCAAGGGGAAGGAGACGCCCTCTGACTCACGAATGATCAGCTTTATTCCTCTGCCAGCCCTGCAGACCCACCCTCCCCTTGGTAAGCCATCCTATAATTCTTCATACTCTATGCTTCATTTCCTTGGACCATGATTGGGAAAAACAAAAAACAAAAAAACTGTAGTTTATGTCAGAAAGGCTCATTCCTGACTAACCCCTTTCTTCCCAGTCCTGTCCCAGGTATAGGTCTCCCCTATGTTTTTCTTCATATATATTGAACCAGATGTAAGTCAGTGGCTTCAGGAAAAAAAAAAAAAAAAAAAAAGCCCATCATTAAATTAGGTGCGCCTGCAGATAACCATCTTTAATGCTGCTCTGCTTCACTAGTGCAGCTTCTTCTTCCAAATTATCTCATGAAATCCCATCATCCCTCAATCCCAAATCCACAGGAGATCAGAGGCTAGGGAAACCCTCATCTGCTAATCCTCTTTACTGTCACACCATTAAAACATCATGCCTCTCTACGGTTGTCCATAGTGTCCCCTTTAGGGATCTAAAACACTTCAACTTTTATCCCCGCTTGTTGAACTCCTAGGAGTTATTCAAGAGCAGTGCAAACTGCCACCTTCTCAAAGAATATTGCCCTGAAATTCCCAGGAAGAAAACTTTTTCTCCATGGTGCTCTCTTAGCCTTCTTTGTGTATCACAATGGGGATACTTGACAAATAATCAAATATTCATGAATCAATTTAGTGGTCACTCCTATCAGACAGCACAGTAGAGGAAGAATTATTTCAGTGACATTACTGTATCCATAATCTCTAACTGTGGCTGGCATACGGTGGTTATGCAGTAAAATATTGAATGAGTAAATGAAAGGATGGATGGATGGATGGATGGATGGATGGATGGATGGATGGATGGATGGGTTGTTGCTAAGATGGAGCCAGGGGAAGCTTATTGAATGGATCTTCTATTGTTGTTGGATAATTAAGTCTGATTCCGTTTTTTGATATTGGATTGCTGACAGTATTGAAGCATCGCTCCATGCTATTCCCTTTCTTCCGCACACCTGGGAAAGTTGATAAGAATTGGTTTCAGTGGGGTGATAAAACCATGCTCAGGACTCTTCACCCTGGCCCCACTCCCTAACCACCCCAAAATCTCCCAGCCAGGCTCCTCTCTCCACTTTATCAAGCCATTTTTGGACCTGCTTGGGAGCCATCCTGAAAGCCTTATTGTGTGAGTAACAAGCTTTTTCATATCTGTTGCGTGTGTGTGGTATCATCAGTCTCAACATCTGAACCAAATTTGGGGTGGTAATCCACCCAGTCTCTGAAGGGTGGCTACAACATGCGGTAACAAATGACCACAAACTTAATGACTTAAAACACAAACTTATTACCTACCATTCTGCATAGTTCTGTAGGTCAGAAGTCCAACACAGGTCTCACAGGGCTGAAGTCAAGGCATCAGCAGGTTTCTGTCCCCTTCTGGAGGTTCTAGGAGAAAATCCTTTTCCTCACCTCTCCCAGTTTCTAGAAGCTGTCTGTATTCTTTGGCTCCAGGTCCCTTCCTCCATCTTCAAAGCCACCAAGGTGGCATCTCTCTGACCTCACTTCCATCATCACATTCCTCTCTGACCACAGCTGGGGAAGGTTTTCCCCATTCAGAGACTCCAGTGATTAGATTGGGCTCACCAGAGCAATCCAGGATACTCTTCCCATCTCAAGGTCTGTACCATCAATTAATCACATCTGCAAAGCTTATTTAGCCTTGTAACATAACATATTTACAGGTCCTAGAGATTAAGGTATGGATATTTTTTGAGGGGAGACACATCATTCTGCTTACCACAGTAAGCTTAAAACAATGTATACCAATACCTGTCGGTCCCTTGCTCTAGGTATAAGGTTAACATTTACAAAAATAAAACAAATTTGGAATTGGAAGAATCCAACTCAATAGTAACAAAAACTCAGAGAAATAGAACCAATAAAATAGATATATCCATATGGTTATGAAGGCTAAATCCCATGATCCGCCATCTACAAATGGGAGGCCCTGGAGACCTGGTGGTCTACTTCAGTCTGAGTCCAAAGGCTGAGAACCAGGGGAGCTGATGGTGTCAATCCAAGTTTGAGGGCAAGAGACTGTGTCCCAGCTGAATCAGAGCGAGGCTTCAACCTTCCTCCACCTTTTGGATCTTTTCAGGCTCCCAATGGATTGGATGATGCCCACCCATATGGAGAAGGGGAATCTTCCTTAATCTCTTCCCCAAATACCACACAGATACATCCAGAAGGATGTTTAGCCAGATAGCTGGGGACCGTGGTGACCCAGCCAAGCTGACACTACAGTTAACTACCACTGGCAGCAATGATGGAGTTGGGGTTTTGAAATTGCTATCCATTGAGGATAATGGGTCACTCCTCAGCCTCTGTGTCCCATGACCAACATGTAACATGAGAAAGATGGAGGGGTTGGAGCATAGTCTTGCTTGGAAAACTGTTGAGTGTTGCTTGCGCCAAACCAGTGCTGCTGACTTTAAGGGCATCTTGGTCAACCAAGCCAAGGGACCTGCACACCTGTTCTGTGGAATGACTCTGGTGGCAAGAGCCATGTTAGACAGGTAACTGTGTACAGCAGCTCCAGGAAATAGGCCAATTCTACAAAGGAAACCATGGATTAGAGAGGTTAAATAAACTCAGTTACTAAATGATAGTTCTGGGATTCAAACCAAGCCTTCTAGTGGCAAAGGTGAATGCTTTTCCCCATACTGCCATGATGTCAGGAAGGCATTCTGAGCACACTGAAGCAATTGAGAGTGATGGATTTTCCTTTTGACCAGAGCTATAAAACTCCAATGGGGTGTGTTGCAAAGCAGACTTCATAAGAAACAGGGAGTCAAAGTTCTGCTTCCTGCTCTGTCTTTTTCATTGATAAGATCTTTGGTTGTATGCTTTCCTGGTGAGGAAGCCCTAAGACATTTGTATCAAAGCAGAAGGCCAAATGGAATGGAATGGAGTGGAATGGAATGGAGTGGAGTGAAATGGAATGGAGTAGAGTGGAATGGAGTGGAATGGAGTGGAGTGGAATGGAGTGGAGTGGAATGGAGTGGAATGGAGGGAAGTGGAATGGAATGGAGTGGAATGGAGGGGAGTGGAATGGAGTGGAATGGAGGGAAGTGGAATGGAATGGAGTGGAATGGAGGGGAGTGGAATGGAGTGGGGTGGAATGGAGTGGAGTGGAATGGAGTGGAATGGAATGGAGTAGAATGGAATGGAATGGAGTGGGGTGGAATGGAATGGAATGGAGTGGGGTGGAATGGAGTGGGGTGGAATGGAGTGGGGTGGAATGGAGTGGAGTGGAATGGAGTGGAATGGAGGGGAGTGGAATGGAATGGAGTGGAATGGGGGGGGGGTGGAATGGAGTGGAGTGGAATGGAATGGAGTGGAATGGAATGGGGTGGGGTGGAATGGAGTGGAGTGGAGTGGAATGGAGTGGGGTGGAATGGAGTGGAATGGAATGGAGTGGAATGGAGGGGAGTGGAATGGAGTGGAGTGGAATGGAGTGGAGTGGAATGGAGTGGAGTGGAATGGAATGGAGTGGAATGGAGTGAGTGGAGTGGAATGGAATGGAGTGGAATGGAGTGGGAATGGAGAGGAGGGGAGTGGAATGGAGTGGAGTGGAGCGGAGTGGAGTGGAGTGGAGTGGAGCGGAGTGGAGGGGAGTGGAATGGAGTGGAGTAGAGTGGAGTTGGGTGGAATGGAGTGGAGTGGAGTGGAATGGAGTGGAGTGGAGTGGAATGGAGTGGAATGGAATGGAGTTGGGTGGAATGGAGTGGAGTGGAGCGGAGTGGAGTGGAATGGAGTGGAGTGGAGCGGTGGAGGGGAGTGGATGGAGTGGAGCGGAGTGCAGTGGAATGGAGTGGAGTGGAGTGGAGCGGAGTGGAATGGAATGGAGTGAGTGTAGCGAGTGGAGTGAATGGAGTGGAGGGTGAATGAATGAGTGGATGGAGTGGAATGGAGTGAGTGGAGTGGAATGGAGTGGAATGGATGGAGTTGGGTGGATGGATGGAGTGGAGTGGAGTGGAATGGAGTGGAGTGGAGCGGAGTGGAGGGGAGTGGAATGGAGTGGAGCGGAGTGCAGTGGAATGGAGTGGAGTGGAGCGGAGTGGAATGGAATGGAGTGGAGTGGAGCGGAGTGAGTGGAATGGAGTGGAGTGGAGCAGAGTGGGGTGGAGTGGAGTGGAGTGGAGTGGAATGGAGTGGAGTGGAATGGAATGGAGTGGAGTGGAGTGGAGTGGAATGGGGTGGAGTGGAGTGGAATGGAGTGGAGTGGAGCGGAGTGGAGGGGAGTGGAATGGAGTGGAGCGGAGTGCAGTGGAGTGGAGTGGAGTGGAGTGGAGCGGAGTGGAATGGAATGGAGTGGAGTGGAGCGGAGTGGAGTGGAATGGAGTGGAGTGGAGCAGAGTGGGGTGGAATGGAGTGGAGTGGAGTGGAATGGAGTGGAGTGGAATGGAGTGGAGTAGAGTGGAGTGGAATGGGGTGGAGTGGAATGGAATGGAGTGGAGTGGATTTGAGTGCAGTGGAATGGGGTGGGGTGGAGTAAAATGGAGTGGAGTGCAATGGAATGGAGTGGAATTGGGTGGAGTGGAGTGAAATGGAGTGGAGTGGAATGGAGTGGAGTGCAGTGGAATGGAGTGGAGTGGAGTGCAATGGAACAGGGTGGAGTGGAATGGAGGGGAGTGAAATGGAGTGGAGTGGAGTTCAATGGAATGTAGTGGAGTGGAGGGCAGAAGGCCCTAAATAGTGTCCTCGTGAGAATGCAAACTCCATCTGTAGAATTTTTAAAAGATTTAGAACAAATCCTCACAGGCATGCAGCCCGGCTGGTTCAGTAATAGCCAGGAAGTCAGAGTGCTGTGTAAGAAAGAGCTCTGGACTGACAGCAAGGAACATAGCTTGAGCCTCTATCACTCATCAGCTATGTGCCCTTTAGCAAATCACCTGTACTCTCTGTGCCTCAGTTTGCCTAACCTCTTCTTAATATGAAATATAATGTCCTCTTCAGAGAAATCCACATGAACTAGAAATGTTACTGAACTCAGGTTTGGCTGCCTGTTGCTCAAGAATCCAGCGCTGAGAGACAAGTGTTAGGTAGAAGGAAGAACAGCTTTGTTGAGGAAGCCTGCAATCCTGGGGAGAAGGTGGACTCATGTCTCAAAGAACAAACTCCCCAAAGTTCCTGCTGTGGTGTGGTGGGTTAATGATCCAGCTTGTCTCTGTGTAGTTGCTGCTTCAGTCTCTGGGCCAGTGTAGTGGGTTAAGGATCCAGCATTGCCACAGCTGTAGTGTAGCCTACAGATTTGAACCTGGCCCAGGAACTTCCATATACCATGGGTGTGGCTAAAAAAGAAAAACAAAAGAACCAACTCCCCACAGCCGATCTGGGGGCAAGAGTTTTTAGAAGGGAGTTTCAAGGGTGGGTGCATCGTTGTGGGGTGGGGATCAGCAGTCAGCTCCGACAGTCGTCTTAAAATTGGCTGTGCAATGGTCTGACGATCCGTGTCACCGCTGTTTTAAGTACAGTTAGTCTTCAATGCCAGGGTCAGTTTTTTTTCCCATTTCTTTGACGCCAGTTCTCAGAATTGTGTGAGATGGAGCAGCTTATGCCAGGGTTGCAGTCTAGTTATCATGTAGTTAACTTCTTCTCCCTGCTGGGGGTTTCAGTGTCTGAAAAACAGCTCATCGGATATGGCTCCGCATATGATCTATAGCCCTTGAGGAGAAACTATAGGTCCTTGACCTTGTGTAATGACGAAACTATTATTATTTTACCCTGTTTGGCTGCTTCTCTGTGCTTCTACATTTTTTTTCATTTCTCTGATCAGATCTATTCTTTGGCCAAAGTATTTCTACAGACAAAAAAAAAAAAAAAAGACAGGCTAAGGACATGGGGGAAGGACCTAGGGCCCTGCTCTGTTACAGAAAATCTGCTGCTGAATGAGATTCTGGGAGGGAGGACAAGGACATGTAGAGAAATGGAGAGACTGAGCAAATTCGAAGAAAGCTAGTATCTCTGCTGCTGTCACATCGAGGCAGTAGAGTCTTTCAGTCCCTCATTTTCCCCCGAGGCTTTTCCCAGTGAAACCTGTATTCACTTTTCTTGGTCCCAATAAATGGCACGATTATTTAACAGGGTTCAATGGTTTTTCTTCTCGACTCTACTGGCCTCATTAAACCATCAAAGAGGGTTTTTTGGGGGGATGGGGGGGCAACACCCAACATGTGGAAGTTTCCAGGCCAAGGGCTGAACCTGCTCCAGAGCAGCAACCCGAGCCGCTGCCATGAACACCAGATCCCCAACCTACTGCACAACAAGAGAGCTCTCTTTTTCATTTTTATTTTATTTTTTATCAGGATACGAAGGGGTTTTTGTTGTTGTTGTTGTTGTTGTTTCGGCCCTGACCAAGGCATGCAGAAGTTCCCAGGCCAGGGATCGAACCCGAACCACAGCATTGACAATGCCGGGTCCTTAACCACTAGGCCACCAGAGAACTCCTATGTTTATTTATTTTATCCAGGATTTTTTTTTTCTCTTTGGTCTTTTGTCTTTTAGGGCCGCGCCCACGTCATATGGAGGTTCCCAGGCGAGGGGTCAAATCAGAGCAACAGCTTTTGGCTTACGCCACAGCCACAGCCACGGGGGATCCGAGCCGTGTCTGCGACCTACACCACAGCCCATGGCAATGCCGGATCCTTAACCCACTGAACGAGGCCAAGGATCGAACCTGCGTCCTCACAGCTGCTAGTCAGATTTGTTAACCACTGAGCCATGACAGGAACTCCTCTTACAGTCCCTTTTAGCTCCAAAATGTTTGTCTTCAGTACTGAATCGTTACTTGCAACACATGTGGTGGCCCACCTAAAATGCTGGTTCTTAGAATTCCCTACGTGGTGCAGCAGAATCCAACTAGGAACCATGAGGTTGAGGGTTCGGTCCCTGGCCCCGCTCAGTGGGTTAAGGATCCGGCGTTGCCGTGGGCTGTGGTGTAGGTTGCAGACGAGACGTGGATCCTGCGTTGCTGTTGCTCTGGTGAAGGCCGGCAGAACCTCCATATGCCATGGGAGCAGCCCTAGAAAAAGCAAAAATAAATAAGTAAGTAAGTAAGTAAGTAAATAAATAAAACGCTGGTTCTGGATCTTGTGGCCTGAATGCATTTGATGTCCCATCTGTTTTTAGCTCGGCTGCTCTTTTTGGTGTGTGTGGCTCCGCAGAGGCACATGAAAGAGCCGTCACTTTACCCCAGGCCTGGCTGCCCGGTTAGGAGGACACATCGAGGGTGTGCAGAATTCCATGCCCCCGTTTCATTGCGCTGAACGCTCTGTTCCAGAACGTAGCCGACATCTCTCCCAAAGACTATTTTAGCAACGTCAGCATCTTCTGCAAAGAAGGGGGGCGGGGGGGGCTAGGGCTGGAGTTCTGTCCCGGCTAGTGCTGCTCAGGAAATTGTAATCTTGGACCACCCAGAAATCCTGGGCCCAGGCTGAAGAGTGTAGAATGACGCCCCCTCACCCACTTCTCGGCATCTCACGTAATCTCTCAGTACAGTCTCTCAATAGCCCTGCGTGGGGCTTATACTCGTTTACATGCTGCAGAGATGAATGAGAGAAGGGGGTGCGGGAGGGGAGGAGGAAGAGAACCCACGGCCAGCTTCCGCTGCTCCCCGACCACCACCACCGGACCCATGACGTGAGCCCTCTGGGTGGGTTCAATTCCGTTATTTAGTGTTTCTACTGTGTTATCCGCAACATTAAAGAGTCTGAAATCTGCCATCAAACTTGAAACAGGGAAAAGGGTTCGACCGGCTTGAGTGCTGTGAGTCACTGTGAGCTCAATAACGTACAATTCTTCCTAATTGTATTCAATCTACAGTTTTCTATGGACGTGGAGATACTATGAACACACAGCTCAGGGGTTCCATGGTGGCTCAGCAGGCTAAGGATCCGATGTTGTCACTGCTGTGGCTCCTATTCCTGCTGTGGCATGGGTTCGATCCCTGGCCCAGGCACTTCCCCATGCCACAGGCACAGCCAAAACCCATCCATCCATCCATCCATCCACAAACAAATTCTATGCATAGAATGTACTATACATCCTGTACCTGGCTAGAGTTAACAATATTATCTTGTATATTTGAAAGTATATTTGCAACTTGTGGAGAGAGTAGATCTTAAAAGTTCTCATCCCAGGGAAAAGACTTGGTAACTATGCGAGGTGATAAACGCTAACTGAACGTACCGTGGTAATCATTTTGCAGTCTGTACACATAGCTAATCCGTATGCTGTGTACCTGAAACATCCACAGTGTTATAAGTCTATTACATCTCAATGAAATTGGGGGGGGGAGATGTAAGGGAAGCCAGAACAACAAAAAAAGTGCAAATGTTTAAAATAAAAGATGCACTAGGATGACTGTACTTCCTTGATCGAACTGGTCTATAAATCCCATCAAAACAAAGAATGGGTTGGAGTTCCCAAGGGGGCACACGGGGATAAGCAGCATCTCTGGAGCCCTGGGACACAGGTTTGATCCCCGGTCTAACACAGTGGGTTAAGGACCCAGCGTTGCCAAAGCTGCAGTGTAGGTCACAGCTGTGGCTCAGATCTGATCCTTGGCCTGGGAACTCCATTTACCACAGGGTAGCTTAAAAAAAAAAAAAAAAAGGAATGGGTCCAGGAGTTCCCTGGTGGCGCAATAGGTTAGGGACCCAGTGGTATCACCACAGTGGCTCGGGTCACCGCTGTGGTGCAGGTTTGATCCCTGGCCCAGGAAGTTTCACACAACCAGTGGATGTGGCAAAAAAAAAAGGGGGGTCCAATCTGGCATCAAGCTCGTAACAAACATTTTTTGTTTCTTTGTTTTGCTTTTTAGGGCCACATCTGTGGCATGTGGATGTCCCAGGCTAGGGGTCAAATCAGAGCTACGGCTGCCGACCTACACCACAGTCCCAGCAACACCAGATTCCTAACCCACTGAGCGAGGCCAGGGATCGAGCCCACAGCTTCTTGGTTCCCAGTTTCCATTGTGCCGTGACAGGAACTCCGTAACCGACAGCACTGTCTGTATTCGATGGTATTTGATCTGTGAGCATTTTCTCTCTGTCAGCGCTCACAGCGTCATCAAACACCGCCCCGGCAAGTCTGATCCAAAGCCAGACGGGGGGGCTGGGCCCCAGGCACTTGGAGACAGTGGTTGTGATCTGGCTCCTAAATCTGGTTAATGTTTGAAGTCTCTCGATAATCGCAGCCCTTGTCTCTCTCCAGTTCTCCGCTTTCTACGCACTTCCTGCAGTCTGTGCCCCGGGTCAGCGTTCTGATCCAAACGCCTCTAGGAATTTCAGGAGAAGCAGCTAAAGTTTCAGAACAGGATCAAGCTTAAGCTCTTACTAAGCACTGCGTCGGGAATTTCCTATAAAAGAACGGAAGGTTAAGCTATTCAACCTAGAGGTGGGGAGGATGGCAGTGGAATTTCTGAGAGATTTATTCGGTACTAAACGCTTTGCCCAGATATAAACATTGATCAAATTCACATGTTAATGATCTGACTCGGCCGCTGCCATTTGCTCCAATCTTCTCCAGAGGCCTCCAGTTCCAGGAAGGGAGACAGAACTGCCTGCAGCTTGGCACGGGAGACCCCAGCTCCTAGGACAGGCCTGGGTGTAGCTACTTCCTGATGATGCTAACCAGAGTTGGCTGCTGGGATCTTAGGGGATCAAAAGGAATTTTTTAAAAAGTGTACATGAGCCCAGAAGAAAGTCCATAAAATCGCTTCCTTGTGTCTGTGGGTTCCGCCCACGAATAGCCTGCCAAACCCAAATACCTGAGAAGGGAGTGGGGTAGAGAGAAGAAGCTGACTCTGGGGGTCAAATGAATCAACCCCCCAATTCTGGATTCATCAGCAGGTAATAGAGGCCGGGGCGGGGGGGGGGGAGGGTCCATCCTTCCGGAATAGACCATTTGTATATAATTTGAAATGAAATTATATTCTTCTACCCCCAGCTAATATTCCACTAAAAAACTGCACAGCCTGAAAGTTGAGAGTTCAGTTTTATTTGGGGAGAAATTAGGACCTAGGCCCCGGGAGACAGCATCTCAGGGAGCCCTGAGAAACCCCTCTGAGGAGGCGAGGCGGGGAGCTAGGCTGGGAAGCTAGGGTGTGAGTTTTTGCAGCAAAGGGAAGGCAGCAGGAACAAAAGCTTTACAGATCACCGGACTTCCAGAAGGAGATCTACAGAAAACCAGTTCTAGGTGAAGACGCAAAGGCCTGGCTTCCTGGACTCCCCCCTTTGACACGCACCTCGGCTGGGGGCCGGTCTTCTCGGCATCCTCGGCGGAGTTCCCGCAGGGCTCCCTGGCCCGCCCTTGGGAGTGGCTGTTCCCACGGGATGACCCGACATCTTTTTGTCACTTAACTACAGCCCAGGAGGCAGTATTTCGGATAAGTCTGACAGACGGTCCCAAAGAGGAAAGGGGGGAGTACGGAGGGAGAAGGTGTGTGTGTGGGGGGGGGGGCTGCAGCCCGCACACATTTTACGCAAGTTTGCTGCTGGTCTCGGGATGGTCACTACTAGTCCCAGACATCCGCCATCACTGGCGGATTTTAGCGTTTTGCTAGGTACCAGGAGATGCAAGAACTGGGCTCATAAAATCTTCTCCCCAAAACCTCTGACCATCCGAAGGCCTGCCCTTCCAGTTTTCCCAGAGCACAGAGGGCCTCACTCCGGGCCTCCACCCCGAGCTCCCCTCAGGGGGTGCTGCCCATCAGCAGCTGCCGTGGCTTTACTCCAGTAAAACTGCAGTGTTTTCCTCCACGGAGAGGCTGATGGCAGGTGCCAAACTTCAGTTCGCAAGTGCTACAAGAACTCTCACCAGCCTAGAAACCTCCTGCTGAATGAGGATCTAGGAGAAGAAAAAGATAAGGACGGAAAGAGGAAAATGGAGAAGCTGAGCTAATTCGAAGAAAATCAACATCTCCCAAAAGCGGTGGATTCCTCCCACCCCTCCTTTTGCCCCCATCTCGTCCCTGGGAAAGTGACGTCTGCTTTCTTCCTCTGGCTTGGCTCCAGGATGTGTCTCGACTATGGACATTAACAGGGCACCATTCGTGTACCTTCTGCTGACCTCTTTAAGCTGTATAGGACAAGCTCTAATTTGGAGCCAGGCTTCTGTCGACAAAAAAAAAATATATATGTATATATATATATGCACAAGCTAAAAATTGAGAGTGATATTTTATTCGGTGAACAAAATTGAGGCCTTAAGCCTGGGAGGCAGCATCTCAAGTAACCCTGAGAAGATTCGAGTACCCCCGGTGGCCCACTGGGTTAAGAATTCGCCTGCAGTGGCTCAGGTTACATCTGCGGCCTGGTGCAGTGGGTTCAAGGGTCCAGCGTTGCCAAAGTGTGGCTCAGATGCGCTCCCTGGCCCGGAAATTTCCATATACTGCAGGTTCTGCTATAAAAAAAGATTTTTTTTTTTAAATGTTTTAAGGAGTTTCCGCCATGGCTCAATGGAAACCAATCTGACTAGTATCCATGAGGACGCAGGTTCGATCCCTGGCTTTGCTCAGTGGGTTAAGGATCTGGTGTTGCCATGAGCTGTGGTGTAGAAAACTTTGTAGACGTGGCTCAGATCTCGTGTTGCTGTGGCTGTGGGGTAGGCCAGTGGCTACAGCTCTGATTCAACCCTTAACCTGGAAACCTCCACATGCCGCAGGTGCAGCCCTAAAAAGACAAAATTAAAACAAAAAAATTGTTTAAGATTAGGAGTTCCCTGGTGGCTCAGTGAATTAAGGATCCGGCAATGTCACTGCTGTGGCACAGGTTCGATCCCTGGCCCTGGAACTTCCACATGCTGTAGGTGCAGCCAAAATAGATAAATAAAAAAACTGCTCCAACGGGGTGGAGGGGAGCTAGGATATATAGGAGTTTTGCAACCAAGGGCAGGGGTAAAGACAAAAGATTACTGCTAATACAAGGCAGCTCTCCGAAGGAGTTTATAGACTTTTCTGTGTATGGGAAGATGCAAGGGTCTGGGCATTCCTTTGATATGCACCTCAGCTCGCTGGGGTCTGTATCCTGTGTTTTCACATCCTGAGGGCTCACAGAGTAGGTCTTCCAGAGTTGCTGCTGTCTGGCAGCTGCTAGATGGCAAGGATACTTTGTTTCCTTCCTCAGTCCTCTCAGGACTGAGCTTACTGTCAGAGGTGGCTGCAGTGGATAACTATGACATCCTTTGTTTACTGCTATGGCCGGCAATATTTCATTTCACACTTCAAATTTAGCTTAATCACAAAGTCCACCTACTTTCAGTTCAGCTTCACTACAGAACAGGCTATTTGGCAAGTTAAGCTATGGGCTCCAGTGTGACTCCATGTAGATATATAACTGAAAAGAATATATGAAAAAGAGCATATGAAAAGGAACATATGTGTATATATTCTTTTTTAAATTTCGTGTTATAGTTGATTTACAATGTTCTGTCAATTTCTGTTGTACAGAAAAGTGACCCAGTTATACATATGTATATGTTCTTTTTCTCATAATATTGTACATCATTTTCCATCACAAGTGACTAGATCTAGTTCCCTGTGCTATACAGCAGGATCTCATTGCTTATCCACTCCAAATGCAATAATTTGCATCTACTAATCCCAAACTCCCAGTCCATTCCACTCCCTCCTCCTCCCCCTCGGCAACCACAAGTCTCTTCTCTATGTCCATGAGTTTGTTTCTGTTCTGTAGATAGGTTCATTTGTGCCATAGTTTAGATTCCATGTATAAGTGATATCATATGGTAGTTGTCTTTCTCCTTCTGACTTAATTCATCAACAGATGAATGGATTAAGAAGATGTGGTACATACACACAGTGGAATACTACAGCTATAAAAAAAAAAAAAAGAACAAAATAATGCCATTTGCAGCAACATGGATGGAACTAGAGATTCTCATACTAAGTGTATATATTCTTTGTCATATCTTTTTCCATCTGGCTTATTACAGGATATTTAGTAGAGTTCCCTGTGCTGTGGAGTAGGACCTTGCTGTTTATCCGTCCTGTATGTAATCGTTAACATCTGCGAATCCCAAACTCCTGAATTTTCCTCCCTCACACCCTTTGGCCACCATAAGTCTGTTCTCTATGTCTGTGACTGTTTCTGTTCTGTAGACAGGTCTATTTGTGCCATATTTTAGATTCCACATATAACTGATATCATATGGCCTTTGTCCTTCTCTTTCTGACTTACTTCACTTAGCATGAGAGTCTCTAGTTCCATCCATGTTGCTGCAAATGGCATTATTTTGTTCTTCCCATGGCTGAGTAGTATTCCATTGTATGTATGCACCACATCTTCTTATCCATTCATCTGCCGATGGACATAGGTTAGTTCTGTGTCTTGGTTATTGTTAAGTACTATCAACCCCATTCTTTATCCCATTACAAACCCTGCTCCTCATCCATTGCTGTGAGTGACGATGGTCCATACAAAATGGTCAAGGAGGACCATGGGGATGAACTGCACCGTAATCTATACATGCGTGTGATTCTAGACATGGTTTACACATGGAGCATAGGTGCAGTCATTTTCCATTGTGTCTTTATTTACTTCTTCCTTCTCTCTTTATCAGATGAATAACACCCGGTCTGAAATGACGGTAGTAAGAACTGAGGCATGTTCAGCGAGAGCTTCAATGCATGCTCAACAAATAATTGTTGATTGATTTAGTTGAATGATGGAGTAGATGAATAAAAGCAATATGATTAGGGGCAAGTTTGCAAGATGTTGGAGTAATTTCCTGTAATTGTCTTTATAGCATATGTGCTGGACAGGGTACAAATGCTTCATAAATGTTAGTCATTAGCACCACCATCACCCACATCATCATCACCATCATCATCATCCACATCATCACCATCACCATCATCCACATCATCCATCCACATCATCATCACCATCATCATCCACATCATCATCACCATCATCATCACCATCATCATCCACATCATCCACATCGTCACCATCATCATCATCATCATCCACATCATCATCACCATCATCATCATCCATCATCATCACCATCATCCACATCATCATCATCATCACCATCATCATCACCATCATCATCACCATCATCCACATCGTCACCATCATCATCATCATCATCCACATCATCATCACCATCATCATCATCCATCATCATCACCATCATCCACATCATCATCACCATCATCATCACCATCATCATCCACATCATCCACATCGTCACCATCATCATCATCATCATCCACATCATCATCACCATCATCATCATCCATCATCATCACCATCATCATCCACATCATCATCACCATCATCCACATCATCATCACCATCATCATCCACATCATCATCACCATCATCATCATCCATCATCATCACCATCATCCACATCATCATCACCATCATCATCACCATCATCATCACCATCATCATCCACATCATCACCATCACCATCATCATCATCACCATCATCATCATCATCATCCACATCATCACCATCATCATCACCATCATCATCACCATCATCATCCACATCATCACCATCATCATCACCATCATCATCATCACCATCATCACCATCATCATCACCATCATCACCATCACCATCATCCACATCATCCATCCACATCATCACCATCATCATCCACATCATCATCACCATCATCATCACCATCATCATCCACATCATCCACATCGTCACCATCATCATCATCCACATCATCATCACCATCATCATCCACATCATCATCACCATCATCACATCATCCACATCATCACCATCATCATCACCTTCATCATCCATCCACATCATCACCATCACCATCATCCATCCACATCATCATCACCATCATCATCACCATCATCATCCACATCATTATCACCATCATCATCTACATCATCATCCACATCATCACCATCATCACCATCACCATCATCCACACCATCATCATCACCATCATCACCATCATCATCATCCATCATCATCACCATCATCATCCACATCATCACCATCATCATCACCATCATCATCCACATCATCACCATCATCATCACCATCATCATCCACATCATCACCATCATCATCATCATCCACATCATCATCACCATCATCGCCATCATCATCCACAGCGCCTGGTATTTCTATTTAACAATGACTCACTTGCCATTAAAGCTTGACGTCCACGATTACAGTTAATATTTAAGGTTCTGGAAGCTGCAGCCAACTGCAATCAGACAAGCAATAATAGATGCTGTATGTGCCAGGTACTAGGCTTTGTGCTTTATGGACAATATTTCATTTAATCCTCAGAAGATCCCTATAAAGTAGGTATCATTATCCCTTTTTACAGCCTGAGGAAACAGCCTCAGAAATTGGGTAAAATGCAGAAGGTTTGAGTTAGCAGGCAGTACAGTAGGAATGTTCCCTGGTCTGTCTGTCTGAAACGCTATGCTTTTTTAGCATTGCACTGTATTGACCTATAATAAGAAAAAGAAGTCAAAATTCTAAATATTGACAAATATTTCTTGCAAGTAAAATGATCATCTCTTGGCAAAGCCCAAGATATCCAACCTAAAATAATTGCCTCAGATAGGAGTTTCCGCTGTGGCACGATGGGATCAGCAGTGTATTTGGAGCACTGGCATGCAGGTTGGACCTCTGGCCCAGCACAGTGAGCGGGTTAAGGATCTGGCATTGCCACAGCTTATAGGTCACAGCTGCAGCTTGGATCTAATCCCTGACCCAGGAACTTCATATGCTGCGGGGCAATCAAAAAAAAAATGCAGCAAATAAATTTATAACTATTAAAACCTAATTATGAAATAAATATTCAAAAGGTATATATTGTCTATATATTGCATATATTGAACATATTTGAACAAATATGTTCAAAATATAATGGTACTTAAAGATGTCATTCACAACATTTTTTTTTTCTTTTTTGGCCACCCCTCAGCGTACGGAGTTCCCAGGTTAGGGATCAGATCCAAGCTACAGCTGCGACCCAAGCCACAGCTGCAGCAATGCCAGACCTTAACCCACCTTGCCAGCCTAGGGATCGAACCTGTGTCTCAGTGCTCCCAAGAGGCTGTTGATCCCATTGCACCACATTGGGAACTCCACAACAACAATTTTTAAAAATTAAAATAGTACATCATATGCCCCAGTCCAGGAAGTTTGCTTTCTGGTATGCCCCCTGTTCTCCCCGCCTGCCCCCAGAAACCAGGGCCAGATATGTCTTAATGGTGGAAAGTAGCCAAGTTTTAAGCAAAGTGGAAGTGAAATTCATAAGTAATATTCAAGGCCTCATGAAGGAAACAACTGATAAACTTTCGAAGAGACAAGAATGAGAATAAATTAAAAGACATACCATATTTCTTGATGAGAAGATTTGGTACTGATAAAATATCAATTTTTCACAAATTTAGTTTTATACAATCAAGGCCGATGAAAACTCTGGCAGGACTATTTTCTGAGACTTCGCAAAATGACTTTAACATTCATATTAGAGAACGTGCACACTAGAAAAGCCAAAAATATTTTGGAAAAGCAAAGTTACAAGAAGGACTTACCACACAAATATGAATGTGTAATATATCGCATAATAATGAAATCAATATGTTACTTCTACTGAATTAGAAAGAGGAATAAATGGGAGAATGATGGCAGACCCAAGTGTATGTATAAATATAATATTTGATAAAGACGAAGTTTAAAATCAGTTAAAAAGGACTAATAATTCAACAAATGGCTTGAGGAAAACTGGCTAACTGTTTAGAAAGGAAATGTAGATAGCAAAGTCACACCCTAAATAAATTCCAGATGTGCTCAAGTTGAGGTGTCTAAAAAAAGTAAACTCTATATTTTTGTGTTTTTCTGGTTTGGTCTTGTTTTGGTCACACCTGCAGCATATGGAAGTTCCTGGTCAGGGATGAAATCAGAGCTGGAGCTGCAACGTCCACTATAGCTGCAGCCACGCCAGATCCTTAACCCACGGTGCTGGGCCAGGGAGCAAACCCGTGCCTCTGCAGCGACTTGAGCCACTGCAAAGACAACACTGGATCCTTAACCCGCTGAGCCACAGTGGGAACTCCTAAAAAAAGTAAAGTATTAAACACAATAAAGGGAGAGCCCATCATGGCGCAGCGGAAACAAATCCAACTAGGAAGGATGAGGTTGTGGGTTCGATTCCTGGCCTCGCTCAGTGGGTTAAAGATCCGGCATTGCTGTGAGCTGTGGTGTAGGTCAAAGGCGCCGCTTGGATCTGGTGTTGCTATGGGTGTGCCATGGGCTGGCAGTGGTAGCTCCCATTAGACCCCTAGCCTGGGAACCTCCATATGCTGCGGGTGTGGCCCTAAAAAGAAAAAATAAATAAATAAGTATTTATATATAATTTTTTAGCAAAGTAGAGCTGTCTTATCAAAAGTAGAACTCTAAGACCTCCCAGGTGGCCTAGTGGTTAAGGATTCAACCTTGTCACTTCTGTGGTGCAGGTTCAATCCCTGGCCCAGGAAATTCCACATGCTCCAGGAGCAGCCACAACAACAACAACAGCAACAATGAATGCAAAAGGAGAAATCTAAGAAAAAGACTTGAGAGATTTGACTAAATGCAACTTTATAAAGTTTGAAAGTGAAAGAAAAAAATTGACAAGCAAATGACACACACCAAAACAAGACTTTCTAAGTTCTGTGGTCGAGGCTTAATTCATTCACATATAAAGATCTTATATGAATCCATTAGAAGGGGATAAACATTTCAATTAAAAGCTCAGCAAATTCAAGTCACAAGAACTGCAAAGCAAAGAGATAATGCAGCTTTGATTTAAAGAAAATTATCAAAGTGGCAATAATTTTTAAAGCTATTGGTTAGAGTGAAAGATGCTTTGGAGTTCCCGTCCTGGCGCAAAGGAAACAAATCCGACTAGGAACCATGAGGTTGCAGGTTTGATCCCTGGCCTCGCTCAGTGGGTTTAGGATCCGGCATTGCCATGAGCTGTGGTGTAGGTTGCAGATGCAGCTCGGATCCTGCATTGCTGTGGCTGTGGTGCAAGCTGGCAGCTATAGCTCCAATTCAGCCCCTAACCTAGGAACCTCCATATGCCCGGGTGGAGCCCTAAAAAGCATAAAAAAAAGAAAGAAAGAAAGAAAGAAAGAAAGAAAGAAAGAAAGAAAGAAAGAAAGAAAGAAAGAAAGAAAGAAAGAAAGAAAGAAAAGAAAGAAAGAAAAAAGTGCTTTCATGTCCTGTTTAGAAAGAGTATAAATTTATACAATCTTAATAGAAGTTCATTTTCTCCTAGGTATGAAGAAGACCAAAAAACTGTGCAACTTGCTTTGGAAGTAATAGTAAGAAAGTAACCACACATGCCGATCAGCATTTAACTCTTAGAAAGTTTGTTAAATCACTGTGACAAACTGGAAATGATTTGAATTTTGAGCTTTAGAGAAATGGTTCTTAAAAGTAATTGAAGATGGACACAAAGGAATACTAGAGTCATTTAAGAGGCTACTGTACTGTCTTATTTTGTGACAAGAAAGATGTCGTAGTCAGAGAGAAAAGGTCACAGGACTGCCTCGGAGAGGTGCTGTCCAGCAGAGCTTTCTGTGTGGGTGGGAATGTTCCATCTGCTCAAGGGCCACATGCAGCTTTTTCTTTTCTTTCCTTTTCTTTTCTTTTCTTTTCTTTGGCCGCAGCATGCAGCGGCTTGATGTGGGATCTCAGTTCCCAGAGCAGGGATTGAACCTGGGCCACATCGCCAAGTCCTAACCACTAGACCACCAGGGAACTCCCACACATGCCACTTTCGAGTATACGAACTGTGGCTAGTGTAACAGAGACACTGAATTTCTGTGTTCTCTGTTTTAACTGATTCTAATTTGAGCAGCCACATGCGGCTACCGGCTGCCATGGTGGACGGTCAGATCTATGGTTGGATTGTATTTTTACCCACACTCGTATGTGCAGTGGTGGTGCTGGAAAGATGTACCTCAAAATGCAAACAATGGTTAACCCTCAAGAGTGGGGCTACCAGTGTTTCCTTTGTTTAGTTTAAATGTGTTTTAGGAGGTCCCGTTGTGGCGCAGTGGAAACGAATCTGACTAGGAACCATGAGATTGCTGGTTCGATCCCTGGCCTCGCTCAGTGGGTGAAGGATCCGGCGTTGCCATGAGCTGTGGTGTAGGTCACAGACGCAGCTTGGATCTGATCTTGCTGTGGCGTAGGCCAGCAGCTATAACTCCGATTGGACCCTTAGCCTGGGAACCTCCGTACGCCGTGGGTGCGGCCCCCAAAAGCAAAAACATAAGTAAATAAATAAACGTGTTTCAGTAGGGGGGCAGGGAGGGTTATTTCCCAAAGAAGAGCACAAAGTGCTATAAGCCGCTGTGAAAACCCTTTTCTGCAAAGAGAGGGGTGAAAACTCCAGGCCCCTCACATGGGTCCCTGAGGGGTTTGCCTGGCCACCCAGACCGAGGACGATTCCAGCTGCCACTGCTCCATATCCTGCCACACCAAGGATCCCTTCCTCAGAGTCCTGGTCCTGGGCTTTGGTCGGCGTTACTTCCCTAACAGTGTTCTTTACTGATGGCAGAGAGGAAGAACCATGTGTGAAGGATGGGGCAGGAGGCCTGGTTTTAATAGAAGTTGTGGGATCAGCCATGCATGCTCACACTCAGCACGTCTTATCTCATCCCCTGGCAGAGGTTTTCATGGCCCCGTGGGCCCCGTCCTGGAAGATGTGCTTCTCCAGAAGGCTCCCAGCCCCGTCCCCTATCCCAGGAGGCAGGCCTAGGCATGCCTCCAGGACCAAAGACCACCCAGGCCGTTGGTACAGTGGGACGACCCCTTCTCCCACTGTGGGTACCTCAAGGTACCAAAGAACTCCTCTGATTCGGAAGGAATCCCCGCAGGAGTGGTTCTGCTAGGTGACATCCCTGAGGGCCCCCACAGAATACTCGCCTCATCCTCGTTTGTCCTGCTGCACCCCAAGACCAGCGTGGAATCACCGGGCACGAGTGTCAGCACCCTCGCCTCCACCAGCTGCTGCAGTGATCCGCCAGGGCCCTGCTCTGCCGAGTCCAGTTGGACACAGGGCGGTCGGCGCCCGTCCCACCAAAACAAAGCCATTTGGCCCCCAAATTAAAGTTTGTTGTGTGATTGTTGAGAGATGGCCGAGCCCCTGCAGAAGCCAGAGTCTGCATTTTTGGGCGTTTGAGAGCAAAAAGCACTTTGCTCTTGTCGGTACACTGAGAGAACTGCTATGAGCTTACAAGGCAGCCTTCCGGACATCCAACCGTCTCAGGAACCCTATAACGTGAGAAGAGGCCAGAGTTCATTTCCTGACCTGAGAAGCCAGCTCTTGCCCAGGAGAGAGGGCAGTGACACTGTGGTCCGTACGAGCGCCAGCTCAGGGTGTCGTGATGAGGAGCCTGTGGTCCTCGATCTCCTGATGCTGAGCTCTGCGCTCTTTGCCAGCATTTCCTGCGGCTGCACTCAGGGACCCCCGGGCGGTCCGCGTCGAAGAGCAGGCCAGGGGTGGTGCAGCGCTGCTCAGCCTCTGGCGCTGGGTTCCTAGCTGACCTTACCGCTTACAAGCTGTGTGACCCTGGGAAATAAGCCTCGGTTACCCTGGCTGGAAAGCATGGGTAAAACGTTATCTGCTTGGTAGAGCTGTTGTGAAAATGAAACAGCATGTGGCACGCTTCCTGGTATGCAGGACGAAAGCTCCCCTCGTCAGCCCAGTTTTCACACGTGCCCATGAGCACGGCCCTAGGAAAGTGACCTGACTTTCAGTAGAAGATGATTTTTGCATATTTGCATCTTTTTTTTTTTTCTTTTTCAGCCGCTCCCAGGCATATGGAAATTCCTGGGCTAGGGTTCGAATCCAAGCTGCAGCTGCCACCTACACCACAGCAGCAGCCACACTGGATCCTTAACCCACTGCACCAGGTGGGGAATCAAACCTGCGCTCAGCAGAGACAAGCCAGACTATTAAGCCACCACGCCACAGCAGGAACTCCAGTCTTTGCATCCTGAATCACCAAGTAGATTCCATAAAAGACTGATAACCCACCCTGGAGAGAAGGACTGGGGATTTGATCCCAGATGAAGAAGAAGGTAGCTTCCTCAACTAACGCCATTCTTAAGGTTTGTGTGGAGGTGGATGGGTTTGCCTTGTGGCCTCGGGGAGATCAAGCCTCAGACCCCAGGGGTCAAAGGGGACCCAGAATGCTCAGAGGTGTGTGTGATAAGTCCCAGGTAGGGAACCCCTGGATTCTTGTCCGCTCTCATTGGATGACTGAAAGGGACCCTGGCCCCCTCCCTCACTCCTGCATCACGTTCCGAAGAACAAACCTTCTCAAAGAAAAGTCGACTTTGACAGTGTGTCACCCCTTGACCACAAGTGGTCCCTGCAGTCTCGAGGTTAGCCAAAAGATTTTTGTTCCAGAGGGAGATGGGCAGGCTTGAGGATGGGAAGAAAGTGGGACCCCTTTAACTTCTGAGTCTTCCAATGATGGTGTTTCCAGGAGTACTTTGTGGGAGACGTGATTATGGATGGACACTCGTTGTTTGGTTGCATTCTCCATTATTTCTCCGTTGGCTGGGGAGGGTGGCTTGCTGGGAGGATAATTGCTTGCTCTGAGTGCACCCGCATGCTCCAGCGGGGTCTGCCAAGGAGGCAAGACCCTGACCACTCCCAGCTGGCCCTTTTCTCAAGGGCCAGCAAGCACGCTTGAGCCATGAAGCAGCAAGCCCTCCTGGCCAGCATGCCGCCAGGCTCCGCGTTCCTCTTCTTTCATGCCGCTTGTGAAGGCATCCATCAAGGCTCTCCATACCATCCCCCAAGGGACTTGGGAGTCTTGGGGAACTGATGCGACCAGAAGCTCATGCTGCCTGCTGGGCTATGTAATTAGATTGTCTCTGACCCAGGAATCGCATATCTTCTGCCAACAGCCATGAAATAGTAATAGACTAGCTTAATAGCCTCCAAGTAGGATAAACGCCCAGGCGCTTTATAGTTCTTGGCATCTCGACATTTACAGCATTTAGCACTTTGTCGTCTTCTCTCCCGGGTGGTTTGCTAACGGTGGAATTCTGCAGTAGACGGATGACCATGGTGCCTCCCAGCCCACAGCGTCTTCTAAGCGCCACTGTGTCATGAAGATGCAGCTTGACTATTCCCACACCTCGTGACAGCTAATAGGACCTGGAACAGGCCCTGGAGTTAAAGGACAGCCAATTCTTGAGCTGGCCAGGGGTCTGTGATGTGGACGGGCACACAGACACGAGCTGGGCCAGATTCCACGCGTCAAGAAATGTGCAGTGAGCAGCGAGAGCTGAGCGGAGGTACAATCGCAGTCATTAGCTGCAGCTGTAAGGCGGCAGACTGTAGGAATGAGTGAAAGCTGTGAGACAGAGAAAGGAAATAAAGAATCAAAGAACAGGATAAACCAGTTAATAATTAGACAGGAAGAATCAGACATGAGAAAATCAGCTGAATGATGGCTCTTTTATTGAAGTATGGTTGATTTATAATGTGTTAATTTCCACTGTACAGCCAAGTGATTCAGACATATATATAGATCTGAATATATACACGGCTGATTTACAATGTGTTAATTGCTGCTGCGCAGCAAAATGATTCAGATATATATACATATCCTTTTTGATATATATATTCTTTTCCATTACGGTTTATCACAGGACACGGAATATAATAGTTCCCTGTGCTGTACAGTAGGATCTTGTCTATGCATTCTACGTATAATAGTTTGCATCTGCTAACCCTAACCTCCCCCTCCATCCCTCCCCCAACTCCCTTCCCCGAGGCAACCACAAGACTGTTCTCTATGTCTGTGAGTCTATTTCTGTTTTGTCGATAGGTTCACTTGTGCTATATTTTAGATTCCGCCTATAAGTGATTTCATAAGGTATTTGTCTTTCTCTTACTGACTTAACTTCGCTCAGTATGATAATCTCTAGTTTCATCCCTGTTGCTGCAAATGGCATTCTTTCATTCTTTTTTATAGCTGAGTAATATTCCATCCTATATATGTACGACATCTTCTTTATCCATTCATCTGTTGATGGGCATTTAGATTAGTTCCACGTCTTGGCTATTTCAAATAGCGCTGCAATGAACATAGGTGTGCGTGCACTTTTTTTTTTTCCACTATAACAATTATTTCTTTAGTAACTTTTCAAGTTGTATATAGTTTTGTCTGAATATGTGCCCAGAAGTGGGATTGCTGGATCATGTGGTAGTTCTCTATTTCGTTTTCTGAGGTACCTCCATACTGTTTCCCTAGTGGTTGTAGCAACAGCATAGGAGGGTTCCCTTGTCTCACCCCCTCTCCAGCACTTGTTATTTGTAGACTTACTAATGACGACCATTGAACTATGATCAGTGGTGGTGCACAGAACAAAGACTCACCAGCTCCAGCTACACAAGTCCACTGATCCACCTTGGATTCCTAACCACTCCCCACTTCCTGCTCTTCCCAAGGCCTCCTTGTCTGGCTCCTCCTGGGGTTCTGCGCTAGGGTGTTCTTTTAATAAACTCCAATACTTAAGGTATCTGAAGTCCCCGTGAAGCAAACATGCATCCTCTATTCCTTGGCACGGTCTTTGTTCACAGCACGGAGGCATGGCTTGAGGAGAGCCGGGTCAAATCAGCAAACCACCTTGACTGCTTAAAAGAGCTCTCCTAGGACTGGTCCCGACCCCCATCTGACACTTGCCTGAAGGCCAATCCTGGGGCTCCACTGACCAGAATCCCCCAAGGAACCAGCACACCCTCTAAGCCTTCTAGATGCTTTCATTATTTTGTGGTAAACCCTGGACAACTCTCAGACACAAAATAAAATTACGCCAACTTAACATAAAAGAAACATAGTATGTATGTGTGATGCTGTTTCTTCTTCTTCTTCTTTTTTTTTTTTTTTTTTTTTTTGCTTTTAAGGGCCACACCTGCAGCATATGGAGGTTCCCAGGCTAGGGGTCCAATCGGGGCTACAGCTGCCGGCCTATCGGCCTATGCCACAGCCGTAGCAACACCAGATCCAAGCTGTGTCTGCGACCTACACCACAGCTCATGGCCACGCCAGATCTTGACCCACTGAGCAAGGCCAGGGATCGAACTTGTGTCTTCATGGATTCCAGTCATTAACTGCTGAGCCATGATAGGAACTCTTGTGTGATATTGTATCAAGTCAGTGTTAGGATACAAATATGGAGGCTAATTAAAATTAAGAAGTAACAATCTCTCTCAATATTTGTTCAAATTAACACACAGGAAGTTGTGCATGTTTGCACGCTGCTATGAGTTTGTGTAAAGATTTGCGTAAACCACACCTCAAGAAGTGACTGAATGATTACATCATCTCAGAAGACCCTGATGCTGTTACTTCTACTCATTTACCCCTTCATTCCCTCACTTGGGCACGAACCGTGAACCATGGGTGACCACTGATTCCTCCTTTGTCACCATAGTTTTGTCTTTTTTAGAAGTTCATGTAAATGGAAGTATATGGTACATTACGTTTTTTGCGACTGGATGTTTGCACTCAGCACAAAGCCTCTTATTTTTTAAATTTTGGATTGAAGTGTGGTTGATTACAAGGTGGTGTTAGTTCCAGGTTGCAACAGAGTGATTGAGATGTATATACACACACACACACTTTTTTTTTCCTCTTCCAGGTTCTTTTCCACCCTAGGCTCTTATGAAGTATTGAATATAGTTCATTGTGCTACACGTTTAGCCCAGAGTTGGAGTTCCCGTCGTGGTGCAGTGGAAACGAATCCGACTAGGAACCATGAGGTTGGGGTTCAATCCCTGGCCTCAGTCAGTGGGTTAAGGATCTGGCATCGCTGTGAGCTGTGGTGTAGGTCACAGACGTGACTCGGATCTGGTGGTGTTGCTGCGGCTGTGGGGTAGGCCGGCAGCTGTAGTTCCTATTAGGCCCCTAGCCTGGGAACCTCCATATGCCGAGAGTGCAGCCCTAAAAAGCTAAAAACAAAAACCAAAAACAAAAAAACACTTAGCACAGAGCCTTTCAAATGGGTGCATGCTGTTGCATGTACCTACAGTTTTGGGGTTTTCACTGGTGAGCAGTATTCTATCATATGGAGGTACCACAGCTTGTTAATTCCCCCACCCACAAAGGCATCCTTCCGGGTACCACCTATGGCCTGGGGTGATTTTTTTATACAAATCGTATATTTACAAAACTATAAATATATGTGTTTAATATTTTTAGGATTATCAAACAGTGAAATTGACAGTTTTTCATGTACAGTTCTAGAATTTGAACACATGAATGGATCTGTGGGGCTACCACCACACTCAGAACGGAACAGTGTATCACCCCACCCAAATTCTCGAGTTATTTTTTTCTTTTTCTTTTTTCATGGCCCCACCCGCAGCATATGGAAGTTCCCAGGCTAGGGGTTGAATAGGAGCTACAGCTGCCGGCCTGCACCACAGCCGCAGCAACACAGGATCCTTTACCCACTGAACAAAACAGCAAGGCAAAGGATCAAACCCGCATCCTCACGGAGACTATGATGGGTTCTTAACTCGCTGAGCCACAGCAGGATCTCCTTTATTTTTTTTAACATAGCTTCTTATGTTTTTCGTTGTTGTTGTTGTTGTTGTTGTTGTTGTTGTTGTTGTTGTTGTTGTTGTTGCTATTTCTTGGGCCGCTCCCGCGGCATATGGAGGTTCCCAGGCTAGGGGTTGAATCGGAGCTGTAGCCACCGGCCTACGCCAGAGCCACAGCAACGCGGGATCCGAGCCGCGTCTGCAACCTACACCACAGCTCACGGCAACGCTGGATCCTTAACCCACTGAGCAAGGGCAGGGACCGTACCCGCAACCTCATGGTTCCTAGTCAGATTCGTTAACCACTGCGCCACGACGGGAACTCCGCTTCTTATGTTTTTTATATTATCATTATCTTTCTTTCTGTCTGTCTGTCTGTCTCTCTCTCTCTCTCTCTCTCTCTCTCTCTCTTTTTTTTTTTTTTTTTTTTAAGGCTGCACCCGCAGCATATGGAGTTCCCAGGCTATGGGTCAAGTCAAGTTGAAGCTGTAGCCGCTGGCCTACACCACAGCCACAGCAACATGGGATCCAAGCTGCATCTGCAACCTACACCACAGCTCATGGCAACACAGGATCCTTCACCCACGGAGCAAGGCCAGGGATCAAACCCACATCCTCGTGGATCCTAGTCGGGTTCGTTAATTGCTGAGCCACGAAAGGAACTTCCTCTTTTTTTTTCCCCTGCCGCAGGTGTGGCACTTTGATATGGGATCTCTGTTCCCAGACCAGGGATTGAACCCAGGACACAGCATTGAAAGCTCCAAACTCTAACCACTACACCACGGGGAACTCCCCTATTGGTACCACCTTTTTTATCGAGGTACAGTTGATATGCAACACGTTAAATTTCGGGTGCACATCCTAGTGATTCATACCTTTTAAAGGTTATACTCCGTTTAGAGTTATTATCCAGGCTGGTGTTTTCTGTGATCCACCCTCTCCCATCACCTCGAGGAAGGGGAAACCAACTCGGAAAAACTCAGGTGTCTGATCTGGGGGTGATGCTGACTCTGTTTCTCGTGTTTGTTTCCACGGTACTTCTCTTCCCAAACATCACCCCTTGCACAGCGAGCGGCGGTCTATTGTACATACTATTGTCCTTTCCCCCCGGACTCTACACCTAGAAAAACTCCTGGACTCTGTACCTAGATGACTCCTGGAATGGCTTGCCCTGTTCCTCTGTTACTTCCCACTTGTTGGATCCCGTGATCTGAAAAAGAGACATTATTGATCCAAATAGCAGCCGCGTAGGACACATGACTCAAGCCACAGTCACTTTCACTGCCTCCCCCCTCCCCCAACACACACATTCTCATTTCCCCCTCTCCAAGCTTCTGTCCTCCGTTTCGCATCGTGCACGACAAACCACATAGGCAAGATCCCATATAAACCACGCATCGTTCTCGGGCAAATTAATAACAGTCTCAAGTAAAATTATAGCAGTGTTGTGCAAACGGTGACGTTTAAAATGAGTTTAGGTCCTTCCAGTGGAGAAACTCAGTAAGCCCTCATGCAAAATCAAACCCAGACGTCCGTGAGGAATCAGAGCAAATGATTTTAAGACCATCTTCCCCAAAACGCAGGCAAATCTTCCAAGCCTGGCACAGTCCATTGCATCTCATGAGGCAGGTAGTGCCTGGGGCACGTGACACCCCCTTCCAGCCACTGCCATGAGGGTTTGAGGGTGAACGCTAACCACGCTGTGCACCGTTTTGTAGCCCGAGTAGCTTGAGATTTCCATAGTTTTCCAGACAATCTCACCCTTAACGAGATGAGCCATTTCCAAGGGATGTGGTGTGTGCTTATCTCAGTGTCTCCCAAGCTGTAAATTTCTTCATGAAGCCCATCTACCCCTCCAGATGAGTTATTAGGAAGTTGGACTGGCTGTAGATCCAAATCAACCTTTAATGGGCTGCTGCATAATTACAAAACAAAACCATGAAAAAGATCCCTGCATGCTGACCAGGAGTAGGTGGAATGATTTTCCCAAATGCGTGCCAGTTCCTCTGTGTTTTCTTGCCCCCCCCCACTTTTGTCACACCCATGGCATGGGGAAGTTCCCAGGCCAGGGATCGAACCCATGCCACACAGTGACTGGGGCCACAGCAGTGACCACACTGGATCCTTAACCCGCTGCACCACCAGGGCACTTCTTCAGGGTTTTAGATAGGATTAAACATTCTGATTTGGTATCCGCTTTCTGACTGCATGCATCCTGCTGCTTCTGCAGGAGTGGCTCTGTGTTATCAAGTTTTCTTTTCCCGAGAAACACCACTTGTTTCAATGAGGAGGGGGAGGCGGCAGCGTCATATCGCAATATCAAAGCAGTATTTGAGGGTCCAGGACTGAGAATTAGCCTCTGGAAACAAATTCCCTTGCATTCAAACCCTGGCTGGTCCACTGAGTAGCTGTGTGGCCTTGGACATGTAATTTATTCCCCCGGGCCTCCGTTTCCCCAACTCCAAAATAGAGAGCACGCTATTTGCCTCCTAGGATTTTGGTGAGGATTAAGTGAGTCAGTTGTGGATATCACTTAGCTTGGTCCCTGGAAGGTGGGAAGCATCTGGTAAATGTCAGCTGCATCTCCCAGAGAACATTCTTTCCGGGTTTTATCCAAAGCATCTCAAAGCACCATCTTCCACTGAAAGTAGCTGATTAATTTCCCCTTCTGTCCTGTGGAGGTTCATGGATCCCAAAATAAGAAGAAACCACCCCTTGGAGGTCCCTTGTTGGGCAGCAGGTTAAGGGTCCGGCGTTGTCACTGCAGCAGCATGGGTCACTGCAGTGGCACAGGTTCGATCCCTGGCCCAGGAAATTCCACATGCTGAAGGTGTGGCCAAAGAAAAAAGGAGAAGAAGAAGGAATCACCCCAGGTGGGCTGTAGCCACTGAATCTGAGGCTGCTGAGGCTCCCCCGGGCTGGGGTTAGAACGCTGCCTCAGCTGGTTTGTGGGCTGGCCCACCACGGAAACATTTTCGGTCGTGCTGGCCAGCTCTCAGGATGCTGCCAACCCCACTCAACCTGACCTCTTGCACACTCTGTTTTTTAATTAACCTTGGATCAGCAAAGCGCTATCTGTTCTCCAAATACAGTCATATTTTATGCAAGCAGTGACAAGCTAATTAAGTTAATTATTATAACACCTATCTGTATAATGAAACTAAGGTTGGATGATTCCAGCTGCTTCTCCTTAAAGTGCATCCCAGTGATGATTAAAAAATAATTAATATTTCACCAAAGACAGGAACAAGAAGTTAATTAAAAGACGGAGATGCAGTCTTAATGAAACATGTCCAGTTGTGCTCCCTGCCAGGCTCCACAGCCAAGTCCCGCCCCAGAATATAGATGAACAGCAGTCAACGTGAGGCCTTTCTCGGGAGCATTTAGGAAACATTAGCGTCTCCCATTTGCCCCATCCAGCAAACATTCTAGAAATCTCTTTTTGCCTTTTAATGAGGTAAAGGAAATTCTTTTATTTATCTGGGCAAATTCGGTTGGCTGAAACGAGTTCCAAATCTGGACCAGGAATATTACTTTTTGGGGAGTTGTATCATCAAAACTGTCACTTCTTGGAGTTTCCATTTGGCTCAGTGGGCTAAAGATCTGATAGGTTCGATCCCTGTCCCCGGGAACTTCTGCATGCCATGGGCGAGGCCAAAAAAAAAAAAAAAAAGTCACTTCTCTGTAGTGTCACAGACAACCCAACAGGAAAGCTCTGTTTGCATTTTTATTGCTAGCTGTCCTATCTCCATATAGGAGACTCAGTAAAATGTCACAGTTTGGAAACTTTAGAACTTGACTTTGATTCAGCTAGTTCCACTTACTCGTCGTGCATTCCAGGCCCTGGCTGCCTTGCAGATGGGGCCGATGACCTTCTCCCTGGCTGGCTGGGTTCCCCAGGGCCGTAGCTGTAGGCAGCAGGATGGCTTCTTAGCTGGGCCCTTGGGCAACTAGATCAGAGGAGCGGTCAGTGGAGACCTCCAGGGCCCCCCGCCACACTCTGCCAGATCGCTTCCCTGCTCAGGTAGATGAGCCTAAAGTTACGTTCATTCCCAGGGACTGGGAATGAACAAAGTTCTCTCTTAGCCGAAAAGAAAGCCAGCCCCTGTCCCCACAAGGGTGAAGGACTGGGTTTGCGGTCGTCATCCGAGCCCATGGGGGTCCTTGGTCAGGAGGCTTTATTTCTTGCGAGCGCCTGTCTCCTCGTTAATCAAACGAGGAGGTGGACCCAACCGGAAGGCAGGTCCTTTGCGTGCTGTCCTTCCAGGGACCCACCAGTCATCCTCGTTTGGGCAGGGTTCAAAGGAGATGCTGCCAAACCTGCATCACAGATGAAAAAGCTGCTCTTTAGACATGCTCCAGAGTCGCGTTCCAGGTACTTCGTCTGCTCTGAGCCTTAGCTCTCAGACAGAACACCAGGTCTGGGGGCTCTTCCTCAGCTGCCCAACTGCTGAGGCCTAAAGCCCTGCATCCACAACAAAGCCTCCAAGCTCTTTCCCTGTAAGGAAACCCCTCCCTAGATGTGGTCGCAAGACCTGCAGGAGATGCCGTGGGGGGTGGGGGGCCAGCAGCCTCACTCAGGAGAGCCACGTGGGTGGGCTTGGCTTCCATTGTTCTGTTTTCCTCTTTTTTCTTCTTTTTAAAGAAATTTTTTTGGTTGTGTTTTGTTGAAGCTCCCTAACAAAGGGGAAGGGACTCTATTCGGGGCCACATCCACGCATAAAGCGGTTTGATGTCGTCGACCCAGACGGGACGTCGCGACAGGAACAGGCCCGTGGGACTCCTCATCACCCCCTCGTTTGCAACAGGCTCCCCATCTTCCTCAGGAAGGGGTTACGCACACAGGCGCCCCGCCTCGAGACTGTATCCCGGCTTCGCTTCGGGTGGCCCCGGGACACGAGCAAAACCTGGCGGACCGGGGTTGCTCTCAATTCCTTTGGGCTGGGGCTTTGCGTGCCGGCGTCACATGAGCGGTGAAGACATTCTAGAAAGCGCTTTGGTGCCCGAAGAGGGATCAGGGAGAAGGAGGTGGGGGGAGGCGATATCGAAATGGGGTTCCATACGTCCAGGCTGAGAAAGGCCCCTCTCTTGAGGGCTGGGATGCAAAACAACACCGTGTCCTGCGGGGACCCGCGGCGTCCCCTGGATCGGGGCGCTTTCTCTTTAGAAAGTTCCGGGTACAAAAGGGCCCTGAACTGGTTTCCAGGCTCAGAGGATCCGGCCTGAGTGCTGTCGCGAGCGATGAGACATCACACCCATGCGTTCTGGGGAAGAATCTCTGGACATCAAGACGGGGTGGGCACCTCCTCAGCGCCCCCCGGCCCCGCCGCGCGCCCCGGGCGGAGCACAGAACGCGGGGCTCCCGGGGCACCGGCTCCTCCGCGCAGCACGAGTCAAAGGGCCGTGACCGTGAGCCCCGCTTTGCAGACGAAGGGACAGAGGCCCCGACAGCCTAAGTGGCTTATGGCCAACGTGGTACACGCATTCTAAGCAGCACAGTCGTGACCTGGACCAGGTGGTTTGCAGGCTGACCTCTTTCCGTTGCTTCACAGGTATGGCGCTTTTCACAAATGAAAGGTTTGTGGCAACTCCGTGCTGTCACAGGACGGTGCGTGCTTTTTTTTCACAATGAAGTGTTTTTAAATTGAAGTGTGTATGCTATTTTTATAAGACATAATGCTGTGGCACACCTAATAGACTAAAGGAAATATAGCTTTTCCTATGCACTGGGAAAGCAAAAAATTCATGTTACTTGCTCTTTGTGCGATATTTGATTTTTTGTGGTGGTCTGGACCTGAACCCGCAATCTCTCTGAGGTCTGCTTGTACCGGAGCCCTAACCCTTAGACCCTTGACCCCACCACCCACTTCCGCTGATGCCCTGGAGGCCTGCACCTTCTGGTGTAGGAATTCAAGGCGTTCAGGTGTCTTAGGAATCAACAGTCCCCGGTGGATTTGGCACCATCTCTGAATCTGAGGTCAAGATAACTGGATCTGTGAGGAATGAAATTAAAGGGCCGTAATAATTCGGTTTTGCTTCCCTAAGAAAGTTATGCCTTCCTTTCTGCAAGAAATGCAAATCTTCCCTATCCCCCCAGGCTGCTCTGTACGGCAGTTCTTTTGTATTTTAGGATTTTCCCCCATGTTACATGGAAGGGTCCAGGTGGGTAGGGTCAATTCAATACGTGCGTGGGGAACAGGAGGGCCTGGGGAGGAAGAGCTTGCTCGAATCCTAGGGTCACCTCCCGGCTTCCACACGCAGTCCTTTGGATTCTGAGCAAGCTGCTCCACCCCTCTGCTCCCCACCTGTAAGAAGCAGGTGGTCACCGTACCTGCCTCCGAGGCTGCCTCCTAGGACTGCACGAGACAGACGCCCACCTGTGAGAGTTCAATCACCCGCTGTTACTCGTAGCTTTCACACAGTGCCTGGCTCGGAGATGAAGGCAGAAGTCCTGCCTCCAGGGAGCTTACAGGCTAGTGGCTGAAACAACACACGTGGCGGGATCCGGGGCTTGGTGGAGAAGAGTGGTTGTCCCCACTGAGGCGGCACCTGCGTCCTCTGGAGGGGGCGTTCCCGCCGGGCCCTGCCGCGTTTTGGTTTCGACTCTCATGCGGGTTTCTGTTTTGGAAGGTCTGGGGTGGGGCCTGAGCACTTACATTTCTAACGGGATCCCAGGTGCCGCTGCCGCTGCTGCTGCTGTTCCAGGGAAGCCCACTTTGACAACCACTGGTATGGCACCAAAAGCCTGCTCTGCACTTCAGAGCTGCATCATGTCGAGCAAGTTGTCTTGCGGGGTCTGGCTGTCGTGTCTTTTCTTGGAAACGTGGCAGGAGGATTCATGGGGAAAGCGAACGCAGGTTGGGGAGAGAGGGCCTTCGCTGGCTGAACAAGATGGAATAACAGACATGGATCCCAGCTGGGGCTGAGTCCCTGAGTATCAGGGAGTCCTGGTGAGGGTAACATAAATACTTCGAACCCTTGAGTAACAAACCCCACGGCTGAGTCGGGGAGCAACTAGAGGCATATTTAAGTCATTTGGATTGACTTCCACCCTTCCACTCCTATGGACCTTCCACCCTATGAGTGATGGCAGAAAGCCAGGAGGCCCTCAGCCCTTCCCAGTCTGCACTGAGAAGTCCTCCAGGCAGCGTGGCTACGCCTGGCATTGGGTCTTGGCAGTCCAGCCCCGGGCACAGTGGCTCCACACCAAGGAATTTTTTGTTTCTTAATTCATAAATGAGCTGCTGCTGTGACCCAGGCTTGTTCCCATTGGCACGTCCGTCCATCCATTTCACTCACTCATTACCATGCACCACTTCACTCACTTGCAGTTTGAATATGTGGATATAAAAGGTGGCAGACATTTCCTGAACACACCAGAAATTTGACAACCAGCTCCCGGGAGAGTCATTTCAAGTCACTCACCATACTCGCCCGCAACCGGACCCCGGGCCACGTATTCATGCTGCGTCCCCACAGTTACAAGCCTCCCCTTCATGGACATTTGCCTGGATCCCAAAGCCACAGGAGAAGGAGCAGTTTGACATCTGGCAGCTCCTGCACGAAGCAAAGATGCAGGCCCGGAAGAGGGGGTGAGGGGGGCTCAGACCCACATGAGAAGGACTCTGGGCTCCAGCCGCCTACGCGCTGAGCCTCCAGCAGGAGCCGAGTTAGCCAGCCTCAGGGAGGTCCCAATGCTGGACCAGGCGCCCGACGTCTCACACCTGCAGCTGGGACCCCAGAGCTGAGGGCGGAGGAGCTCGGGCGTGAATGGAAAAAGTGGGGAGTCTGGGCTTTCCTCCCGCCCCCAGCCTGTCAGCACGCCACCTGCAGGGATGGTCAGCCTGACCAAGCCCCCGGTCAGGAGCAAACCAGGGCTTCTCTGACCCTACATCCCAAAGTGCCCGTGAACAAGAGGCCCTTGGAGTGTCTGTCATTTCAAAAAGTCAGAATCTCTGCCTGCTTGCTTGAGACCAAACCAGATGTGGGCTGCTGGCAAATTCCTCTCCATTTCCAAACTCTTCCCTGGGTTCTTCCAGCCGCAGTTGTCACCCGCCTCTGGTCCAACTTCTCCTTCAGTCCTTAGGAAAAGTGTGCAGTCAGTGGAAATATCCTGCCTGGTCCCCCCCTCCTCGCTTCTCTGTACATGTACGTGGCAGAGCTCAGGAAGGTAAAGTGGGCAGGACTGAGCAAAAGCATGAGTTCTGGACACAGCCCTTCCGAGCGCCAACGTGCTGTGATCGCTGGAGGCTCTTGTGAAAACACAGATTCTGGCTTTTCCGGTACAAAGTAGCCTGAGATGATCTCTAAAAATGGTTCTCTGTTCCCTTGACCCAGACAACCCCACCAAATCATGCAAATCAAGAGATTCAAATCTTCCTGTTCACTTTACGAACCCTTGTGGAACTGCCCATGTTGTGAAGGCTATGCCTATCCAAAAGCCACCAAGAATCGGAAGGATGTCACTTTTGAGAAGCCATGTGCACCATTCTGTCGCTGCAGTGGTGGAGTTGGTGGGTGTGCCCAGGCCAAACAGAGGGGCTGGACACAGAGTTGGGGGCCCAAAAAGAGGGTTGAATTTTTATTGCACATGCTCAGAAATGCAGAAAGGAATGCTGACTGTAAGGGCTTGGATGTAGATTTCCTGGTCAGTGAACACATCCAGGTGAACAAAGCCGCCAAAGTGCAGTGCAGGACGGACCGCGCTCCTGGTTGGATCCACCCATCCATGGGTTCTCCCTGCCATGTTGAGGTGATCCTCACTGAAAAGGAGCAGGTTGTTCCTAAGCCAGAAGAGGAGGCTGCACTGAAAAAAAGATATCCCAGGAGTTCCTGTCATGGTGCCTCAGAAACGAATCTGACTAGGAACCATGAGGTCACGGGTTCGATCCCTGGCCTCCCTCAGTGGGTTGAGGATCCGGCATTGCCATGAGCTGTGGTGTAGGTCACAGACGCAGCTTGGATCTGACGTTGCTGTGGCAGTGGTGTAGGCCAGCAGCTGTAGCTCTGATTGGACCCCTAGCCTGGGAACCTCCATATGCCATGGGTGCAGCCCTAAAAAGAAAAAAAAAAAAGATATCCTGGAAGAAACTGAAGAAACAAAAACTCACGGCCTGGGAATAAATTCTGCAAAAAAAAAAATGCAAATAAAAGTTTAAAAAAAATACAGATTCTGACTCAGTGGGTCTACCATGGGGCCTGAGCGTCTGCATTTTGGACAAGCTCTCAGGGGGCGCTGATGCCGCTGGTCTGCAAACCATCCTACACAGTTGTGGGGATGGCAGGAGACGTACTGAAAGCAGATCAGAAGTGCCCTGTTATTCTGGGTCACCCCCTGCGATTCGGGGCCCAGAGTTAAATGTATGACTCTCATCTTAGTGATGGTTTAATGCAGGTGGATTTTACTCTGCAGCAGCAGCTGCCCGTGGTCATGTTAAACATCAGGCTTATGGATGCCGCACAGGGACATTTCTCAATTCTACGGATGGCAGAAGAGAATGATGCAAAACAGCGGGGTGGAAACTTGCGCAGGGCGTGCATGTCAGCTTTTCCCCACCACGAGGGGGCGCTGGGCACACCGCTCACCACTCAGAAAATAGGAAGACTCTGCAACCGTACTGCTTAACCTAACGGGGCTGCTTCGAAGATTTAACTAGATAAAATATGGAAAATTTCAATGCAGTTTCAAATGATAGAGTATGGACAACCCTCTTTGGGCTCTGGGAGTATTAACAAACATGGGATATAAAACAGCCCTCTGATAAAGAAGGCAGCAAACATTTTCACTGTTAGACGTGGCACTGCTCTGCCCTAAATTGTGCTTTAATCCCCTACCCCCTCTTTTATTATCCCTCTTAGAGGTTAATAATGGCTCTTAGAACCAAAGAAGACATTGTATTAGCATAATAGCATTCACAGAAAACACAAAGAGATCAAACACTCTGGCTCATTTTCTTAATATCATAACAGTGAGATGTAGACAAGTCTGCTTTTTTTTTGGCCACACCTGTGGCATGTGGAAGTTCCTGGGCCAGGGATCAAACCCACCTCGGCAGGAGCGACCCAAGGTGCTGTAGTGACAGCAGGTCCTTAACCTGCTGAGCCACAAGGGAACTCCTAGACACGTCTGCTTAATTCAAGCCTGGAGAGCGGCCCTTCTGAAAACTGGTTCCTTTTGGCCTCATGTGAATAATTCCTTTCTCATGTCAGCCCTTAAGGAAGCAATTACTGAAAATGCCCCAGCCAACACGTCCCAGCGCTCGTCTTTGTGGGTGAAAGGATGTCACATTCTTGGAAACCTTCAGTGGGACCAGCAAGGACAAGTCAAAGGTGTTAATTTTGGGAATCAGCCATCGGAAAAAGAAGCCCAGCTTCACAAGACTGAAGTCCAGTCAGAAGTCAAGTCTCTATGAAAATAATCCCCGGGTGAGCGTTTGCCAAAGGGCCCAGGCGTCTGTGTCCAATTTGTATCACATTTAGACCAGGGATGTTACAGGCCTGGGCCCGGGCCTTATCCAGTTACAGAAACGTGATGTTCATTAAGTTATGAACGTGCCGGTCCGTTGCTACTCCGGCCGTGCTCTCTGCAGACACTCTCCCCGGCGGCAGCACCGTTATCGCCGCTGCCGCCGTTGCCGAAATTTCCAGATCTCCGTGCCATGTTCCTCCTGCTCCTGGAGAGTCCTGTCGCAGTGCAGGAGCCGCCCTCCTCAGCCCCCTGGGTTGCTTTGGATGGAACTCCGCTGCTGGGAGAAACTGGACTCCTGCAAAGCCCCACCAAGTCAACAGAACCCTCCCTCCAGTTGTCATTAACCCTTTTCTGGACACAAATGGAAACCAGATGGGTGAGCAGGTCTTTGCAAGAGGGAGGAAAGCGCCTTTGTTATCGGCTCCACATGGAAAACCCACAGGGGTGTTTTGGACACTTGCCGTCTGTTTCAGAAAATCTGCGCAGAGTGGCACGTGAAGCCAGAATGGGCTGGAGGTTGCCACCTCGTGGGGCAGGAGGTCTCCACAAACCCTGGATGCCGAAGATTCCTCTGACCATCTAGCAGCCTTTGGGACCAGGACCTGGCAGGTCGGACCGGGTCAGCCGCAGGCCAAAACGCTGCTGGATAATATCAGCTGAATCACTCGGTAGCTATTCCTTGTGTATTTTCAGTGCAGAAGGGTCTGCGGGCTTCAGACGGCGCTCAGCCCCAGAATTGGAGAACCGGGTCAGGAAATGCCAACTTGGCTCAACTCAAGCTAATAAGAAGGAGCATGAAATTGAAGCAGTTAGCCGTCTGCAGGCATCCACTGCCTGGTGGCAGTGCCTTGCAGATGAGACTGGGGTGTGCCCTCCATCTCCACCCAGCATGAAAACTCGGAGGTTATTCAAGAAGGGTCGGCTTTAAGGGACACAGGGCAGCTATTATGGTGACACCCTCAGACATGACGGGAGGGGCTGCCCCAACCATGCCCCTGGTAGATGGTGTCCTGGCAGAAACAGCTCCAAACTGAGAAGATCAGCTCATACAGGTGCCCCACCGGAGAGAAACAACCCCTGGGGACAACCAGTGCCCTTTGATGCTTGGCAAGCAAACCACCCCCACGGACTGATACCCCTCCCCCCACCCCAGATGGTCCCAGGATGGACGACTCAGCTAACTCGCCAGTATGTAGGACTTGCCTGATGCTGGGGCGCAAATTTACACTAAGTCTGAACATCCCTGCGTAGATTCATAAAACTGAAACCTGAGCCAGAAAAGACCACGCCAGAAATCAGACAATGTCATTCATTCATTCATTCCCTCACTCACAGATGCTGCGAACTTATCACAGTGCCATCTCTGCATGGAATATTTTATGGGGCATAAGAGGCACCAGGGTCTAAGAACCTTCCAGTATATGACAGCGTGTTCTTTAAGCTATGAGTTGTGATTGAATAGAGAGTTATAAACTCGATTGAGTCGGTTACAAATGGCATTAAAAAAAGTAATAGAGCATGAATATTCTTTAAAAAATGATTAGAAGAGAATAGAAACTATCAGTTTATGTTATTCTTGGTCCTTTTTACAGCACAGCACCACCCACAACCAGCTCCCCGACGCTCTGGCTACCAGCTGGTGTCCAACAGTTCAGTTCAGCTATGACGCTAGTTACCTGGACGTAGCACCAACCCCGAAGGGTGAGGATTCAGTCCCACAGACTGCACACCCCCCCCACCAGACGCCAACCACAAACGAGGTCCCCAGGCACCTGCCCTTTAAATGGCCAACTACAGATTGGGGGGTTCCCAGGATGCCCCTGGGGTTTGACAAATTTGCTAGAATGAGTCACAGAACCTAGCAGCTGCGAAACATCCTGATACAGTTGATGATGATGGATAGAAACAAATAGTCAAATGATCGGGTCTGCAGGGTCCCAGGTGCAAGAGTCGATGTTCAGGTACCTGGAGATGCTCACCCACCTGGAAGCGCCTCAGAACTAGTAGTCGTGAGTTGTGTTTTTAAAATCAAGATCCCGTTGGAGTGCCTGTTGCGGCGCAGCGGAAATGAACCTTGAGGTTTCAGGTTCAATCCCTGGGCTCGCTCAGTGGGTGAAGGATCCAGCATTGCTGCGAGCTACGGTATAGGTCGCCGACGCGGCTCAGATCTGATGCTGCTGTGGCTGTGGTGTAGGCCGGCAGCTGTAGCTCCAAATCGACCCTTAGTCTGGGAACCTCCATATGCCTCGGAGGCGGCCCTAAAAATGAAATACAATAAAATCGAGATCCTGTTATGCAGGTATGGCTGATTAAATCATTGCCACTGGAGGTTCACTCACCTTATAGCCTTTCCCTCCCTGGAGGTCAGAGGATGGGGCTGAAAGTTCTAACTTTCCTCAAAGGGTTGGGTCCTCTGGTGACCAGCGTCCATCCTAAGCTGCCCAGGGTCCTGCCAAGAGCCACCTCATCAGTGTAAAGGCAGGTAGGGTTGAAAGGGGCTCATAAAGAACAACATAGGCTCCTGCCACTCAGGAGCGCTCAGGGTTTTAGGAAGCCGGGGATGGAGTGTATTCATGTCACAGTTGCACTCAGCAGGCACCACTGTTTTCCCTGCAGGTCTTGTTCTCAGTTGCTCCTCTGCATGTATGTGTGTGTGTGTCCTTCCAGCCCATCTTGCTGTGAAAAAATGCTTTTACTATGGATTGTGGTGAAAACATTCTAAAAATTCTAGCAGTTAGACACGTGTGCCTCCCAGAGTGCCCCACAAACTCCGGCTGGCGCCTGCACCGCAGGAAGGGTAGCTGTGGCCATCCCTCTGCTGCTTCGGCTCCCATTCTGGATCTTTCCTCCCCCCCCCAGTTCCTTGTAGAGTGTATGCGTCTGATTCCTGCAGTGAATCCTGTGTGCCATACTTTTTTTAAAAGCTTGAAAACCGCTTTACCTGAAGAAACGTACAGTATTCTGTGTCTAGGGGTTCTACCAAAATGTGTAAGACACGCAAAGAAAGCCCAGACAAGACAGGAACAGGCAGAAGAGTATCTAGAAGAAATAACCTCCAGTTAGGGCCTGAATAATGAGCAGGCTCCCATCAGTGTTAAAGAAACAAGTATCCTTTCTTTTTTTTTTTTTTTTAATGGGATCACCCACAGTATATGGAAGTTCCTGGGCCAGGGTCTGAATCCGAGCCACAGCTGCAGTCTCTGCCACTGCTGTGGCAATGCTAGATCCTTTAATCCACTGTGCCAGGCTAGGAACCGACTGACCTGAGCTGCTACAGTCAGCTTCTTTTTTTTTTTTTGTCTTTTTTTTACTATTTCTTGGGCCACTCCCGCGGCATATGGAGGTTCCCAGGCTAGGGGTCCAATCGGAGCTGTAGCCACTGGCCTACACCAGAGCCACAGCAACGTGGGATCCGAGCCGCATCTGCAACCTACACCACAGCTCACGGCAACACCGGATCGTTAACCCACTGAGCAAGCGCAGGGACCGAACCCACAACCTCATGGTTCCTAGTCAGATTTGTTAACCACTGCGCCACGACGGGAACTCCCCTACAGTCAGCTTCTTAACCCACTGCACCACAGTGGGAACTCCAAGAAAAAAGTATTAATGACACTCATTCAAAATGGTGAGCGGAGTTCCATTGTGGCTCAGCGGGTTAAGAACCCAGCATCGTCTCCGCAAGGGTGTGGGCTCAATCCCTGGCCTCGCTCAGTGGGTTAAGAATCTAAAAAAAAAAAAAAAAAAAAATGGAGTTCCCGTCGTGGCTCAGGGGTTAATGAATCTGACTAGGAACGATGAGATTGTGGATTCAATCCCTGGCCTCAGTCAGTGGGTTGGGGATCTGGCATTGCTGTGAGCTGTGGTGTAGGTTGCAGACACAGCTCGGATCCCGCATTCCTGTGGCTCTGGCGTAGGCCTGCAGCTACAGCTCCGATTAGACCTCTAGCGTGGGAACCTCCATATGCCTCAGGAGTGGCCCTAGAAAAGACAAAAAAAAAAAAAGAGAGAGAATCCAGCATTGCTGCAAGCTGTGGCATGGGCGAGCAGCTGCAGCTCCAGTTCAACCCTACCCTGGGAACTTCCATATGCCACAGGTGCGGCCATAAGAAGAAAAAAAAAAATGGTGATGAAAGGAGCTTCCTGGTGGCTAAGCAGGCTAAGCATCTGGCATTGTCACTGCTGTGGCTCGGGTCCAATCCCTGGCCCAGGAACTTTTGCATGCTGTAGGCACGGCCAA
This sequence comes from Phacochoerus africanus, assembly GCF_016906955.1. Lineage (NCBI taxonomy): Eukaryota > Metazoa > Chordata > Mammalia > Artiodactyla > Suidae > Phacochoerus > Phacochoerus africanus. The sequence continues at coordinate 56,690,267 of NC_062557.1, read as the reverse complement.
AAAAAAAGAAGTGGTGAGAAAGAATTTATTCAAGAGGGACTGTCCTGGTTAGTGTGGGACCATTGCAGTGGGGTTTTACCGTGGAGGGAGGAGACCTGGCTCAACTCTGAATCCAAGGAGGAGTGGGGATTTATGGCCAAGGAGCAGGGCTGGGGGTCAGTGGACAGACTACTAAGCAGAAGTCTCAGGGTCAGGGAGTTTCTGGTAAATTGACCAAACAGTGGCTGCAAATAGCATTATTTTGTTCTCATTCGTGGCTGAGGAGTATTCCCCCGTATATGTGTACCGTATCTTCTCTATCCACTCCTCTGTTGAGGGACATTTGGGTTGTTTCCTGTCTTGGCTGTTTGGTGAATAGTGCTGCTATGAACCTAGAGGTGCATGTATCTTTTTGAATGAAAGTTTTGTCCGGATATATGCCCAGAAGTGGGATTACTAGATCATACGGTAGCTCTTTTTTTAGTTTTTTTAAGCAACCTCCATACTGTTTTCCATAGTGGCTGTAACTTACCTTCCCACCGACAGTGTAGAGGGGGTTCCCTTTTCTCCACACCGTCTCTGGCATTTGTTATTTGCAGATTTTTTAATGATGGCTATTCTGACCCGTGTGAGGTGGTACCCCACTGTAGTTTTATTTATATTTCTCTAATAATTAGTGATGCTGAGCATCTTTTCATGTGTCTGTTGGCCATCCGTATGTCTTCTTTGGAGAACTGTCTATTTAGGTCCTCTGCTAGGTCTCTTTTCTGCCATGGCCTAGGTTGGCTTTTTGTTTTGTTTATGGTTTCCTTTGCTGTGCAAAAGCTTATAAGTTCGATTAGGTCCCATTTGTTTATTTTTGCTTTTGTTTCTTTGGCCTTGGGAGACTGACTTAAGAAAACATTGCTATGATTTCTGTCAGAAGATGTTTTGCCTCTGTTCTCTTCTAGGAGTTTGATGGTGTCTTATGTTTAAGTCTTTAAGCCATTTTGAGTTTATTTTTGTGCGTGGTGTGAGGGTGTGTTCTAGTTTCATTGATTTACATGCACCTGTCTCGTTTTCCTAGCACCGCTTGCTGAAGAGACTGTCTTTTTCCCATTTTGTATTCTCAACTCCTTTGTGGGAGATTAGCTGACCATAAGTGTCTGGGTTTATTTCTGGGCTCTCTATTCTGTTCCATTTGTCCATATGTCCATTTTTGTACTGGTACCACACTGTCTTGATGACTACAGCTTTGTAATATTGTCTGAAGTCTGGGAGAGTTTGCCTCCTGCTTGCTTTTTTCCCCTCAGGATTGCTTTGACATTTCTGGGTCTTTTATGGCTCCATATAAATTTGGGATTATTCTAGTTTTGTGAAAAATGTCACGGGTAATTTCATAGGGATTGCATTAAATCTGTAGATTGCTTTGAGCAGTGTGGCCATTTTAACAAAATTAATTCTTCCAATCTAGGAGTGTGGGGTATCTTTCCATTTTTTCAAATCCTCTTTAATTCCTATATTCATGGTTTATAGTTTTCAGTGTATCAGTCTTTCACCTCCTTGGTTGGGCTTATTCCTCGGTATTTTATTTTGGGGGCTGCACTTTTAAGAAGTATTTTTTTTTATATTTCTAATAGTTCATTGTTAGTACACAGAAATATAACCAATTTCTAAACATTAATCTTGATGTTGCTACTTTGGTGAATTTATCAGATGGAGTGGTTCTTGTGTGGAGTGGTTAAGGATTTCTATATATAGTATCATGTCATCTGCATAGTGACAATTTTATCTCTTCGCTTCCAATTTAGATACCATTTATTTATTTATCTGATTGCTGTGCTAGGACTTCCAAAACTATGTTGAATGAAAGTGGCGAGAGTGGGCATCCTTGTCCTGTTTCAGATTTTAGCAGGAAGGCTCTCAGCTTTTCTCCTTCGAGTATTGTATTGGTTGTGGGATTGTCATAAATGCCTTTTATTATGTTGAGATAGGTTCTCTCTATACCCACTTTGGTGAGTTTTGATCAGAATGGATGTTGAATCTTATCAAATGCTTTTTTTCTGCCTCTATTAAGATGATCATGTGATTTTTGACTTTTCTTTTGTTAATGAGGTGGTGACATTGATTTTTGCATATATTGAAGCATCTTTGTGAACTTGTGGGTGAATTCCACTTGGTCATGGTGTATGATTCTTCTCTCTGTGAGAATGTGGGATTGATCCCTGGCCTTGCTCAGTGAGTTAAGGATGTGGCGTTGCCCTCAACTGTGGTGTAGGTCACAGATGCAGCCCAGATCTGGCGTTGCTGTGGCTGTGGTGTAGGCCTCAGCTGCAGTTCCAATTCAACCCCTAGCCTGGGAACTTCCGTATATGCCTCAGGTATGGCCGTGAAAAGAAAAAGAAAGAAAGAAAAGCCCTCAGCCTTGAGGATCACGGCTGACAATGCCTGCTCTGCCTCTAGAACCGTATATAGTCACCCCTGGGTGTCCCAGGGGTTGGTTTCTGGATCCTGCAGGTAGTAAAATCCACCGATGCTTAAGCCCCTTATATAAAATGGCATGGCGTTTGCCTACAACCGACACACATCCTCCCATTTACTTTAAACCATCTCTAGATAACATATAATAGCGCCTCCAACATAAATGCTCTGTAAATAGCTGCCTATGTGCCACGTATTCAAGTTTTGCTTTTTAGAACATTCTGGAATTTTTTTCCTTCACTATTTTCCATCTTCAGCCGGCAGAACCCATGGTAGGCAGAACCCTGCCTGTATCCTTAATGTTCATTCAGGTTTTAGGATCTGGACTGCAGGCAGGTCAGGGGTTACTCCATTTCACTCGAAGGACTGGAGTCGGCCTGCAAAGGTCCAGGCCGCAAAGCAGGGCGGGACACCTGGCTATCACCTCATCCTCTGCAGGGCCTCAGCGCACCCTGGCAACGTGACCCCGTCTTCAGTTTAACTGATTTCCAGAGGAAGAAGGAGCAGAATGGCCATCCAAGTGGCATTCTAAACGTTTTCATAGTAATAGATTTTTGGAAATCAAAACCCAGGGAGTTCCGTTGTGGCTGTGGTGTAGGTCGGCAGCTGTAGCTCCACTTAGACCCCTAGCCTGGAAAATTCCATCTGCTGCGGGTGCGGCCCTAAAAAGAAAACTAACAAAAACGCACCAATTTAAGAAGACAGGAAGGAACTGTCCTGCTTCCTGGAAAAGCCAAAAGCCAAGGGTGTAGTAACCCATCTTAACCGCTAGATGGCAGTCGTGGTGGAGACAAATTCTCAAATGGCTATTCCTTGGGGCCCACTTTTGACTTCCACGCATCTCCTTTCTTGGCCCACAGCATGTTTATAACTATTATCGGGAAATTTCACGTAACAACCTAGTTTTCCAGGCTCACTTGCAAAACAGTCTCAAATCTGGCGCCATCTGGGCCTGCATGTCTTGGGGAACCACGGCTGAGCTCTGAGCAAAGCTGCCCCCCCCGCCCAGGGTGGAGGCCGGGACCTGGGGACCCGGTTGGCCGGTCCTCTCTTTGGCCCGCTGGCCACTGACCCATTTCACTTGCTTGGTAGCTGAAGGCTGTAGAGACTGCCACCTCGATAGCCCAGAAACCACTGGGGGGTGTCTGGTGAGGGACATAGCGTGTTTGTAGTAAGTGCGGATTCAGAGCAGCAAAACGAAAGCCGAGAAGCGCTGGATCACCCTTTGCTCTGGACTTGCTCTGCAACCCCGTTTCACTTTTGCCCAAAGCTAGGTGCCTGCGTCTCATCTGTGCCTCCCAGCTTCCAGTCTTCGAGCCTACCGCACCATCGCCTGCCCAGGTTTTTACTGTCCAGCCTGTCAATTTGTAAAGTCTCTGAGGGCAGGGACCTCGAGCCAGGTAGGTAACCTACTCAGCAAAGGAATTCAATAAACAAACAAAGGAGGAGGAGAGGGTGGGCGAAGGGTGTTCTCAAACTCAGTGGTGCTCCCTCCCAAAGAGCATCAGAGGATGAGTTGCAGCCCCAGGCAGCTGAGCCCCGCCTCTGGGGTCTGGACGGGCCTGGGCATTTGCATTTGTAAGAGGTTCTTGGGTGATGCCGATTCTATGGGCCCAGAGTGCGTGTGTTGAGAACTTCTGCTCTTGGTGAATCTTTTTCAAAAAATCAGCTTCTATAAATAGCTTACCAATTTTTAATAAGTCACTCACCCCTGTCTTTTAATTTTAGAATTTAGCAGGTACTCGGTAAATAGTGGCTCTCTGACACATACTAAATGGTTTTTGATCCCTGAACCTGCAGTGCTCTGGAGGAAGAGGGCTGCTCTGGTGATACCCCCTCCTCCCCCCCTCCCCCGACCCCCCGGATCAGGGGAGAGGGCTCCTGTGAGGGATGGACGTGAAACTGAAAAAGCCTCTGTCGGGAACCTAGCCAGAACCCAGCCTGGGGCCTGAACCCACCTCGTTAATTAGAATCACTCACCTGGTGTCCGGACTCCCTGAGCTTCACTGTTCTTTGTGTCTCAGCGCAGAGGGAGGTCATCGGGAGACAAAGGGAAAGGCCAGAAATAGATTTGTTGAGATAGGACACTTGTGAGAGACAAGCCCACAGGCGAGGAGGCTACATTTTTATAATCTAAGGAGGGTAACTCCTCCTCCATATCCGGATCCGGTAAGAGGGTATTTGACCCTCTGAGGTCGAACTAGGGCTGTCGTGGTGCTTATGCAAATCAGCAGAAGCGGGGGTGACATGTGCTAAAATAAGTCGAATCATCTCAGGGTCTCCGACTTTGGAAGGTCATCTTTCCCTTAAACTCCGGCCCTTGGCCCTAAGGACCATTGTCTTGCTGAACTTGAATTTTATCTTTCACTTAACGACCTGAAGTATAGCTCATGCTGTTATGTACGATGTTACAGTTCAGCTTCGTTCCAAGTTGTTCCCACGGCTTGAGGGATTATGACCGTACAGGGATCTCCCGAAGTTCCTTAGGTTTCGCTCGCGCTCTCTGGTCCCCTGCTGGGACTTCTGCAACCACCTGTGTGACTCCGACTCCATCCCCATCAGAAGGAGCCGGAGATGTTCTTCCCCGACACAGATCAGATTAGGATGCCGGCGGGTATGGGGCACCTCTCCCGACCACGTGGCAAAGTGGAAAGAAGGCAAGTACTGAGCAGACATCACAATCAAACAGCAAGTTCTTGGTCTGAGCCTGGACTGGACTGCGAGCCCTCAGCGTCCTTCTTAACGCAAAGGTCTGTGCCGCTGCTCTCAACCAATCAGAGCTGGCGCGGGAGAGGCGGACTGTTTTCACCCCCACCCCATCCTGGGAAGTAGCTGCTTGAGAAGCGATTCCAGTAAAGAAACCACTGCCCTTCTTAAATCCTGGACCCAAAGGGCTCAGGGAAGATGGAGAAACTCATGATGATCTGGGGGGCGGGGGGGGGGGGGGGAAGCAGCCATTCAGCAAAGCCGAACACAGAGTGTCGCCAAAACCCTTGGGTAACTTAAGCTATTGGTCACAGGGAGGCAGTTGGCAGAGGAATTTTGTGGAGAACGAAGTAATGGACGTTAAGTGAAGCCCCCCCCCCAGAACAAAGCCCGGACTGGCAGGAACTCCCCCCCACCCCACCCCACCCCCCCGGCGGGACTGCTCAGCTGCAAACCAGATGGAGGAGGGTGCGTGGCTGCTTTTTTCCTCCCCAACCTCAGCCCGTGGGGGAAAACGACGGTACGCTGCCACCAAGTGGTCACGGCTGGTAACACAACATGGCTAAGGAAACCGTGAAGCCCAAGAAATGTCTCAAGAACGAACGCGTAAGAGGATAAAAGCGACAGTTGTTGTTTCATTTTAGTCTTTTCCAGTGAGCTCAAACACACATTCCCTTTTTTTTGTATGTAAAACATTGGGAGAAAGTAGTATTCAAGGAGAAGGGCCTAACTCTTCAAAGATCCCGGACCACATATTGCTGACCAAGAAAGAACGGATGGATTGGGAATTCAATTCCGGCCCCTTGGATGCCATCCAGATGTTCAACCAGCTGGTCACACCGAGTTCCCCTCCAGTCAATTACTTTTCTTGATGTTTCTAATCAACAGCATTATATATGTGATGCTATAAACTTTTATATTTAATATTAGCTCATAACTCAGGATCCGAAACCAGATGTTTTGGGTGAGAAAGAAATTGATGACTTATCAGTAGATTGAACCCAGGCCCCTGGCTGCTCTCCAGGCATTTTAGCCGCTGGGCTGCCGAGCACAGTGGTTGCTACCAGCTTCCTTCAGTTGTGGAAAGAGAGAAAAAAAGAGAGAGTGAGAAGGAGAATGGATATGAGCATAAAGCAGCATTCAAGAAGCTCTCGTACGATTTTTCTCTCCTATAAAATAGGAGCTTGTAGCGTTTTGTCAGCAACAGATATTTGCAATCCTTGAAACGCTCTTCCTCTCCTTTCTTACATTATAAAGGTTGGGTGCTGGGGACGGAGGGGAGAAGAAAGTCAGATACGTGGTCAAGAGAAGGGGACTCCACCGACTGTCGAGAACCAGGTGGGATAATGTCTTTATGTTGCAATTAAAGAGTTCCCGTGTGGCTCCGTGGGTTAAGAACCAGACTAGAAGCCATGAGGCTGCGGATTCGATCCCTGGCCTGGCTCACTGGGTTAAGGATCCGGTGTTGCCTCAAGCTGCGGCATAGGTCTCAGATGAGGCTCGGAGCCAGTGTGGCTCTGGCTGTGGCATAGGCTGGTGGCTGCAGCTCCAGTTTAACCCCTAGCCTGGGAACTTCCAGATGCTGCGGGTATGGCCCTAAAAAGAAAAAAGAAAAAAAAATTGTAATCGATGTTTCCTCCTAGGGATTCCCTTTTGCCCTGGGGCCCAAACAGCCAGGCCTACTCTCTGGAGGAATTAGGAATTAGGAGGGAGCTTCTCTGTGGCTCCGCAGACTAAGGACCTGCTGTTGTCACTGCTGTGGCTCGGGCTGCTGTGTGGTGCAGGTTCAATTCCTAGCCCGGGAACTTCCGCAGACTGCAGGTGCAGACAAAAAGGGGGGGAAAGGAATTAGGAGGAATTAGGCAGAGCAGAGAGCAGAGAATGAAGAAGTCTTCTGGGCTGTGGTTTCAGGCTCCTGAAGGAGACGGGGAAGTCCCACCCCACCTTTTTGAAAAATACCCCCCAACCTGAGGAGCAGGGAGCAGCATTTGCAGGGGGTATCAGGGCAAGACTTTCTGTGGCTGACCTCGTGGGGAGGTCGCAGACCCCAGGCAGGGCATGGCTGCCTGTGACCTGGCCAGAAGGGGCCAGTGATGCCAATGAGATGAGCCGTGAAAAGCATTGGCAGGTGCGTGGCAGGTGCGCGGTACACGGCAGCTGGAGCTGCCTTTGTCGGGGCGCTTGTGTTTCCCAGGCCGTTAAAACCACCGCAGCCAGCTCCCTGCTGGATGCCTCCTCAGCAAGGGCAGCAGAAGTCCCCCTCCCACTTTTACCTTTTCTTCCCCCATCAGACAAGACGACTTTTTTTCTTTTTTCTTTTGGCCGCACTCATGGCATGCAGAAATTCCCGGGTTGAGGCTCGAACCCTTGCCACAGCAGTGATCCAGCCAATGTGGGATCCTTAACCCGCTGTGCCACAAGAAAGTGCCCCAAACTACTTTCTTTTTTAATTCATTGATGTATAGTTGACTTACCATGACTACATGGGTGAACATAAGGCTAAGTTTTGGGAATACTGAATGGGCCAATATTCGGGGGATAGAATGGAAAATATGAAAGAGGTAAATATAGAATGAAATGGTATGCTGAATGTAGAAAAGAAAAGAGGCAAAAAGGTACAAATAAGACCCTAAGGTGGGCCAAATGCAATCAAACCAATAAACACAGCTGCACAAGAAAAGATGGTGAAAAATTACAGTGATTTTAAAATGAAGCAAGAGTGAAAAGAGACTAACACACAGGATATGTACCTGGTCTCTGTAGCAAAACCTCCTACATACCCTGGCTCCCCTCCTCGCCTCTTCAGAGCAGTCTCAGAGTTATTCGAGATGCTGTCTCTCAGGCTGGAAATCCTAAGAATGGCCACCGAACAAAACATAACTCTCAGTTTTTAGGTTATTTTTTTTTTCAGTCAACAGGACACACAGTTCAGTTTATAATAGGGGGTATAGAGGAAGCTCACCCATTGTGGAGGCGAATGGGGGGCCCATCTGGGCCTCATTCATCAGGCCCCAGGGCTCCAAGATGCTCAGATGTTCATCACTTCGGTCCCAGGTGCCCTGATGCCCAGCCAGCCAGCCCTGCCCGGACCCCTTCAGGGGCTCTGCCAGGGAACGGGATGGGGCAGGTGTCCCTGGGCCTCTGCCTGCATTTCCCTTTGCCCTCAGCGCCTCCATTCAGCCCAAGGGAGCCACCCCAGCTTCAAAGAGACTCTTTCTCACCTTTCGGCCAGAGACATTGCATCTGTCCAACAGGCCCTCTCTTCCCAGAAGCTGGTACATTTGGGCTGTACCAGAGGCACGTGGAAGTTCTGGGGCCAGGGATAAAACCCATGCACAGCAGTGACCTGAGCCACAGGAATAACAACGCTGGATCCTTAACCCCTAACCCCTAGGCCACCAGGGAGCCCCCAGAAGCTGATTTTTTTGAAAAAAGAGCGAGGAAGGAGTTCTCATTGTGATGCAGTGGAAACAAATCTGGCTAGGAACCATGAGGTTGTGGGTTCGATCCCTGGCTTCGCTCAGTGGGTTAAGGATCCCGTGTTGCCGTGAGCTGTGGTATAGGTGGCAGATGCGACTCGGATCTGGTGTTGCTGTGACTGTGGTGTAGGCTGGCGGCTACAGCTCTGCTTCAGCCCCTAGCCTGGGAGCCCCCATATGCCGCAGGTGGGGCCCTAAAAAGCAAAAAGGAAGGAAAGAAGGAGAAAGAAAGAAAGAAAGAAAAGAGCGAGGAAGACTCCCCAAAAGAAACTATCTCAAAATTAAATGCCTCCCCTTTTTCAAGTTGCAGGGAATGTTGGACGGAGAAGGGCTGGGCAGATGAACCATGTGTGATTAAAGCACCTACAGCGAACATTAACCACGCCATCTAAGTGGTGGGTGTTTAATGAGCACTTGACATTTTCAGTATAAATTGAAGGAGGGGAAATAGTATGGCTCACATTTGCCAGCCTCCAGCCAGTCTGCAAGCTCCTTGGTGAAATACGGTGCCTTTTTCTTACCGGCAAGTGTGTGCTTAGCCCTTGCTGGCGCTGGAAAAACACTCTTAAACGAGCGGACCCTGAAGGAAGGCGCCACCTCCTGGGACGCTCCGCCGTCCCCTTGGCTGCGCCCTCTAGTGTCCAAGGGGCGCGTTGCACTTCTCGGGGACCTTTCCAAGGACCCGACCCTGAGCTGGGACCAGTCTGGGTGGCACCCGTCCCACTCTGACCCTGGGACGTGGAGGCAGATGCTAGCAGCCACCCAAAAAATGCTTCACGCAGGATGGGGGATGGATCTCAACGTGCGCTGAGGAGCTGGAGGACTTAAGGGCTGCAGCCCGGTTCTGGTTGAGAGCACGTGCTGGATCAGGGGAGGGGCCCGTGGGTGCCCCCCACCCCCTGCAACTCTGAATATCCCAATCAGGTGGAGACTGGGCGGCCTCTCAGCCTCCCTGCCTCCGAACTAGAGGCTGTGCTGGATGAAGCCCCTCGTTGCAGACTCTGGTTCAGAGTTACCAGCTGGGCCAATAGCAAAAGACGCACCTTGCCGTTCCCCCTTTGAAGCTCCAGGGACATCAGACTCAGAGAAGCCAAGGGGTCCTGAGTAGAGGGGGCTGGGGGAGGAGAGGGTGGGCTGAATTGTGTGCCTCCCCCAAATTCAGGTCTTAGAGTCCCAGCCCCCAGTACTTGGAAATGTGCCTGAACTTGAAGATAATGCCTTTATTGATGTGCCTGAGGTAAAATGAGGCCATGGAGGTGGACCCTGGTCCAGCCTGCCTGGTGCCAAGGTATTTGGACACACAGGGAAACAGCAGGGCTGCACAGAGCAAAAGCCCTCTGAGGACGCAGGCAGCAGGCCCGTCTGCAAGCTGAGAGGAGAGGCCTCAGGAGAAGGCAGCGCTGCTGACCCTGTGTCCCTGACCTCCAGCCCCAGCACCGCGAGAAAACGAGAATCGCTGTGGTCGTCGCCCCCCCCCCGCCCCCCGCCCCCGTCTGCTCTGACAGCCCGAGCCGACTCAGCGAGGCAGGCCCTCCATGCCATCAGCAAGCCTCTGCTGAGCCTCCACCGAGGCTCGGGGGCTCTGCTTGATGCTGAGGCTCTAAAGAGCCCCAGCCTCCCTGGGCCAGGCTGAACCTTTTTTTAAAACACTCCTGGCATATTAAACAAGACCCAGATTTTTTTTGTTTTTTAAATTTTTTCTTCATTAAAAAACTTTGAGTTCCCTTATGGTTCAGGGGGTTAAGCCTCCGTCACTGTCACTGCTGTGGCTCTGGCTACAGCTGTGCAGGTACAACCCCTAGCCTGGGCACTTTCACCGGCTGAGGGCAAGGAAGGCCAAAAAAAAAAAAAAAAACTTTAAACATGTTTATTTGAAAGTTTTATACAAATTTAATATTTATTACCTTTATTTTCCCTTGGTAGTTTTATTACAATTATATGATATAAAGAAAACATACTGATAATTTTCTCCCAGCTTTATGTAAGATGTCCCCCAAATCCCTCAAATTTCCCCCAGGATGTCGTACTGCTCCGTTCCGGTTCAGCGTGCACGGCTGGCGTGAAGTCTGGGGAGCCCTGTCCATAGCCCCGCACTGTCTGCTGTGGAATGCCCCAGAACAGGTGGAGGTTCTAGCAGACCTTCCTCCAAAAACACACCAGAGTTTTGTTCTGTTTTGTTTTTTTTAACTGTGGGGGTTTTTTGTTGTTTGTTTATAATTTGGATTTTGTTGTTGTATTTTTAGGGCTGTACCTAAAACATATGGAGGGTCCCAGGCTAGGAGTCAAAGGGGAGCCATAGCCGCCGGCCTACACCACAGCCACAGCCACACTAGATCCGAGCCGTAGCTCATGGCAATGCCGGATCCTTAGCCCATTGAGCAAGGCCAGGGATTGAACCCACATCTTCATGGATACTAGTTGGGGAGTTCCTGTTGTGGCTCAGCGGTTAACAAACCCGACTAGTATCCATGAGGATGCGGGTTCGATCCCTGGCCTTGCTCACTAGGTTAGGGATCTGGCGTTGCCATGAGCTGTGGTCTAGGTTGCAGACGCGGCTGGGACCCCATGTTGATGTGGCTGTTGCTGTGGCTGTGGTGTAGGCCGGCAGCTGCAGCTCCGATTCAACCCCTAGCCTGGGAACCTCCATAAAGAAAAAAGATATTGGTTGGGTTCTTAACCAACGGAGCCTTGATGGGAACTCCAAAAACTGGTGGTGGTAACGAATATCAAATCTCAGCTGCCTCTACACCCCGATGACAAGTAGAAACGCTGAGACAGCGTTGGAGGAAACAGAAAAAGTAGCTTTAATCGCCAGGCAGAGAGGGGAACACAGCGGGGCTACTGCCTCAAGGACACCGCCCCCCCTGGGGTGGGGGGGGGCGTAGTGTGGAGTCTTCCAGTGTCGGAGGAGCAGGGCGGGAGCAGCCTCTGGACGTTTTCCTGATTGGTGGTGGTGAGGTCACTGGGAGGCAGCGTCATCAACCTTCTGGTTCCAGCTGGTCTGGGGTCCCGGTGCTTGTGGGAAGCACGCAGTTGACGTCTTCCTCCTGGTGGGGCGTCAGCACCTGCCGAACAGCTCCAAGGGCCTGGCTCCGAATGTGATCGATAGCCGTCGAAGAAGCACTGACTAAAGTCTTCATTGAATGGCTGCACTGGTATTATTCTGTCTTGCTTGACTCTTTTCCTTTTTCTCTGTACTTTTGTAAGGGAAAATGACCTGACAAAAAAAGGTAAAAAGGAGACGCCCCAGCCATGATGACCAAGCAAAATCCGGCCAAACTGCCCCTAACCCAGTCAACTACCTCTAACCACCCCTCCCTACACATTTGCTTCTGTAAAACTCACTTCTACGTCAGTTACTTCGCCAGTTCTCACTCTGGTCCGCCAAGCATGGGCCCGGAAGAACTAGCCCATAAAAGCCTTGTGAAAGCCCTCTTCGGGGCTCAGACTTCGAAGAGCGATCTCCTCTGAGCCCGCCGGCGTCATAAACCTGAGTTCTCCAACTCTCCGAGTGCTCGCTTGGTTTCTCGCCGGGTGAAAGAGCTGCTGGAGCTGGTACACTGCGGCCTTGGGCTGCTGGCAGCCGCCATAACACTTTCTCACTTCTCCGATTCAATTGATTCTTTCACTGACGTTTTTCTGTAGCTAGAAAGGCAAGTGGGGGACACGAGTGGGGGGCCCCCGCTGGGAAGGCCTCACAGGGTCCTGCTCGTTAGGGTGTCTGGGTGGCGTTGGTCGTGACTTGCTTTGACTTAAAGGCCTAACCCTTCAGCAGCACGGAAGCTTCCCCTGCGTCTCCTTGGGAACTGGCCACCGTGCAAAGCAGTGCAGCCTGAATCCTGCGTGAGAACCGTCTAGGCGGAGGATGAGGCTTTGCGGAGGGGAAGTGAGGCCACGTGGGGGAGCCCCAGCCACCAGGGAGCTGCCCTGGCAGCCACTGCCAGGAAGGGGCAAGCGTCCCTGGTGTGCACGCTGTGGGCAATAAAAGAGTTGAAATCGTTTGCAGGTAGTTTGTATGCACAGCAACAGATAATTAACCGAGTCATTAACAGAGACTCAAAAGCCGGAGGGAGGGTTGAGTGCTATTAATCGCTGGTTTCCTTGAGGCCTGCGAGCCCCGGGCTGCTGCTACCCTGCCGCTGGCGCCCTCCTCTCCGAGTCTGGAGTCACTTTTTCTTTGGAAGGGACCAGTCGGACCACGCCCCCTGATAACCCCTTGAACGTGGGGCCCTGTTTCATGGCAAGGCCGCCATCTCATTGAAAAGGCTGGGTTCTTGCTAGTTCCCGAAGACCCATGGGCTGGTCCCAGGAGCTAATGATGCAGGAGAGAACCAGGCCGACAAAGCCCTGAGCTCGGGGGGGCTTGGATTCCAGGGTAACCTCAGGCTGGGGAAGTCCCTGATTTTGTGCTCAGACGGCAGGCATCAAAGGTGGCGCAGAGCATCGGTGCAGAAAGGCATTCCGGGGGCTGGAAGCACCCTGCTCCTCCACCCAGACCTCCTGTGACGTCCGCATCCAGCTCCGGGGAGCCAGCCTATTTCAAAGGTAGGAGCCGTTTGGGATCATCCGACCCATGTGGGCCTAGGGAACCAGGACAGCAGAAGATCCAAACGTTCTCTTTTTGTGTGCGAAATTTAACATTTTTTTAAAAAAAGGATCAAAGTCGTCATGGGGGGAATCAATATTTTATTGCGCTTCTGAATTTTTAAATTTTTAATTTTTTTAATGATTTTTATTTTTTCTGTTGTAATTGATTCACAGTGTTCTGTCAATTTCTCCTGTACAGCAAAGCGACCTAGTCTGTCTCTCTCTCTCTCTCACACACACACACACACACACACACGCACACGTATACACATACTCTTTTTCTCCCATTATCCTCCATCATGTCGCACCACAAGTGACTGGATATAGTTCCCTGTGCTGTACAGCAGGATCTCATGGCTTCTCCACACCACGTGCTATAGTTTGCATCTACCAACCCCAGGCTCCCCGTCCACCCACTCCCTCTCCCTCCCCCTTGGCAACCACAAGTCTGTTCTCCAAGTCCATGAGTTTCTTTTCTGTGGAAAGGTGCCTTTGTGCCGTATATTAGACTCCAGATAGAAGTGGTAGCATATGGTATTTGTCTTTCTCTTTCCGACTTTCTTCATTTACGATGAGAGTCTCTTTTGTCTTTTTATCTTTTTGAATTTTTAGGGCCGCACCCGCAGCATATGGAGGTTGCCAGGCTAGGGGTCGAATGGGAGCTCTAGCCACCGGCCTACGCCACAGCCACAGCAATGAGGGATCCAAACCACATCTGTGACCTACACCCCAGCTCACAGCAACGCCAATCCTTATCCCACTGAGCGAGGCCAGGGATCGAACCCATGTCCTCATGGATGGTAATTGGGTTCGTTAACCACTGAGCCGTGATGGGAACTCCCTAAATTTTTTTTTAATTAAAAGAAAATTATTAGTATTATTTTTTGGCTGCGCCTGTGGCATGCAGAAGTTCCCAAGCCAGGGATCAAACCCGAGCCACAGCAGTGACAACACCAGATCCTTAACCCACTGTGCCACCAGGGAACTCCTGAAATTTTTTTAAGTTTAGTATTGTTTTTGCTTTCTTCCCTAGCTTTATTGAGATATGCTTAGCATCTAACATTGTGTTAGTTTAAGGTTTACAGTGAAATGATGTGAGGTTAGTATATATAGCAAAACTATGACCACCACAAGGTTCGTCGATGTGTCTTCCCGCTACCACACAGAGTTGCCTTTTTTTTTTGTCTTTTGTCTTTTTTTTTTTTGTCTTTTGTTGTTGTTGTTGTTGTTGCTATTTCTTGGGCCGCTCCCACGGCGTATGGAGGTTCCCAGGCTAGGGGTTGAATCGGAGCTGCAGCCGCCGGCCTACGCCAGAGCCACAGCAACGCGGGATCCGAGCCGCGTCTGCAACCTACACCACAGCTCACGGCAACGCCGGATCCTTAACCCACTGAGCAAGGGCAGGGACCGAACCCGCAACCTCATGGTTCCTAGTCGGATTTGTTAACCACTGCGCCACGACGGGAACTCCAGAGTTGCCTTTTTGTGTGTCTGTGGTGAGAACTTTTAAGATCTACTATCTTAGTGACTTTCAGACATACAATACAGTAGAGTTAACTATAGGGGCTGTGCTTGCATTGCATCCACAGAGCTTAGTCATCCTATAACCAGGAGTTTGTACAACTCAACCGTCTTTGCCTAGTCCTCCCCACCCCAGCCCCTGACAACCACTAATTTACTGTTTCTATGCGTTCATTTTTTGTTGCTAAGATTCTATAAGTGACATCGTATAGTACTTGTCCTTCTCTGACTTATTTCACTTAGGATAGCACTTTCAAGTTTCATCCATGATGTTGCATATCTTTATTTGTAATAGCTGAGTAATACTGCATTATGTATGTTATGATATATATATATACACGATATGATATATATACACACCACAGTTTCTTTCTCCATTAATAGGCACTGAGGTTGTTGGCTATTGTAAATAATGCTGCATTCAACACAGGCTGCTGATAGGTCTTTGAGATAGTACTTTCATTTCCTTCAGATATATAACCAGAAGTGGAATTTCTAGATCATACGGTAGTTTTATTTTTCATTTTTTTTAAGGAAACTCCACACTTTTTCCACACCGGCTGCACCGATTTACATTCCCAGCAATAATGCACCAGAATCCTTCCACATCCTGGAAGATACTTGTCATTTCTTGCCTTTTTGATATTAGCCATTCTGACAGGTATGATCTAATTGTGGTTTTGATGTGCATTTCCCTAATAATTAATGATGTTGAGCAGTTTTTGCATATCTGATGGCCATTTGTATATCTTCTTTGGAAAAATGTCTATTCCGGTTGGTCACTCATTTTTAAACTGATTTTTTTTTTCTGTTAAGCTGTTTAAGTTCTTTATGTATGTTGGAAATGTCTTCCCGTTTCATAGGCTGCCTTTTCATTTTGTTGATGAAATATTTATTTTGAATATTCGTTGGGGAGGTAGTGTCATCCTTGTTTCAGGGCTTAAGCCCTGGAAAGATGTAAAATAGCAGATCTGCAGTTTTCCTGGTCCTTTTGGGGCAAGGCTACTTCAAGTACAAAATATGTTTTTACATAGTTGCGTGATAATCTTCCACAGAACCAATTTCATATGTGAGTAGAACTTTCAGGTAAAGGATTATCTCTGTTGAAGTAAGCTCCTTATGTTTCTAGTGGATTAACAGAGCTCTCGCTCAGGGACAAACCTCCTTAGCTATGAAAGGGAATAACAGGGTCCTTTTCTGATTTTTTTTTTTTTTTTTTTGACTGCACCTGAGGCAAGTGGAAGTTCCTCCAGGGTTCGAACTCATAACCAGAGCCACAGCAGTGACAACTTGGAATCCTTAACCACTAGGCCACTCCCCTCTTCTTTTATTTATTTATTTTTGCTTTTCAAAAGGACTCTGCCGGGCCGTCCACCCCACGACATCCCTGGACAACATTCCTTTAATATTTCATGAGGGTTCAAACATTTTATTTCCTTTTCGATTAATTTCTTTCTTTCTTCCTTTCTTCCTTTTTTCCCTTCCTCCCTCCTTCTTTCTTCTTCCTTTATCTCTTCCTTCCGTTCTTTCTTTCCCATATCTGCCAGATGTGGAAGTTCCTGTGCCAAGGCTTCCACCTGCACTGCAATTGCACCCTGCACCACAGCTGCAGCAATACTGGATCCCTTTACCTGCGGTGCCACACAGGAACTTCGTCCTTTTCAGTTTCCCTGCCATTTATTAAGAGCCTGTTCTCAATGGCGGGGCCACGCAAAGAGCTTTCAATATACCACTAGGTGATTTAATTCTAAAAACAGTAAAAGTACTGCTCCCATCCCCACTTGACAGAGAAGGAAAGAGGCTCAGAGAAGGCAAGATCACTCAAGTAATAAAAGATCCAGTCCTGTCTTGTTTTGGAGTTGTTCTCTATTTTTATTTATTTATTTTTTATTTCTTTATCATTTCTTTGGCCGCTCCCGTGGCATATGGAGGTTCCCAGGCTAGGGTCAAATTGGATTTGTAGCCACTGGCCTACGCCAGAGCAACGCAGGATCCAAGCCGAGTCTGCAACCTACACCTCACGGCAACGCCAGACCCTTAACCCACTGGAGCAAGGCCAGGGATCGAAGCGGAAACCTCATGGTTCCTAGTCGGATTTGTTAACCACTGAGCCACGATGGGAACTCCCTGTTCTCTCCTTTTAAAATTGAGGTATAGCTGATGTAAGTATATAAGGTACAGGTGTGCAAGAGAGCCTATTGTCTTAACCACCGACCTTGCTTTTCTTTCCAAAAGTCAGTAAAAACATCTGTAACGTGTGTTCATTCGAATAGCAATGGACATAAAATTAGCAAAACTCCCACGATAATGCCCTATCTAGTTTATCTCCTCACACTGAATCCTAACAACATCCACAAGAGGTTGACTTGTCTAAGGGGACAGCTCAGAATTGGTGAGGACAGACCTACTGTGCAGCACAGGGAACTCTACTTAATATTTTGTAGTGACCTAAAAAAGGAAAAGAATCTGGAAAAGAAACTTATGTATGTAGAATTGAATCACTTTGCTGTATACCTGAAACTAACATGACACTGTAAAAGGTGCATTTCATTGTGTTTATCTTTCACTAAAATAAACTTTTTGGAAAAAAAGAAATTGGGGGTGGTTTGGCGGGGACGGGTCTCGAACACTTCACCACATTCCACTGCAAGTACTAGCTCTTCGACCGGCATTGCTTTTTCCGGTTTTGCAGTCCCGGAGGTCCCGCCCAGGCGAGGGTTTCCGGAAACGCGGAAAAAGACCAGTCGTGGGGCCGTTCAGGGCGCTCTAGCATGCCTGCTCTCTATGGCCCGGCCAATTGACAAGGATGAGAGCCGAAGCTCGTTCCTATTGGACACGTGGCCTCGTGTAGGCGGGCGGCTCGGCTGGCTGCGCGCTGATTGGCTGGGGCGCCCACGAGGGCAGAGGGGCGGTGTGCACGCGGGGCACGCGGGGACGCCGGCGGCCGGTTGCGCTGAGGCCGGGGCCAGGCGGGGGTGCATGTGGGCGCTTCGTTCGCTGCTGGGGCTGCGGTCTGTGGCTGGGCGCACCATGTCGCAGGGGCCGGCACGCCGCCAGCGGCCACCCAAGGACCCGCTACGGCACCTGCGCACGCGGGAGAAGCGCGGCCCATCGTGGGCGCCGGGGGGCCCGAATACAGTGTATGTGCAGGTGGTGGCGGCGGGCGGCCGCGATGCGGGCGCCGCGCTCTACGTCTTCTCCGAATACAACCGGTCAGTGCGCCGCGCCGGATCTAGCCGGCTCCGCGGGTCCCCTAGCCGAGCCCCACCCTGCGAGCCTCGGGGCTGCGCGCAGGGTCACCGGGGCCCCTCCTCACGGTGAGGGTGAGAGAGCCTGGGCCCCGGGAGGCCCCCGTGAGCTTTAGACTTGGGTATGAGTGTGCCCTTTCCAGACCTGCGCCCCGAGCCCCCTCCTCCTGGGCACCCCAGGACCGAGGCTCCATAGTCGGTGTGTGGGGTGGGCAGGTCTGCGGAGGAGGTAATGGGGAGAGGACCCAATGGGGAGAGGAACCAGCTCGCCCCCGCCCCGTGCCCCAGCCCCTGCTGAGGAGGGTCCTAAACCCAGCGTTCTAACAGAAATGCGGCTGATGGCAGAGCACATGTTTTTTAGTTTTTTCCTTAGGGTGTCCAGCAGAACAGCTGAACGGTGGCAGGGTTTTAGAGTCCAATCTTCTGACTGCTCTGGGTAATGTTCACTCTCTAGGTATCTCTTCAACTGCGGGGAAGGCGTCCAGCGACTCATGCAGGAGCACAAGTGAGCCGGCCATTTTCCTTGGGGTGGAGACGCTAATGGAGCTTGTGGCAGGGGTGTTTTTACAGCAGCAGAAGGGGGTCCCTGGTCGGTCTGCTTTGTCCTGCTCAAGTGTTTTCTGTCTCTTAGGCTGAAGGTGTCTCGTTTGGACAACATCTTCCTGACTCGAATGCACTGGGCTAATGTGGGCGGGTTGTGTGGTGAGTATCTAGGGTCAGAGGTTGGAGGGAGGACTGGGGGGGTTTAACCTGCCTGGCTCCCCCTCACCAACCCCCTGTCTTTGGAGTTCACGGAAGCCGGAATTTTTTATGCCAGCCCAGTCAGCTGCAGTGTGGAGCATCAGAAGCTAACAAAAGTAGATCTTTTAAAAAAACCTGGATATTGCCTTCAGGTGTAACCATTCATCTCATTTATTGAGTGGCCGGACCGGAGACACGGGTCGTAAACGGAGAGTGTAGTGGTGGTGGTTACTGTAAGTGTATCTGCCGTGGAGACCATCAGCTCCACTCAGATACCCAGGATTCAGATCACCCCCTTGTTAACGCCCATCAATTAGCAAGATCGAGATTGTGTTCCTGCCAGATGGTGTGAGGTTTGTGCGGTGGGTCCGGAGGAGTGGCGGTGGAACCAGTCGGTGTCCCAGAGCTGAGGCTCAGAGGAGGCGAGGAGGCCCAGGGTGCAGAATTGAATGGGCAGGCCTGGGCGCCTCACCCTTGTAGCAAATCCCCCTGGTTCTAGAAGGTTCTAGAAGCATTTGCGTCCTGTTCTTTTGCTCTCGGGCCTCTGGCCTGCATCACTGATGGGCTGCCTGTGCGCCCTGATAACTGGAAGTGAGATGAGGACAGGTAGAAAAATAGCAAGTTTGAGTAAGGCCTGTCCCTCTGGGTGGCCACCCCGGGGCAGGGCGCTGAGAGGTCTGGTTTTATCTGCTCTTTTTAGGAATGATTCTCACGCTGAAGGAGACCGGGCTTCCAAAGTGTGTGCTTTCTGGGCCTCCCCAGCTGGTGAGTCTCTCCTGCCGCAGCTCAGAGCCAAGTCTTCGGTTTAATGTGACTAACACGTGTTTCCACGTTTCCAAGTCAGCCGCCTCCCCTCCGGAGAAAACTGATAGTGGAGTAAACACTTCACCTTTCCAGTTAAAGACACCTGAGCCCAAAGCTTTATTAACTCGTATGATCTTAAAGCAGCTGCTTTCCCTCTTGGAGCCTCGTCTGCACCTGCGCAGGGCTTGGCCTTGTTAAGGGCTAAAGGAGGTAACGCCTCCCCCGTACTCAGTGCTGCTGCGGTAGCTGTTTCACACCAGGTGGGCACACGGTGGATGTTCGCTTTTCTTCTTATCAGAGTTCAGACACACCTTCCAGACCGGCTTCCCACACTGTTGTGTGCACGTCCTTATAGCCGTTGAGTGTAAGGGTTCATTTCCCAGGTGGAAGGTGAAAGCAGCCGGTCACCAAGCCCTGTAAAGTCTGTCTGCTCGGCCTCCTTCTCGGTAGCTCTGTCCCTGCACCCACTCCCGCCTCCTGGTGACCTTCCGCCACCAGGACCAGAGGGGCCTGTCTGGAGCATAACTGCAGGCTGGTTTTTCATCCTGAACTCTGCAGAGGCCTCTGTGGCTGTGGCCTCCAGACACCTTTGTGGCCCCTGCGCTGGTGTCCGCCCCCGGCCTCCAGGTGGGATTGCGTGGCTGGCTCTCAGGCCTTCGTCCGCACATAGATCCCCCCTCGCCCTGCCTGTGTCCTTCCGACCTTCAGGGTTCAACTGCCAGGCCCTGTGCTCAGGAGCCACCCAGCCTGTCTGAAAGAGCAGGCCCCCAGCTCCCTGGGGTGTTCATGTTTGCAGGTCACTCAGCACAAGGACGGCTGCTCCTTGTTGTCACCTGTTTGGTTTTTGTCTCCTCCCCGGGTTCTCACGGCCCGCTCCCTGGCATCTCACGTGTGGTGGACGCTCATATTCGAGGTTTGCAGGAAGGAGGTTGAAAATACTCCACACCTGTGAGGCCTCGCGTGCTTGGATGTGTGTCCTCCACTTCCGCAGCCGTCCCTGCTCACTCCTTTATTTTTCTTTCCCAGGAGAAGTACCTGGACGCCATCAAAATATTTTCCGGTCCACTGAAAGGAATAGACCTGGGTACGTTCTCCTCCGTCGTGAACCGTTATTTGCCGGTTCTCTTAGGCCCTCATCGCTCAGGTTGGAATCCATAAAACTGGCGAGACGAAACCTTAAAATCAAATGCTTCG
This sequence comes from Phacochoerus africanus, assembly GCF_016906955.1. Lineage (NCBI taxonomy): Eukaryota > Metazoa > Chordata > Mammalia > Artiodactyla > Suidae > Phacochoerus > Phacochoerus africanus. Next base: position 56,669,548 of record NC_062557.1, on the reverse strand, counting down.
TCTTTGTGAGGTGAATTTGTAAAACATCACCCATTGCACGCTCTCTGCCGCCACTTCACGCCACCCCCAGACCCGGGCGGGGAAGGCAGGAGGGCTTTAAAGCCGCCGTGCGCGGGCCGGACGGGGGTCTCCGTGGGGCGTCGAGGCGCCTCCCTGGGCCCGGCTCCTGAGCTCCTTGCAGGGAAGGGCCGTGAGTGGCCCTTCGGGGCTGGGCAAGGGGCCCGGGGCTGGGAGCATCCCCCGTGCGTTTTATCTCAGGCCGGGCCCCGGCCCTCAGAGCCGAGATGATCGCTTCTCTGACGCCCGGTGCCGGGTGTTCGTTTCCATCTCACACTGACGTAAATACCGGTTGCTTTCTCATCCCGGTGGGCGGCCGCCAGTGATCGCGACACGGTTTCCCACATGGCATCGTGAAAGGTAACGGCCGAGTGAAAGGTCTCTTCTGGAGGTTTTGGTTTCCTTAGCAGTTCCAGTTTTCCCGCAGATGCTCGCCCGGACTCCAGAGCCGTCTGGTTGGTCGTGGGTGGTGACCTGGAGAGCTGGTTTTCACAGCTGTGTTTGCGGGTCTTTCTCCGTAGCCGTGCGGCCCCACTCGGCGCCAGAGTACAAGGACGAGACCATGACGGTGTCGCAGGTCCCCATCTGCAGTGAGTGGGGGGTGAACGCTGGCCTGGGGTTCAGAGCGTGCGGCGTCAGCTTAGCTTAGGACTGAGATGCGGTTCCTGCCCTTGGGAGCTTGTAGCCGCAGGACAGACACGCGGGACTCCCGCGTGATGCTCGGACTCACCTCGTTGAGCTCTGCGCTCAGGTTTGCCCACGTAGGGCTTGGGCTTTGTCTGCTGAGGGTGTCACTGTCCCCCGCGATCCGAGGCCTGGAGGGGTTTGTGTTCGGACTCCTGCAGCCGCCCTGTGCACGTGCGCCGGGGGTCAGGGGCTCAGGAGCCCTCTCGGGTCCCGGGGCCAGACGGCGGGGTCTTGACTTGGAGACACAGTCTGCACGTGAGTCCCTGCGGTGTCCCCTCGCCTTTAGTCTGGTTAACCCTCCGCGTCAGGACTGCAGGGCCGACAGGACGTGTCCTTGACCCTTGGTGCGTTAAACCCGTGCCCGGTGCGGAAAGGGTGCAGACGGGAGCCCCCAGCCCAGGAGCAGCAGGGACACGGGCCTGCACCGCTCAGGGCTGGGAGGGAGGCAGTGGGCGAGGTCACAGGGCGCATAGGCCTGCCCCCCTCCGACCCCCGAGTCTGGATTGTGTTCCCTGTTCCTCTGCAGCAGGTGGCCGTCCCCCTTAGACCTGGGTGTGACCAGGCCAGGAGCTGACCTTGAGTCTGAACTGACGGCCAAGTGTGCTCCTCGTAGTGCTGGGGACCCTAGACCAAGGTCCGCGTGGGGAGGGTCTGGTGAACCCGCCAGGGCCATGTGCTCTCGGGTTGTGCCCCTCCACAGGGGCCTTGCCGGCTCAGCCTGGGAGCTGAGCGAGGATGGGAGGAGGGAACGGCCCGGAGGCTGGGTGAGGGGTGCAGGGCCTGGTGTGTGATTCACATGTCCCCTCCCACCCCCAGGAGAAGGTGAGCAGGCGGCGGGGACGCCCCAGCCAGCGTCCAGTCCAGAGAGGCCGAGTGCACAGCCAGCTGCGGACCCCGGATCAGCTGAAGGGGAGCAGCGCCCTGCTGAGGGTAATGGGCTCGGGCGGCAGCCGCCGTCGGGTGGGGGGCCTCTGCTCAGCCCGCTGCTCTGCGGCGGCGTCTCCATCCTAGGAAAGCTGGGTGTCTTTCTTGTCACGTCAGGACTCAGCCGTGCGGCAGGTGAGCAGGGTTATCTTAAAGGAGGCCGCGCGGAGCTTGCAGGGCCAGTGCACAGACCTGGGAGGACCCCAGACCTAGGGTCAGCTTGGCCAGAGGAGAGCAGGGCCTGGCAGGTGGTTGAAACAGGCTTTTGTGTTTTCTCTCTCTCTTTTGCTACAAAATCACAGTGTTTATCTCATACAATACAGTTCACTAAGACTTTACGATTTGTTTGTCTTCGGATTTTATTTTTTATTTATTTTTGCGGGGTGGGGGCTGCACCTGCAGCATATGGAGGTTCCCAGGCTAGGGGTTGCATCGGAACTGCAGCTGTTGGCCTCCACCACAGCCACAAGTAGTGCCAGATCCAAGCTGCATCTGTGACAGGTCACAGCAACACTGGATCCTTAACCCGCTGAGGCCAGGGGTCGAACCCCCGTCCTCATGGATACTAGTCGGGTTTGTTACTGCTGAGCCTGAGCCACAATGGGAACACCTGGGTTTTTTTTTGAATTCCCGTTTCACACGTGGCTTGTGTCATCCTCAAGTCAGGGTCCGGCCTTTGTGCACCTGCCGTGTTTCCACGTCTCCAAACGCAGGGCTGTGCCAGCAGTTGGCGTCAGCGGCCTCAAGGAGGCATGGTGCACCTTTCACCTTTCTCCTTAAGGCAGCAGTGATGCAAGTGAATTTTTCATGCTGCAGAAACTAACACCTGAGCTGATAAAACAGCCGTATCTGAGAGTGGATTTGCACCCGTTCTCCCAGAATGACAGTCTGCTGGCACACAGAGTTAAAGTTCCAGATGAGAGGTATCCAGGGAATTGGGCTGCTTAAGGGCACAGATGTCCAGTGAGGGGCACAGCTGACAAGCTCCTGTCTCTGTCCTGCCGAGGCCGTGTCTGTGAGCCATCCTTTTTGGGTGCTGTGGCTGAGGGCCGGGGCTGACACCCACCCAAGCCAGGTTGTTTCTACCAGCCTTTCAACTTTTGTGTTACTTTCCTTTTTTTTTTTTTTTGCCGTGCCCATGCCATGCAGGAGTTCCTGGGCCGGGAATCAAACCCATACCACAGGTGTGACCGGTGCCGAACCCTTAACTAACCACTAGGCCACCAGGGAACTCCTCTTTTCCGCACTCTTATACTTTATAAAGCATATCACAGCTTGTTTCTTACCTCCACTTCCACATAAACTGTGTCATTTTTTAAATGTTCCACTTGGCATTCTGGTTGGGGTTTTGCATTTTTCTTTACTCAGATCTCAATACGGGTGGGAAAAAGAGATGCCCTGCTTGAGGGAAAATACTGGTGTTTCTTTGTGCCTCGTATCAAAACAGTTGTGTCCAGGGAGTTCCCGTTGTGGCGCGGTGGATTAAGAACACAACTGGTATCTATAAGGAGGCGGGCGGGTTCGATCCCTGGCCTCGCTCAGTGGGTTATGGATCTGGCATTGCTGTGGCTGTGGCATGAGTCACAGACGTGGCTGTGGCTGTGGTGTGGGTCACAGACGAGGCTCAGATCTGATGTGGCTGTGGCTGTAGCTCTGATTTGACCCCTAGCCTGGGAACCTCCATATGCTGCAGGTTGTGGCCCTGAGGAGACAAAAAAAAGAAAGAACAGTTGTGTCCATTTAAGATTGTAATTAGGTATCAGACGACCCTGGTGTGTGACACTAAGCCGTCATGCTTGCTTGGTCACAATCATCTGCTCCTCAGGTGTCGGCCAGAACACGCGTGGCAGGGACCCCTCTTTGGTGGTCGCTTTCATCTGTAAGGTAAGCACCGTGCCCGCGGGAGGCGGGGAGCCCCCTGAGCCTTTCTGATGTTTGAACGGAGCGGCTCCGACGTCAGCCTGTGTTCAGGGCGCAGACACCCGTTGCCGGGAAAGCTCAAGCGTGCGTGCGTGCGCGTGTGTGTGTGTGTGTGTGTGTGTGCGCGTGCGCGCAGGTTCCCCTCTAGCCAGAGCCCATCTGCTGAGAAGGTTTTGTATTTGACCCTCCTCCTCCGACGTGAGGAGCAGCTAAAGGCTAAGTGTCTTTTTCTTTTTTTGTCTTTTTAGGGCTGCACCTGCAGCATATGGAAGGAAGGGGTCTAATCGGCGCTGTTCCCGCCGGCCTGCACCACAGCCACAGCCACGCAAGGCCAAGTTTCGGAAGTTAAAGACTTCACAGAAAGCTTTGTTTCTCTTCAAACAAATCCGGCCTGTGTTGAGACTCCTTGAATGCTTTAGTTTATGTCCTCTCGCGTCGTCAGCAGGGCACTCATTTTAGCGTTGCCGCGCATCCACGGAGGCCTCGGTCAGTAAGTCTGAGGCTGGTCAGGTTTTGTGACAGCGGAGTTTTAATAGGGACTTGCCCGTCTGACCGACGGTCTGCATTAGTAAGAGCTCACGTTACTCTTTAGAATAGTGGGGTCTGCAGCAAACACTTGTGTGATGAGACTACGTCGTTTCTTGTGGGCTTTGATTTTTTTTTTTTTAATTTAATGGAGTATAGTTGACTTAGAGTGTTGTGTCCGTTTCAGGTGCACAGCAAAGAGAATCAGTAACATAACTGTAACTATTCCTTTTCCCCGTGTGAGTTATTACACACCAGTGAGTAGACTTTGCTGTGCCACACCACAGGTTTTCAGTAATCATCTGTCGTATGCAGCGGTGTGGCTGTTTTTTCCACCTTCCCAGTTCTTCTCTCCTGTGGGCTTTGACTCTTTAAAGAAATATATTTGATTTAAAGTTCATTTTAAAATATGTTTGTAATTTTCAGCCACATTTTAACACCCAGTAAGAACGTATGAAAGGTCAGCGGTCATACTGGTTATTGGTCCTGAGATCATTGTCGGCGTCACTTCCACCCGCTTTAGATAATGTTTTCCTTTTGAGTGATTTACATTTTTCCAAGTTAAGTACTGCTGCCAGTAGACCTGCCAGTTCTGTGAGTCTGTATCTTTAGGCAGCTAAGTAACTCTTTAAAGCCCTTTAGGTGGAACTGTGGTCGTGTGGGTCCTTCTGAGTGGCTGCCCTGGAGCATGCCGTGTGTGTGTGTGAGATCAGGGCTGCTGGGGGCCACTGTCCTGGGAGCTGAGGCTCCAACGCCAAGTAGCCGCAGGTGGTGCGCTGGCCTCTGCCCGCCCCTCCGTGGCTGCTGGGAGCTGGTCTCATGGGGTCATCCTGCAGCCCCTTTCCCTCCGTTCACCTGCTGCTGCTCAGGGACGGGTTCGGAAGGCAGGAAAGCAGAGCAGGTGCAGGTGCAGGTTCCGCCTTTGTGCCTGTGGGTCTGAGGCTGTGCCTGAGAGGAGCCCTGGGCTTCAGGCAGCCATGGGCCCCCCGGCCCCGGAGCTGGCTTCTGCTTCTCAGACGGGAGCAGCGTTCTCTACGGGTTGACCTCGGCTTGCAGGGGAGGCAGGGTTTTGCCCGCCCCCAGGGCCGGAGGTCCCGGTACGCGTTAGACACGTGTCTGTGCTCCTTGGGTTCCGTCGGTGTCTGCGGTTATTACGGCGCTTGTTGACGTCGTCATCTGCATCTGTCACCTAAGTGTTGTCCTCTTAGTGTTACCTGCATGCACGGAAGCGACACACTTTACTCTAGGATAATGTTCTGAAAGAATGCTCCACAGTTCCTGGAGTCCCTATTGTGGCACAGCGGAGACGGATCCGACTGGGAACCGTGAAGTTGCGTGTTGGATTCCTGGCCTTGCACAGTGGGTTAAGGATCCGGTGTTGGCATGAGCTGTGGTGTGGGTCGCAGTCGTGGCTGAGACCCTGCGTGGCTGTGGTTGTGGTGTAGGCTGGCAGCTGTAGCTCTGATTCGACCCCTAGCATGGGAGCCTCCATATGCCACTGGTATGTGCCCCCCAAAATAAGAAAAGAGAACTCCAGAATTCTAATAAGGTTTTAGGATCCAAACAGCAGGCTTTAGGATCCTAAGAGGAGTTTCCTAACTTCAGGAAGTGAAGAGAAAATGCAGAAAAATTTTAAATATCTAAAGAAGAAAATGAAATTCAAAATAAGCACTCAAAGACATTATGTGCCATTTCTGCCTATTTTCTGTTATTTTGTGTGAAATATGTGACTCTCTAAGGTGTTTGGACACAAGTACATCATAAATTTTGAACTTTTGTGGTAAGATTGTTGTTTTTCCTTTTAACATAATAGAACCCTGGCAGTTTTTCATCGTGACTCTTTTCCGGTATAAAAGGAACAGCGCAGTTTTACCAGCTATGTGAAAAGTAGAGAAGAAGCACCCACACTGGTTTTGTGTCCCTTCCTGAAATGCTGTGTCACACGGTGGCCTGTGTCATCACTTGTGCTGGGCAGCATTCTGCCCACGCTCCTTTGGCTGTTTCTTGATCAGCGCAGGGCTTTAAAACAAGTGTTTCTCCTCCAGGTGCCTGAGGGGCACTTTTTATTTGATAACGAAATGATGTATATTTTGTAAGATACGTAAGGAGTTCATGTTGGGAAGTAGAGCACTATGGTTGTAAGTTATTCAGCTTATAATACTAAACTGACACAAAACCGATTTTAAGATGACTGATAAAAACCAAACTTCGTCATTAGCCACTGAAATCACACTCAGTTCTCTTTGTTGCAGCTCCATTTGAAGAAGGGAAACTTCTTGGTACTCAAAGCAAAGGAGCTGGGCCTCCCAGTGTGAGTGGTGGGGTGGGCTGGCCTCATCCACCAAGCCCCGCCCCCTCCACCGAGCCCCGCCTCTGTCACGAAGCCCCGCCCCCTCCACCAAGCCCCGCCCCCTCCACCGAGCCCCTGCCTCTCATTTCAGCGGAACAGCCGCCATTGCTCCCATCATTGCTGCTGTCAAGGATGGGAAGAGTGTCACCTACGAAGGAAGAGAGGTGAGGCTCCCAGTTGTCATGGCAGGCAGGACCTGGAACACTGGACGGTCACTGTCCGGTTCAGGCCTGGCAGTCCCCATTTCGGAGGGAGGTGAACAGCTGGGATCTCCTCACGTAGCTAAGCGATAAGAGGGTCTCTGGTCTCAACTTGTCCTGCTCGTCGGCGCTGGCTGGCTGGGGGCCCTTCTGTGGGTTGTTCTCTTTGGGATGTCGGGTCCTCCTAGTAGGATGGCTGCTCTCCCTTGTACTTGAACTCAGTCCGTAAGAAGGACTTAGGTGCGTGGCCCAAAGGAATGACACTAGGTTCTTAGCAAGATGCAGAGGTGTTAGGAGCAGCAGCCACAGACCTGAGAGGACCGTGCGTGCCAGGCCGGGCTGCTGGCCGCCCTGGGAGTGAGGCGTCCTTTGCAAGCCAGCCTCTGTCGGGGCCCAGCAGAGGGACCAGGGAGGGTGCAGGGGGTGATCTTTCTGTGGGTGCTGCTCACTCAGGAGGGTTGACTTGAGGGCCCTTTGATGTGCTGCTGAGCCAGAACTGCCCTGCCAGCACTCTGACCCCGGCCACTTCGCAGATTTTGCCTGAAGAGATCTGCACGCCTCCGGATCCTGGGGTCGCTTTCGTCGTGGTGGAGTGTCCAGACGAAGGGTTCATTCAGCCCGTGTGTGAGAACGCCACCTTCAGGAGGTGAGGGGGAGTCTCCGGGTGGGGAGGTGAGAGCCCCTCGTGGGACCTGTGGCTGCTCCTGCCTGGCCTGGGCTCCCGCCCAGAGTTTGCATCTCGACGCAGCAAAGCCTCCTGTTTCCTTCCTCCCAGTTACCAAGGAAACGCCGAAGCCCCCGTGGCCCTGGTGGTTCACATGGCCCCTGAGTCTGTGCTCCTGGACAGCAGATACCAGCAGTGGATGGAGAGGTAGGAGCCCGCCCCGCCCGCAGCCCACCTTTCCCCCTCCCGCCGTGCCTCCCCCCCATAAGCCTAATGAGGCTCTGCTGGCGCCCGCCCCCGCCGCAGGAGCACCTGTGCAGGCGAGGACAGTCCCCCCCAGGTGGCGCCATGTCTGCGCGGGTCCCGTCTGCCCCGGGCTGGTTTCCTTCAGGCTACACCCTCCACACCCCTCCGAAGGAATCCTGCCTCTGTCATGATTCCCTGTGTGTGTCCAAAGAAGGGACTTGAGAGCATGAAGTAGAAGCTTCAGTTTCTTGAATAACGATGGATTATTCACTTAATCGGGCAGTGTGTTAAACACATGGCATTTCACTTTCTCGGGTCTTGCCACCTGCCCATGTTTAGTGACGCCGAGGCTGGCGTCGGCTGGAAGGAGCTGCTGGGGTCGGACTCCGGAATTGTGGGGACGCCAGATGGCACGTCCCCTCCCCGCTGGCCCCTGGCCCTGTTCCCCAGGGTGTCAGCATTGGTGTCCGCATCCGTTTTCCTCCCACTCCACCTTCGCCCCCCTCCCAGTGCTGTCTGCCCCCCGCCCCCAGTGCTCCGGTGTCTCCAAGTCCCCAGCTGTGGCTCTGGGCTCTAACTTCCGATTTTCTGGGTTCTTTCCGACACACCCAAAGGCGTTGGAGGGTCCAGACCCTGCGGAGGAGGAGCAGGGGTGTTTGGCCGTTCACGGCGCTCCCTCTGGAGGGGTCGTTCATCCCCTTGGACACTTGCAGCTGCGCGACCACCCCGCAGACAGGAGTGTCTGGAGGGCACCCTGTGACAGTCTCTCGTCTTAGGTTCGGGCCTGACACCCAGCACCTGGTTCTGAACGAGCACTGCGAGTCGGTCCACAACCTCCGCAGCCACAAGATCCAGACGCAGCTCAATCTCATCCACTCCGGCATCTTCCCCCAACTCGCCAGCCTCCACCCGCAGGTAGCACCGCTGCAGGGGGTCCCTGTTGGGGCTCGGCCCCTCCCCCCACCCCCCACCCCTTTCTCCCCACGGACCATGGCTCTGTCTGTTGCAGGAAGGAGTTGCCACCTTCCAAGTGCCCACAGTGCGGGGCCAGTGTCTCCTCAAGTACCAGCTCCGGCCCCGGCGGGAGTGGCAGAGGTCAGTGTGGCAGGGCGGGCTCTCTCTGGGGAGGGCCAGGTGCTCAGTGTCTCGGTCTCTGCAGCATAGCAGCAAGAGCCATAGACGATACACACTGGCTGGGGTGGCTGTGTCCCCAACGCAGACCTGGTCACTGCACAAGCTGACTAAACCAGGTGAGGCTCGGAGCTGGCAGCCAGGTTACCCTCTCCTGACACCCATTTGTCCTGATGACGGCCGTATGTGTTCCTGGTGTTGGAACATGGAAGATGCCTGGTGAAGAAAGTCAGTCACCTGGAATCCTGTCACCCTGAAGTAACAGTTGTCCACTTTGTGTGTGTTTTAACTTTTTTCATTTTCTAAAGTTGTATTCAAGTCTGGTTGATGTACAGGGTTGTGTAATTTCTGATGTACAACCAGGTGATTCTGTTACACATACACGCACGTCATTCCCTTCCAGATTCTTTTCCCACGTGGATTATCAGAGTGTTGGGTACAAGTCTCCGTGCTGTACAGCAGGTCCCCGTTGGCCAGTCATTCCTTTGACCTCCTTTTGCAGAGGCCAGTCCCAAACCCCCAGTCCATCCCCCATCCCGTCCCCATTGTAACCGTAAGTTTGTTTTCAAGGTCTGTGAGTCTGTTTCTGTTGTTCAGAGAAGCTCATTTGTGTCCTTTTTTCAGACTCCACATATAAGTGATAAATGTTTTCCACTGACTTTTACTTAGTGTGACAATCTCTGGGTTTATACATGTTGCTGCAAATGGTATTATTTCATTCTTTTTCATAGCTGAGTAATATTCTGTTGTATATATGTACCGCATCATCTTTATCCATTCCTCTGTTGATGGACACGTTGCTTCCATGTCTTGGCTATTGTGAGTAGTGCTGCAGTGAACATTGGGGGTGCATTATCTTTTCTGATGATGGTTTTCTCTGGATAGATGCCCAGGAATGGGATTGCTGGGTCATATGGAAATTCTATTTTTAGTTTTTTGAGGAAGCTCCATACTACTTTTCATAGTGGTTGTACCAATTTACATTCCCAACAGCATAGGAGGGCTCCCTTTTCTCTGCATTCTCTCCAACATTTACTGTTCGTAGACTTTTTTTTTTTCTGTTTTTCATTTTTGGCCATCCTGCAGTATATGGAGTTCCTGGGCCACGGATCAGATCTGAGCCACAGTTGATCTGGGATCAGATCCCAAGCCATAACTGTGGCATTGCCGGATCCTTAACCCATTGTGTTAGGCCAGGGATTGAACCCATGTCCCAGAGCTCCCAGGATGCCACCGATCCTGTTGCACCACAGCAAGAGCTCCGTGTTTGTAGATTTTTCGTTAATGGCCAGTGTAGCTGGTATAAGGTGGTACCTCACAGTAGTTCAGATTTACACTTCTCTGATAATTAGCAATGTTGAGCATCTTTTCTTATGTTTTTGGCCTTCTGTATGTCTGGACAAATGTCTATTTAGGTCTTCTCCCCATTTACTCAATTTTATTATATTTTTAGTTGTACAGCCACCATCACAACCCAGATTTTCAACATTTCCATCCCACACCCTCAGCCCCTCTCCCCTACAGCCTCTCTCCATTGGTAATCATGAGTTGTGCAGTCTCTGAGTCAGTCTCTGATCTGCAAAGACGTTCATGATTCCACATGTAAATGATAACGTACGGCGTTTGTGTCTCAGTGACGAACTGCACTTAGCATGGCAATTTCTAGGTCCATCCATGTTGCTGCAAATGCTCTCCTTTCTTTCCTTTTAATGGCTGGGTAATAATAATCCATCGTGTATATATTACCGAGTCTTCTTTATCCACTTCTCTGTCGATGGGCATTTAGGCTGTTTCCATGTCTTGGCTATTGTATATTGAAGTACATGTATCTTTTTTTCTCTCTTTTTTTTTTTTTTGGTTTTTTCTAGGCCCGCACCCACGGCATATGGAGGTTCCCAGGCTAGGGGTCTAATCAGAGCTGTAGCCACCAGCCTACATCACAGCCCCAGCAGTGTGGGATCTGAGCCGCATCTGCGACCTACACCACAGCTCACGGCAACGCCAGATCCTTATCCCACTGAGCGAGGCCGGGGATCGAACCCGTAGCGTCGTTCCTAGTCAGATAACCACTGAGCCACGATGGGAACTCCACGTGTATCTTTTTGAGTCATGGTTTTCTCTGGATATATGCCCAGGAGTGGGATTTCTGGATCAAACAGTAATTCTGTGTTTAGTTTTTTGAGGAATCTCCATACCGTTTTCCACAGTGGTTGCACCAGTTTACATTCCCACCAGCAGTGTAAGACCGTTGGCTTTTCTGCACACCCTCTCCAGCACTCATTGCTTTGTAGACTTTTTGATGATGGCCATACTGGCTGGTGTAAGGTGGCACCTCATAGTAGTTTTGATTTGCATTTCTCTAATAATGAGTGAGGTTGAAGGTCTTTTCGTGTGTTTTTTGGACATCTGTATGTCGTCTTTGGAGAATTGTCTGTTTAAATCTTCTGCGCATTTTTTGATGGGATTGTTTGGTATTTCGATTTTTTGGTATTGAGCTACAGGAGGCATTAATATATTTTGGAGATTAATCCCTTGTCAGTCACTTCATTGGCAAATATTTTCTTCCATTCTGTGAGTTGTCTTTTCATTTTGTTGAGGGTTTCCTTTGCTGTGCAGAAACTTTTAAGTTGAATTAGGTCCGTTTGTTTGTATTGTCATTACTCTAGGAGGTGGGTCTGAGAAGATACTGCTGTGGTTCATGTCAGAGAGTGTTTGGCTGTGTTTTTCTCTAAGAGTTTTACAGTCTCCGGGCTGACATTTAGGTCTTTACTCCATTTTGAGTTTACTTTTGCGTATGATGTTATGGAGGGTTCTAATTTTATTCTTTTATGTTTAGCTGTACAGTTTTCCCACCGCTTATTAAAGAGACTGTCTTTTCTCCATTGTATATTCTTACCTCCTTTGTCATAGATTAACTGACCATAAGTGCAATGGGTTTATTTCTGGGCTTTCTATCCTGTTTCATTGATCTATATGTCTGTTTTTGTGCCAGAACCACACCGTTTTGATGACTGTAGCTTTGTAGTATAGTCTGACAGGGAGCCCAATTCCTCCAGCTCCATATTTCTTTCTCAGGATGGCTCTGGCTATTCTGGGTTTTTTGTGCATCCAAACAAACTTGAAAATACTTTGTTCTAGTTCTGTAAAAAGTGCCATTGGTAATTTGATAGGATTGAATTGACTGTATATTGCCTTTGGTAATTTAGTCATTTTGACAATATTGATTTTTTCCAATCCAAGAGCATGGTACATCTTTCCATCTGTTTGTGTCATCTTTGTTCATCAGCATCTTACAGTTTTCAGAATACAGGTCTTTTGTCTCTTTAGGTGGGTTTATTCCTTGGTATTCTGTTCTGTTTTGATGCAATGGTAAATGGGATTGTTTCCCTAATTTCTCTTTCTGATTTTTCATTGTTATTATATAGAAATGCAGTGGATTTCTCTTTTAATTTTATATCCTGCAACTTTACCACATTCATCGAAGAGCCCTAACAGTTTTCTGATAGCGTCTTGAGGATTTTCTAGGTAAAGCATCATGTCATCTTCAAACAGTGATAGTTTTATTTCTTTTTTTTGTTTTTTTCCTAATTTGGATTCCTTTCATTTTATTCTTCTCTGATTGCCATGGCTAGGGCTTCCAAAACTATGTCGAATACAAGTGGCAAGCGTGGACATCCTTGTCTTGTTTCTCATCTTGGTGGGATCAGAATTCTTTGAGCTTTTCACCATTGAGGAAGACGTGTGCTGTGGGTTTGTCATACATGGCCTTTATTACGTTGAGGTAGCTTCCCTCTGGGCCCACTTTCTGGAGGGTTGTTATCAGAAATGGGTGTTGGATTTTGTCAAAAACTTTTTCTGCCTCTGTTGAGAGGCCCATATGTTTTTACTGTTCAGTTTGTGAATGTGGTGTATCACCCTGACTCATTTGTGGATATTGAAGAATCTTTACATCCCTGGGGTAAATCTCATTTGATCATGGTGTACGACCCTTTTTTGATGTATTGCTGGATTCGGTTTGCAAGTATTTTGTGGAGGATTTCAGCATCTATGTTCATTAGTGATATTGGCCTATAATTGTTTTTATGGTGTCTTTGTCTGGTTTTGGTATCACGGTGATGGTGGTCTTAAAGTTGGGGAGCTTGGGAGTGTTCCTTCCTCTGCAGCTTTTTGGAATAATATTAGAAGGTTAGGTGTTAACTCTTCTATAAATGTTTCATGGATTTTGCTCCGGAAGCCATCCAGTTTTGGACCAGATGTTTTTGTTGCAAGTGTTTTAATCAGTTTCAGTGCTTGAGATTGGTCTGTTCATGTTTTCAATTTCTCCTGGTTCTATCTTGGAAGATTGTGCCTTTCTAATAGTTGGTCCATTTTTTCCAGGTGGTTAATTTTATTGACCTACAGTTGCTCCTACTAGTTGTTTGTGTTCCTTTCTATTTCTGTGATGTCTGCTATAACTTCATTTTCATTTCTTTTTTTGTCTTTTGTCTTTGTTGTTGTTGTTGTTGTTGCTATTTCTTGGGCCGCTCCCCCGGCATATGGAGGTTCCCAGGCTAGGGGTCGAATCGGAGCTGTAGCCACCGGCCTACGCCAGAGCCACAGCAACGCGGGATCCGAGCCGCGTCTGCAACCTACACCCCAGCTCACGGCAACGCCGGATCCTTAACCCACTGAGCAAGGGCAGGGACCGAACCCGCAACCTTATGGTTCCTAGTCAGATTCGTTAACCACTGCGCCACGACGGGAACTCCCATTTTCATTTCTAATTGTATCAGTTTGAGCCTTCTCTTGGTGAGTCTGGCTAAAGGTTTATCAATTTTGTTGACCTTTTCAAGGAACCAGCTTCTTGTTTCATTTATTTATTTATTTTGTCTTTTTAGGGCTGCACCCGTGGCATATGGAGGTTCCCAGGCTAGGGGTCCAATCGGAGTTGCAGCTGCTGGCCTATATCACAGCCACAGCAGGGCAGGATCCAAGCCGCATCTGCGACCTACACCACAGCTCATGGCAACACCAGGTCCTTAACCTACTGAGTGAGGCCAGGGATCAAACCCTCATCCTCATGATTCCTAGTTGTGTTTGTTAGCACCAAGCCACGATGGGAACTCCTGTTTTCTTAGTCTCTGTCTCGTTTATTTCTGCTCTGACCTTAATGATTACTTTTACTTACTGTGGGTCTTGTCTTTTGGGGGTTTTGTTTGTTCGGTGTGTCTTCTAAGTTATCAGTCTCTGCCTCTGGCTTTTTCCGAGATCTTGGATCATCTTTGCTGTCGTTACTCTAAGTCTTTTTCCGGGAGGTGGCTCACCTCCAGTTCACTTAGCTCTTTCTCTGGGGTTTGGCCTTGTTTCGTCGTCTGGCTCCTGTTTCTCTGCTGTTTCCTCCTGGCCCGCTTTCTGTGTGCTCTCCTTTCTGCAGGCTGTGGGGTGGTAGCCCCCCTTGCTTTGGTGTCCGCCCCCCTTGTGGCCAAAGTTGGTACAGGGGTTTGCTGCAGGCTTCCTGGTGGGAGGGACTGGTGCCTGCCCACTGGTAGGTGGAGCTGAGTCTTGTCCCTCTGGTGGGTGGGGCTTTGTCTCTGGGCGTGATGAGAGGGCTCTGTGCCTGAGAGGCTCCAGGCTCCTCCTCCCAGTGCCAGGCCCCTGGGCTGGGGAACCTGACATAGGGCTCAGAGCTTTCACCCCTGCGGAGAGCCTCTGGGATGTAGTTATTTTCCCGTCTGCAGCGGGGGTCGCCCACCTGGGGGTATGGGGTTGCTTCTATCACAGAAGCACCCCTCTTACCATCTCAGTGTGCCTGCTTCTTTGTCTTTGGGTGTAAGGTATCTTTTTTGGTAGCTTCCAGTCTGTTCTGTTGATGGTTGTTCAGCATTTGGTTGTGATTTTGGTGTTTTCATGAGAGGAGGTGAGCCTAGGCCTTCCGCTCTGCCCTCTGGTCCCTTTCTCTGCCTCTCCTGAGCTCTTTCTCTGGGGGGAGTTCCCTGGCAGCCTAGCAGTTAAGGACCAGCATTGTCACTGCTGTGGCACGGATTTGATCCCAGCCTGGGGCACTTCTGCACGCCGGATGGTTTGGTGGCTTTACAGCCTGACCCGCTGTCTGTCTTTTCCTCTGAGAGTGTCCATGTCAGGTTGTCAGCGGTGTGCTGGACAGGGATGTTCAGGTGTGACAAGTGTTACCTGTCAGAACTTTGAGTGGCACTTGTTCCCTTAGGGTAATTCTTGGAGGGGGATCACGGGGTCAGGGGGGCCCTGCTTAAGGCACCTGGTACGCAGACATCGCTGTCGAGTCCTGTGAGAGGTGCTTCTTGTCCTGCATCTTTAACTTTTAAAGTCTGAGTCTGGAATGACGTGCAAGCCCCATGCAGGGCGCGGTGTCTGTTAGGGTCGACCGCGTCTGGACACCAGGCACTGTTGTGTTAAATGCCCTCTCCCCTTCCCCCAGCCCCCCACGGGGATGCTCGATGCGGGTAGGGTCTAGTGAGTAGGGGTCAGGGAGCTGCCCTGGGCGCTCCCACCCTTCCCTTCCCCACCCCAGGGGTCAGTGGTGCGAGGGTGTCCCGTCCTGCTTTGAGCCCAGAGGTTCCGGGGAGCTGGAGCTTCACTGCGAGACCCACTGAGCAGGGAAGGTCCCACCAGCAGGAGGGCGGGGGTGCCGAGCACGCTCTGCAGATGGACCCCAGGGGTGGCTTCCGGGTATCCAGGGTGCTTCTCGAGGCCCCTCGTTCCCTTTGGTCCCCTGAGCTGCCCTCCTCCTGCAGGGACGCCGTCGTGACCTGCAACCCCGAGGAATTCATCGCCGAGGCCATGGAGCTCCCCGGGTTCCGGGAGCGCCTGCAGGAGTACAGGGCGACAGCGCAGGACGACCCGCCGGCAGGTGAGCAGGAGCCCGGGCCGCCTCCGCAGGGGCGCATGGCCCGGGCTTGCTGTGTGTCTGGTGAAGTCAGTGCCTCGCTGTCACAGGGCTTGTCCCCTGCCCCGGCCAGTTAGGTGACGGTGACCAGGCTCTGTCCACAAGGCCACGAGGGGTGGAGTGGCGGTTCTGGGACCTCCTGAGAGGTCCTGACAGAACTTGGGGTGGGGACCGGGGCCACTTGGGCTCCAGTCCAGGCTTTGCCCAGAAACGTCCACAGGAGACCCTGGCCACCTCCCTCACCTGGCTGGGCCTTCCCTGCCCCATCAGGACCTGCGACCTCTTCCCAGTCTTGTTTCCAGCTGGTGGGTGCAGGGGAAAAGCTGGGGGGGAGGCGGGCGGCGGGTCATCCAGGCGGCGCCAGGCCAGCCTGTGTCCTGGGAGGACCACTTCTTCCTGCACCTGCCGCGGTTTGCGATGTGATGAGAGACCCGCTTAGGTCCCAGTGGTGACCGTGAGCACGGCCCTCGGGTCTCTCGGACCCGATCCTGGGAGCCTCTTCCCCTGGGAGCTGGCCCTCACACCCCCCACCCCCGTCCCTGGGGCGGCGCCCTAGCGTGAGAAACGTGCCCTTTGCTGCGTCAGCGACTCGGAGCAGCTCCAGCGAGGCCGGGCCGGGGGCGTCCTTGCTCCCCTCCCCGGGCGGAGGCCCCCAGCCCTCCTGGGGGGAGGCGGGCCCCCCTCTGACCCGAAGACGTGCGCTGCTTCCCTGTGTCTGTCCGCAGAGGAGAGAGGCCGGTACCCGGAGGTGGTCTTCCTGGGCACGGGCTCCGCCATCCCGATGAAGATCCGCAACGTCAGCTCCACGCTCGTCAATGTCAGGTACGCCGGGAGCGCGCGGTTGCTGGACGGAGCCTGCTCCGCCCGCCAGGCGGCGCTCGGGGTCCCCGTGGGGGGTGAGGGCCGGGCCTGTCCCAGCGCCTGCGGGGCTAACGTGGGCCTGAGGGAGCCGCCCAGCCCGGTCCGTCAGGTCCCTGACAAGGCAGCCGGTCTGCGGCGCCCGCACCGTGCCAGGAGGCGGTCTGGCTCCCTCACCCTGCATGGGACTCATGTGAAGACCAACCTCCCGTCTTCCCATCGGGTCCCGCAGCCGGGGGCCCAGACCCGGGCCGGGGCTCGCCATCCCTGGAACCAGCATGGCTGGTTGGCGAAGCGGCTCCTGGGCTGTTGCGCTTGTTTCGTGCTCCCCTCGAGCCCAGGGTTTGCCTGGCGCCATTTGTGCGCAGGGGGAGTGAGCAGGGGCCGTGAGGTGGCGGGGCGCTCGTGCACGGGTGTCTGCAGGGAGCCAGGCTGCTTGTTTGTAAATTTCGCTTGCCGCTGGGCTGGCAAACCAGCGAATAAATGAGTCGCAGAGACGGTAAGAGGTTGCTGTGACAGGGGCGCGCCTGGCAGATGGCTGTGGCCTTTCCCGAGAGTGCAGGCCTGTCCCCACTCCAGGGCCCCCCAGGGTAACTCTGGCACTTGGAGCGTGGAGTGTGTCTGTGAAGGCAGGGGAAGGGCGGTTGGGTGGAGGCTCCGGAGCTTTCCTGAGGTGCTCCTGGGGCCAAGTGGCTGCCGGGTAGGGACGTCTCTCTGAGGCCCTGGACGTGCATCGGCAGCCCAGCCCCTGCGGGAGAACCAGAGCATCTGGGGCTCCTCTGCACGATGCTGTTCTGGCGGCCCCCCCACACTCCACCTAAATCGTCTCCTGACCCTCCTCACAGAACCTCCTAGAGGCCCAGCATCTGTGCAGCTCTGGATACTCGGCCTGTGCTTCACAGGGCATCGGGGTCCGCAGATGCCTTTTTAAAATTTATTTTTTTAATTTGAGGGTTTTTTTCCCCTTAAAGTATATTGATTTACAGTGTCGTGTCAGTTTCTCCCATACAGCAGAGTGGCTCGGTCACACGCACAGATACATTCCTTTTCTCGTGTTAGCGTCCATCGTGTTCTGTCCCACAGAGGCGGATGTAGTTCCCTGTGCTGTGCTCAGGACCTCGTTGCTTATCCATCGCAGACGTCGTGGTCCGCACCCGCTAATCCCAAACTGCCCGTCCGTCCCACTCCCTCCCCCTTGGCAACCACGGGTCTGTCCTCTGCGTCTGTGAGTCTGTTTCTACTCTGTAGACAGGTTCGTTTTAGAGTCCACACGTTAGTGATGTCATATGGCGTTTGTCTTTCTCTTTCTGACTTAGTATGGGAATCTCTAGTTGAATCCGTATTGCTGCAGATGTCATCATTTCATTCTTTTGAGGGCTGAGTAGTAGTCCATGGTGTGTGTGTACCACACCTCCTTCATCCGTTCACCTGCTGATGGACGTTTCGGTTGTTTCCATGTCTTGGCTGCTGTGAAGAGTGCTGCCGTGGACATAGGGGCGCGTGTATCCTTTTGATGGAAGTTTCATCCGCACGTATGCCCAGGAGCAGGATGGCTGGGTCATACGGTGGGTTCTAGACTTGGTGTTCTGAGGAGCCTCCATGCTGATCTCCGTCGTGCTTGTACCAGTCTCCATTCCCACCAGCAGTGCCGGAGGGCTCCCTTTTTCCACACCCCCTCCAGCCTTTGTTTCCTGTGAACTTGCTGGTGACGGCCATTCTGACCGCTGTGAGGTGGTCCCTCATGGTAGTTTGATTGGCGTTTCTCTGCTTACCAGGCACGTTGAGCGTGTTCCTGGACCTCTTGGCCGTCTGTGTGTCGTCTTTAGGGAGATGTCTGTTGAGGTCTGCTCGTTTTTTGATTGGGCTGGTGGTTTTTTGGTCTTGGGGTTGTATGACTTGTTTGTATATTTTGCAGAGTCACCCCTGTCGGTGACATCGTTTGCAACTGTTTTCTCCTGTTCCATAGGTTTTGTTTTTTTATGGTTTCCCTTGCTGTGCAAACACCTGTTCAGTTAGGTCCCATTTGCTCATTTTTGTTTTTATTTTCGTTGCCTTGGGAGACTGGCTTAAAACGTTTGTGTGGTTGAGGTCAGAATGTTTTTGTCTCTTCTCTTCTAGGAGTTACATGGTATCTGTCTTTTAGCCGTTTTAAGTTTATTTTTGTGCAGGGTGTGAGGGTGCATTCTAGCTTCATTGATTTACATGGCGACTGTCCAGTTTGCCCAGCACCACTTGATGAAGAGACTGTCTTTTTTCCCATTTTATATTCTTGCCTCCTTTATCATAGATTAATTGACCTCTGGGTTTGTTTCTGGGTTCCCTGTTCTGTTCCATTGATCTGTCTGTTTTGGTACCAGTTCCACACTGCCTTGATGACTGTGGCTTTGTAATGTTGTCTGGAGTCTGGGAGAGTTATATGCCTCCTGCTTGGTTTTTGTTCCTCAGGATTCCTTTGGCAATTCTGGGTCTTTTATGGCTCCATGTTAATTTTGGATTAGTCTAGTACTGTAAAAAATGGCATGGGTCATTTCATAGGAATTGCATTCAATCCGTAGATTGCTTTACGTATAGTATGGTCATTGTAAAAAAAAAAATTCTTCCAATCTGGGATCATGGTGTGTCTTACTATTTCTTTAAATCCTTTTTAATTTTCTTTCTTCATGTTTTATTGTTCTCAGCATATGATAAGTTTTTCGCTTTCTTAGGTTTATTCCTAGGTATTTTATTTTGGGGAGGTGCCACTTTAGAGGGTAATTTTTTATATTCCTTTTCTAGTATTTCATTGTTAGTATACAGAAATGCAACCAGTTTCTGAATGTTAATCTTGAGTGTTGCTACTTTGCTGAATTTGTTTATCAGATTGAGTAGTTTTTCTGTGGAATCCTTAAGGTTTTCTATATCATGTCATCTGCATAGAGTGACAGTTTTACCTCTTCTCTTCCAGTTTGGGTACCTTCGATTTGATTTGTCTGTCTGATTGCTGTGGCTAGGACTTCCAATACTAGGTTGAATAAAAGTGGTGAGAGTGGGCATCTTTGTCTTGTTTCAGATTTTAGTGGGAAGGCTCTCAGCTTTTCTCCTTCGAGTATTGTATTGGTTGTGGGATTGTCATAAATGACTTTTATGTTGAGATAAGTTCTGTCTGTACCCACTTTGGTGAGTTTTGATCAGAATGGATGCTGGATCTTATCAGATGGTTTTTCTGCATTGATACAATCACGTGATTTTTTTTATTTTTCTTTTGTTCATGTGTATGACATTGATTTTGCGTATATTGAAGCGTCTTTGTGAACTTTGGGTGCACCCTACTGGGTCGTGGTGTATGATCTTTTTTATGTGTCATTGGATTTGGTTGGCTAAAATTTTGTTGAGAAACTTTGTATCTATATTCATTGAAAATATTGGCCTAAAATTTTTTGTTGGGTAGTGTCTTTGTCTGGTTTTGGTATTCGGGTGATGGATTCACAGAACGTCTCTAGGAGTGTGGAGTGTTCCTTCTTGAGTCTTGGAAAAGTTTCAGAGGGATTGGTATAAGTTCTTCCTTGCATGTTTTGGTAGAATTCACCTGTGAAGCCGTCTGGTCCTGGACTTGTGTTTGTAGGGAGTTTTGAAATTACATATTCAATGTATAGTGATTGATCTGTTCAAGTCATCTATTTCATCTTGCTTTAGTTTTGGCGGACTGTATGTTTCTAGAAAGTTGTCCATTTCTTCTAGGTTGTCAAGTTTGGCATATAATTGTTCCGAGTATTGTCTTACGGTTTTTTGTATTTCTGCGGTATTGGTTGAGGTTTTTCCTTTTTCATTTCTTACTTTGTTTGAGTTCTTGCTCTCTTCCTGGTGAGTCTGGCCAGAAGTTTGTAAATTTTGTTTACCTGCTCATTTTTTACTGTTCTTTTTAGATCTATTTTATTAATTTCCTCTTTATTCTTTATGATTTCCTTCCTTCTGCTGACTAGATTTTGTTGTTGTTCTTCTAATTTTTCTAGGTGGTAGGTTAGGTTGTTTGAGGTTTTCTTTGCTGTGAGGAAGGCCTGTTTTGCTGCGAACATCCCTGCAGGGACTGCGTTTGCGACGTCCCATGGGTCTTGTGTGGTTGTGTTTCCATTGCCATCTGTCTCCAGGTATTTTTAATCTCCTTTAGGATTTCCACACTGACCTGTAGGTTTTTATTGGCATGTGGTTTAGTTTCCATGTGGTCGGTTTCTTCTCATTTCTTTTCCTGTGGTTGATTTCTAGTTTCAGGGCATCGTGTCCAGTGAAGATGCTTGAAGTAATTTCTCTACCCTTGTATTTGTTGAGGTTAGTTTTGTGCCCCAGTATGGTGTTAACCGTAGATACTTTTATCATTAAAAAATGTTCTCCTTTATCTATCTTTATGCCTTTGTTTTCGTCTGTTTTGTCTGGTGAGTATTGCCAACTCCCACGTTGCTGTCATTTCCATTTGCAAGAAATATTTGTTTTTCCTATCCCCTCACTTTCAGTTTATATTTGTCCCTTGCCCTAAGGTAGGTCTCTTGTAGGCAGCATATTGTAGGCTCTTGTTTTTTTAATCAAGTCTGCCACCCTGTCTTTTGGTTGGAGAATTTAGTGCATCAGCATCTGTGGTAATTATGGGTAAATGTTTTCATTGCCGTTTCAAACCTGTTTGCCAGTTGATTCTAGGTTTCGCCTTTGTTCCTTTGTTTTTTTGGTTGAGTGACTTCCTTTTATTTTATGCTTGTGCCTGCTTCTCTGGTTTTTGCAGATGTGGTGTTTGATTTGTGGTTGCCTTGTGTCTCAAGTGTTAACCCCTTCTCGTATCAGCTTGCTTTTTAGACTCCTGCAGGCTCGAGCACGTTCTAGACTCTGGACTCTGCTCCGCACATCGTGCGGCTTGGGCGGCCTCTCACAGCTTCGTGCTGGTCCTGCTGCTGCCCTTGTGTTTATACTCACTTGCACAAAGACTGGGTGGTTGTTTCCTTTTAATCTGTATACTGGCTTAAAGGACATTCCGATTATGTTTCCCTCCGTCCTATTTTATCCTTCTTTCCTATTTAGAGGATACTTTTTAAAATTTCTTTTAAGATTTTAAGGTAGTGCTGTATTATTTTAGTTTTTCCTTGTCTGAGAAATTCCCTGTTTTTCTTTCCATTTTAAGTGATAATCTAGCTGGGTATTCTAGGTTGCCAATTTTCCCTTTTAGAACTTTATATATGTCCTGCAACTCTCCTCTGGCCAGTAGTGTTTTTGTAGAGAAATCAGCTGACAGCCTTCTGGGGGTTCCCTTGTAATTAACTCTTTTTCTCTTGCTGTCTCTAGGAATCCTCTCATCATCTTTAACTTTTGCCATTTTTGTCATATGTCTTGGTGTGGGTCTGTTGGGATTCAACTTGTTTGGGGCCCTCTGTGCTTCTTGTATCTGGGTATCTGTTTCCTTCTTTAGATTTGGGACATTTTCAGCCATAATTTCTTCAAATATATTTTCTTTTTCTTCTCCTGAAATCCCTGTTATGCGTAGATGGGCATGGCTTATATATTATCCCACAGATCACCTATATTGCTTTCGTTTGGTTTTCTGGCTGCTGTCTTTTTTTTTTTTTTGTCTTTTTGCCATTTCTTGGGCCGTTCCCCCGGCATATGGAGGGTCCCAGGCTAGGGGTCGAATCGGAGCTGTAGCTGCCAGCCTACGCCAGAGCCACAGCAACGCGGGATCCCAGCTGCGTCTGCGACCTACACCACAGCTCACGGCAACGCCGGACCCTTAACCCACTGAGCAAGGGCAGGGACCGAACCCGCAACCTCATGGTTCCTCGTCGGATTCATTAACCACAGAGCCACGACGGGAACTCCTCTATCTGTTAACTGGCTGATTTCCATTGCTCTCTCTCCCAAGCCACTTCCTCGGTCCTCTGCGTCACGCAGTATGCTGTTCAGTTCCTTTACCTCGGCTTCCGTCTTGGCAGACGACTCTTAATTTTCTTGGCTCCTCCTCATAGTTTCAGGTTCCTGTTGGAAGGGGTCTGTGTACGGGTGGTAGCCGTTTTAAGTTGCTTCAGTATCTCCTCACCTCTTCTTGAACCCGTGTCTGTTCGACTGCAGAGGTCTGGTTGTTTGCTTCTTCAGGGGGATCTCCTGTTCTTTCCACAGCGAACGGTTCCTGAGCGCCTTCATTTGCCTTCTGTTTTTTCTTACTCTGTGAGTTTAGGGAAGACAATTACCTCCTGTAGCTTTAGGGGGCCTTTGACACGCGGGAGCGCCCCTGCTTGGCTTGTGAAGCCTTTTATTGGCGGGAGGGCTGCCTCTGGTGTGGGTGCCTGCCGTCTCTTCCCTCGGTCTGTGCAGGCTGTTATCCCCTTGATAGGGGGCATGCAGGTTCACGGCCCGTTGGGGCTTCCAAGGAGCTGGGGGACCTGGAGGCCAGGCCCCTGGCAGTGGTGAGGACCCCCGGGGAGGCGGGGGCGGCAGGCTCCTGGTTGCTGGTCCCTGGGCAGTGGCAGTGACCCTCAGGGAGGTGGCGCCCCCCCCTCGGAGTCCAGGATGGCTGTGGTGGTTTGCACCTGACCCCCAAGAGCCCTCGTGCCTGCGGAGCAGGATGTTCCCGTGGTGGTCCCGTCCTCCTCCCAGGCCCTCCCCAGCAGTGGCCCCTGGCGTCTCCCATGGGCCCAGGCCGCCGCCCGTGCTCCCCCGGCTGTGTGCGCCCTCCCCGCTTCCCCCCGGGCGGTCTCTGTGCGGCCACCCCGGTCCTCTCCCTGGAACCGGCCTCCTCCGAGCCCGAGTCTCGGCCCCGGCCCCCTTGCAAGCGTCTCAGGCTGTGGTGTCCGGGGAGGGAACCGTGGTCTGTGTGGTGCGCGCTCGGCTTCGCCCCCTGACCCCAGTCCAGCTGCTGCGCTTCGCCCTGCGGCTCCGAGGCACCTCGATCTTGCCAAGCGCCCCATCAGTGAGGGGGCTCCCCGGGGCGGGGTGCTTTCCTCTTTCACGGCCCTCAGGAGTGGGTTCCGTCCTCACTCCCGTCCTGCCTCTCTTTTCCTTCTGTTCTGCTCAGTTACGGGGAGGTTTTTCTTGCCCTCTTTGGAGGTCTGAGGTCTTCTGCCAACGCTCAGTAGATGTTCTGTGCTAATTGTTCTCCATGTAGATGGCTTTTTTTTGGATCTTTTTATGGCCGTACCCACAGCACATGGAGGTTCCCAGGCTAGGGGTCAAATTGGAGCTACAGCTGCCGGCCTACACCACAGCCACAGCAACGCCAGATCCGAGCCGCATCTGCGACCCACACCACAGCTCATGGCCACGCTGGATCCTTCACCCATGGAGCAAGGCCAGGGATCAAACCCGCATCCTCATGGATACTAGTAGGGTTTGTTACCATTGAGCTGCCACAGGAGCTCCCTAGATGGTTTATTAATGCGTTTGTGGGAGATGCTAAGTGCCACGTCTTATTCTTTTGCTGTTTTGATGCCCCCCAACTGTCCCCAAGATGCCTGACTGAGCAGAGGTTGGGGGCCTGCCCTCCTGCCTCAGGACGTCTGTGCTGACGGCCGGGCAGGGCCACCCCTGCTCAGGGACCTGTGAGGTGCAGCACGAGTGTGGGTGCAGAGTCCCCTCTGTGCGGCTGGGGGCGGGGGGGGCGTAACCTTGGGCAGTTTCTTGCTGTCCCTGGGCCCCAGCAGTCGGGGGTGCAGGTAGCTCAGGGGGGAAGGTGCCATCCTGGCTGTCCCCTTAGACACCTGCGCGGGGAGGTGGCTAAGGTGCCATCCTGGCTGTCCCCTTAGACACCTGCGCGGGGAGGTGGCTCAGGCAGCTGGGGTGCAGGGGCAGAGACACCCCACTGACTGCCGGGAGGGGGGCTGGTCCTGTGTCGGGGGCTCCAGAAGGGCCAGTCGTGGGGCCCAGGTGGGCGCCAGATGCCCGGGAGCGGTGCCTGTCACGCGTCTGCAGGCGCCCAGGTAACTGGCCGCCCCTCCTTGCTGAGGCCCGAGCACAGGCTTCCGTCAGGCTTCGTTTGTGCTCTTGGGTCGCTTCCCTTTAGAGCAGCTGCTCTTTCTAGGAGGCCGGGCAGAGGCTGGTATAGAGGTGCCCGGGGTGTCTTGGTGAGCTGGACAGGCTGGGACCAGGGGCCCGGGGTGGGTTCTAGAACTGACACTGCAACAGAATCCCTCCCTCGGTTTTCTCTTGTACGCGTAACTTTTTGGAAACGTAGTTGATTTCCTGTGCTGATCTCTGCCATGCAGCAGAGTGGCCGCGTTGGGCTGGTGTGTTCGCTTTTGTGCTCTTTCCCTACAGTTTACTGCAGGGTAGCGCTTCCCGTCCCCTGTGCATCCATCCTCTGTGTGCTCCTTTGCACCTGCTCGTCCCAGCCTCCTCCCCACCCCTTTCCCGGGCATCCCTCCCCTCGGCAGCCACAGGTCTGTTCTCTGCTCCTCAGAGTGTCTGTTTCCGTGATAGGGTCATTCGTGTCGCGTTTTAGAGACCGCCTGCTCCTGATGGGCGCTGAGGCTGTGGGAGAGGAAACGGCAGCCTTGGCCGCCCTCTCTGAGTGGAAATATCCCCCCCCCACCCCCAGCTCCGACACGACCCTGTTGCTGGACTGTGGGGAGGGCACGTTCGGGCAGCTGTGCCGCCACTACGGAGACGACGTGGACCGGGTCCTGGGCGCCCTGGCTGCCGTGTTCGTGTCCCACTTGCACGCAGATCACCACACAGTGAGTGGACGCTCCTGCTGGTCCCGCCTGCCCGGGGCTCGGGGCTGTCGCCTCGCTGTGCCCCGGTCTGTGACGACCCCGTGGCACGGGTGTTATGCAGCCAGGGCTCCTCCCTCCATGCAGCTGCTCATGGAGGGCGAGCAGCTGCGTCTGCCCAGGGCACAGGGTCACGGGCATCAGAGGGAGGGTGGCCGGCGGAGAGCTTGGAGCTCCTGCAAGACGGGGACCCCCAGGGTCAAATTTCAGGGGGAAGGTTGGGCTTGGACCTGGCTGATCCCTGTCCCTCCACCCCCCCAGGGCTTGTTGAACATCCTGCTGCAGAGGGAGCGAGCTCTGGTGAGTTGCACCTGCTTTTATTGCCATTCTGTGTTTCCTCGGAACTTGCACGTGCACACATGCGAGGACAGATGCAGCCCTGCGTCCTGCTCCAAGCCCTTCTCACCGAAATGTCTGCCGTGGAGTCTTCTGCTCTGGTCACAGCGTGCAGCAGCTCGATGCAGGATCTCAGTTCCCAGGCCCGGGGTTGAACCCAGGCCGCAGTGGTGAAAGCCCTGTGTCCTAAGCCCTGGACCTCCCAGGAGCCCCCTGCCCTGGGTTCTCCTCTCGCCCTTTGGTTTCAGGCGTCGCTGGGAAGGCCGCTCCGCCCTCTGCTCGTGGTCGCCCCGACCCAGCTCAGGACCTGGCTCCAGCAGTACCACAACCACTGCCAGCGGGTGCTACAGCATGTCAGGTGAGCGGCCTCCTCCGGGCAGCGGAGGCGTCCCTGGTGGTCCCGGGCTGCCCTCCAGTCGCCACGTAGCTCTGCTCCGACGCGCTCCTCCCCTGCCGCCCGCGTCAGTTCTTGGCCTGTTTCCGGGCCTCTGCCAGCACCTCACCCTTGGGCCGCTCCAGGGCCGCTGTCGCCACGCGGCTCTGTAGGGATCAAGTTCGGGCTCCAGCTGGAGACGCAGCATCAAGGGACATGTTTGTTTTTTAAACGTTTTATCTTCTCACAGTGTTATTCCTGCCAAATGCCTTCAGAAGGGAGCTGAGGTTTCCAACCCCGACATCGAAAGGTTGATTAGTTTGCTGCTAGAAACATGCGGCCTGAAGGAGGTAGGGCGGCCGGCGGTGCAGTGCGGGGGGTGCCCGGGGACACGTGACGTGGGCCGGCCCTCAGCCAGTCCCTGGCCCTTCAGTTCCAGGCCTGCCTGGTCCGGCACTGCAAGCACGCGTTCGGCTGTGCGCTGGTGCACCCCTCTGGCTGGAAGCTGGTCTATTCGGGGGACACCATGCCCTGCGAGGCTCTGGTCCAGATGGGTGAGTGGGGGGCCCCGGCTGTCATCTCAGCACACAGACAGGCCGCGGGGCCTGGGGTGGGCGCTGCCCAGAGCCCGGGCAAGTGCAGCTCCCCTGTGCTGACTCTAGGGAAGGACGCCACCCTCCTGATCCACGAGGCCACGCTGGAAGACGGGCTGGAGGAGGAAGCCGTGGAGAAGACACACAGGTAGCGGCACCTTTGTCACCGGCGTGTCCCCCCACTTGGTGACACCGTGAGCAACCTGTGTTCTCTGGGGATACCGGGCCGCCTGCTTCTCACCAAGGGTTGCGGGGCTCCTGAGTGCGGGCGGTTCGCTGCGGGCCCTGCCTCTACTGCCGCTGCGCCCTCGGCGAGGTCCGGGGACCCCGAGAACAGTGCAGTTTGCTGGGTAGGCTGGGAGCCGGCGAGGGGGTGAGGTGGGACCCGGTATCGGGCTGTTGATATTAGGAGAAGCATTGTCCCCAAGAAGAGCTGTGGCTTCAGGGACCCTTATGGGAGGAGGTTTGACAGCACAAGAGCCTGGGCTTTGCCCGGAGGTGGCAGGAACCCGGCCCCCGGGGGCCAGAGCAGAGCCTGGGCAGGGGTCTGTCTGTGCGGCGCCCCCCAGCCTCGCATCGCCCTCTCCTGCAGCACCACGTCCCAGGCCATCGGCGTGGGCATGCGGATGCACGCGGAGTTCATCCTGCTGAACCACTTCAGCCAGCGCTACGCCAAGATCCCGCTCTTCAGCTCTGACTTCAACGAGAAAGTGGGCATCGCCTTTGACCACATGAAGGTCCGGTGCTGCCCGGGCAGACTCCCTCCACCCACACGGGTCACCATCAGCACAGCCTCTGGACAGAGTCCATGGGGAGCCCCTTGGAGGCTTGGGGCCCAGTCTGTCCCCACGGTGGTCATTTATGCCTCTGGGCAGTGTGCTCCGCAGCGGTAAAGCTGGGCCCGTGCCCTCCCCGGGCCTGGGGTGGGGAGTCCCAGGAGCCTGTCCCCCCGGGCCTGGTCTCCTCCGTGACGTCCCGCCTCTCCCCACGGCCCAGTCTTTCTTTCCGTCTGTATCTGCTGAAGGCTTAGCCGCTGCCCCTGGGCTGGACTGTGGTGGCCTCACTCCAGCCCCTCTGAAGTGTGTCCTTGTCCTCGTCCTGCCTCTTAGGTCAGCCTGGGAGACCTCCCGACAGTGCCCAAGCTGATGGCGCCGCTGAAGGCCCTGTTCGCGGGCGACCTGGAGGAGATGGAGGAGCGCAGGGAGAAGCGGGAACTGCGGCAGGTGCGGGCGGCCCTGCTCGCGGAGGTCGGGGATGGGGAGCCCCCCCAGAAACGGGCCCACGCCGAGCGGCCCCCGAGCCCGCAGAGCAAGAAGGTCAGGGCCCAGTAGAGGCGCGCGGAGCCGCTGCCGGTGGAGGAAGCGTGGAAGCATCTGGTTTGAAAGCATCGCGTGGGACGGGAGCACCCCCCACCCCTGTGGCGGCCCAGCCCGGGAGCGCCAGGCTGCGGACGTGATTCTGTGGTAACCTGGCCTCCAGGACCAGCCTCCTGAGGACAGTACAGCAGTGCGCTGGGCACCTGACTGTTGGCCCAGGTACCAGGTACCCACCGTGCCCAGAAGTGGCATGATGATGCCCAGGGCCCCCGGAGCCTGTCCCTAGGGCCACCACCCCTGTGCAGCCTCGTAACTTGGTGGAAATCAAGTGCTGATTCACCACAGTGGTAGGTGACGGGCCCGGCCCATGCAGTGGCGTGGCAGCGCCAGTCTTGCCAGTCGTGCCGGGGCCCGCATGGACGAGCCCTGCAGTGCCCTTCCGGGTGTTGGGAAGTACCACGCACGCCAGGCTCCCTTGCCCTGCTGGTGATCTCAGGTCTCCTCCTGAGGTAGCACGTGGCATGACTCCCAGGTGCCCCCGAGCTTATTATCATTAAAACAAGATGGGCCACGCTCAGGGATAATAAATCTATTTTAATAACATTACTTTGGACAACTGTTTGTACACGTGTTTAAAGGTAGCTCTCGACCCCGGGCTCCATGGCGAATTGGGTACTGAGCAGCCCCGCCGGGAAGCGAGCAAAGCCGTCACATCAGACACCTGCAGGCCCCCTGCAGGAAGAGGGGTGTTTTGTACCTTGTTGGGAAAAATAACTACGCATTTAAATTTTTCTCATTGTACACCTGTACAGTGGTTGAGACTGAGTGGTTCAAATTAAACAAATATAGATTTCATATATACAAATATTATATCATGTGTAGGTACGTCTATGGTAGAGGGATGGACCTGGAAGGCTGGACTTGGCATGCATGAGGCGCGGCTCCCGCTCCCTTCACCCGAGTGGCCACGGCTCCCGGGGCGGACGGGACGAGGTGCGGGGTGAGCAGAGCTGTCCGCGCCCAGGGCCGCTCGGCCTCCCTCTCTGCGCTTCGGGTAACTTTATTGCTATTCACGGGGACCTCCGGGGTGGGGGGGCTGGGGGGTCTCAGCAGGGGGGCCCGGGGAGCCCCCTTGGGGCCCTCCAGACGCACAGGATCGTCCTTTGAAGTCAGAAACATGGGAGAGGAAAGGGGGCGTCCGTCCACGGTGGGGAGCATTTCGACTGTTGGGAAGTGAGACATAACTTGTTTTCAGCCGTTTCCTTTCACGCCCAAGGGTTTTGGTTCACGCTGGCCAGCCCCCCTCTGCCCTCAGGCGGCGCGGGCAGGCGGGCGCCCCGGGGCTGCGGGCCACCGGCCCCTCCGCACCCCACCCGTGCGGGTCGTTTCCGACACACCGGCCCGTGCGTGGCGAGGGCTGCCGATGGGCGTGGAGGCTGGAAGTGCATCGAAATAGGCACAAAGTCAAAAGGCAAAGATCAAACGAAAGGCCAGAGTCACTGCCCGGAGGGAAGGGACGCCCTCGGCCCCACTGCCACCTGCAGACCCCAACCTGGCCTTGGCAGTGACGGCCGGGAGCCCGCGGCGCCCGTCAGAGGGCCGTGCTCTCAGATTCCTCCTCCGAGTCCCTCTTCTCGGCCCCCGCGTGTCGCCGTCCGTGCTCCAGGGGACCCGGGCGCAGTGGCGGCCCCAGCTCTACGTGGATGGCGGGGACGTCAAAGTGGACGAGATCTGCGGGCGGCAGAGAGAGGCGGCTGAAGGCCGGCGGCGTGGACGGCAGGTGGGGCGCTGGTTTGGGGGCAGGTGAAGCGCCTGCTGTGGGGCGGGGGGGGGGCTGGCCTGCTCTGCTGCTGTCCCGCCAGTCCGGGGACCCAGCCAGCCGGCCCGGCCCTGCCCGCTGGTTCCGACCCTCGGGCCGGCCCCCCAGCCGGGCCTCGTGATACTTACTCTGCAGAAAGCAGGTGCCTTCTGGGCAGGTCTCAGTGACGCCCTTCTGGGGATCTCAGGGCTGCATTTAGTTCCCTCAGGGCTGGAGGGGTAGGGGGCCCCTGTGCCACCACGGCCGGGACGTTGAGGTAGTTGGTGGTGCAGGACCCCCGCTGCCCCTCCTGGCCCTGGGGGAGCCCTGCAGGGGCACCGGAAGTGCCATTGCCGGGAGGGGAGCAGGAGGAGGGACCGAGGCAGCAGGGCTCTGGGTGGTGCAGGCCACAGTGCTCGGGGGCTGGACCCTGGCGCCTGTCGCTCAGTCCAACTTCTCCCTCCCTGGCTGCGCCCAGGATACGGGACGGGCGCCTGGACAGGGAGCAGCCCTCGGCCAGACGGGGTTGGGGGGGGTGTGGGGGGTGCATCCTTCGTGTTTGTAAAACAGATGTGCTGCCCAAGGAACAACCACAGCAGGTGGACAGACAGACATTTGGATACTGTCCAAAAAGAAACAAGCACTGGGACAGAGGCCCCTCTCTCTCCACCCTCCCCAACTGTCCCCAAGATGCCTGACTGAGCAGCGCGGCACGAGTGTGGGTGCAGAGTCCCCTCTGTGCGGCGGGGGGGCATAACCTTAGGCAGTTTCTTGCTGTCCCTGGGCCCCAGCAGTCGGGGGTGCAGGTAGCTCAGGGGGGAAGGTGCCATCCTGGCTGTCCCCTTAGACACCTGCGCGGGGAGGTGGCTAAGGTGCCATCCTGGCTGTCCCCTTAGACACCTGCGCGGGGAGGTGGCTCAGGCAGCTGGGGTGCAGGGGCAGAGACACCCCACTGACTGCCGGGAGGGGGGCTGGTCCTGTGTCGGGGGCTCCAGAAGGGCCAGTCGTGGGGCCCAGGTGGGCGCCAGATGCCCGGGAGCGGTGCCTGTCACGCGTCTGCAGGCGCCCAGGTAACTGGCCGCCCCTCCTTGCTGAGGCCCGAGCACAGGCTTCCGTCAGGCTTCGTTTGTGCTCTTGGGTCGCTTCCCTTTAGAGCAGCTGCTCTTTCTAGGAGGCCGGGCAGAGGCTGGTATAGAGGTGCCCGGGGTGTCTTGGTGAGCTGGACAGAGAGGCCCTGGCCACTCTAGACGTGCTGGGGACCAGGAGTTCAGGGTGGTGGGTTCTAGAACCGACACTATGCTCCCTGCCTTCCTTAAGCTGGGGTGCACGTGAGCCTCCAAACATAGGACACACGTATGCAGCAGGTGGCCCGGTGACACAGACACATGGTGTGACAGACAAGGCCGTCTCCCCTTCATTCCAGACCACAGTGGGGGGGGAGCAGCTGGGGTGAGGGGACCGGGGCGAGAAGGTGGGGGGGGACAAGCAGGGCCTGGATGTGTCCCCCACCTCCTTCCGAGAAAAGGAAGGAGGCCCATGAGCTGCAGCCTCTGCGGGAGGCGCCGTGCAGGTGGGGCGCATGCAGACTGCGGAGCTGCGGCCTGGCTGCGAGCAGAAGGGGCCAGGCCGGGGCCGCTTACCCTGAATCCCCCTCATACGTATCCACAACCGCGTCCCCCGTGTCACACAGCTGCAAGAACACAGTGACAGGATGGGGAGAGAGGAACACGATGAGACGAGAACAGAACACAGACCAGCATCACAGACGGGCCACGCCGGGCCACAGCCCCCCTGCTCAGGGACTGTCCTGGGGGCGAGGTGCCCGCTCACGGGAGCAGGGCTGAGCCGGACCCCTCCACCGCCCACGTCCCTTCCCCGGGGCTGGGAGGGCAGCCCCTCAAGCCCGGAGGGCAGCGGCCCAGGCCGCTTCCCACCACAGGCTCTCCCGAAAGTGAGCCTCCAGCGCAGGCTGCGTTCACAGGCTCTGCGGGGACTTAAATCTGAACCTGAATCTGAATCCGAGCCTTAGGGTGCCGGGAGCAGCTGGGCCCGAGTCACATGGACACTAAGCAGCAGCCCATCTGTGTGTCCAGCTCCTGGACCAGACCGGTCCTGGGCTCACCTTGCATCGAATTGAGGGACAACCGCCCTCCTGGAGGGGCGGGGGGCAAAGCACAGCCCTCGGGGGAGTGTGTGTGTGCTGCGTGTTCGCCGTTTTCCTGGCGGAAAGCAGCTCTTTTAAGCTAGATCGAGGGGGTGGGCTTGCCCAGTCAGCTCCTCAGGGAAGCAGGGGGCAGGCATCGTTTAAAACTGACCCCTTTTTAAATTTGTGTTGCTCAGAAGTCATGGGCCTGACAAGGCCTACGTGCCAGGCAGGATGGGGCACAGTACCTCCGCGGACAGCCTCCGACCTCACCTGTGCTTGGAGGGCACCGCTGTGCTGTCCCCACCTGGCAGCATCCTACACCTCTCCGGAAGCCCCACCCACTCGACTCAGGGCGCTCAACCCTCAAATTAAGTGTAGTCTCAGAACCCTCTGCTGGGGGGAGCGGGATTCAACTGGGAGAACTCCCTCATCGGACCCCCCCCCCACACACACACACATCACAGGACACTTGGCCCCAGGGCCTCCTGCCATCACGCTGGATGCCATGCATGGTGCCAGCAGACCTAACCCCAGCCCACAGCCCCTGTGCTAGAGGAGCAGGAGGCTGCGGGCAGCCTGGCTCGCTCACCTGTGGACATGCTCTCTCCGGGGGCCACGCCGTCCAGTGCAGGATGCTCCGCGGACTGCGGGCTGGAGGCCGCGAAGCTGGCGGTGGGAGGCTGGGGCGGCGGCAGCGTGGGCCTTTGCCGTGGCTTCGGGGTGGGCCGCGATTTGCTCAAAGTGCTCGTGAAGCCGGAGGGGGAGGCCAGGGCCGGCACCGCGGCCGCGGGGGAGAGCTGGCCCGAGGCCAGGGAGTACCCCTGGGGGTAGCTCAGTCCGTAGGGTGACGGCGTGCTGGGGGGCGTCGGGGACAGGCTCAGTGGGGACGGCTGGCCGGCGGGCTGCTCAGGCAGGGGCCCCGGCTGGCCAAAGGGGACCTTGGGGGGAATGGGTGCCAGCTTCTTGGAAACTGAAGGAGAAAACAGGCAGGACACGGGGTTAAGTGATGGCTGCCATCCACGTGGCCGTAAGAACACCTTCCCCTCTCCCCCCCACCCACCCCCCAGTCCACCCGAGGGACGCGGGCTTCTCGAGTGCACACTACAGACAAGAAGCAGGCCCGAGTCCTTCCAACTTGGGTTCAGTTTCCTATACCATCTTGTTTGCTGCAAGCCCGGGGGTTTTACCCAAACCTCGCTGGGAAGACCCGCATTTCCTCCACGGCTTGTTTGCTAACGAAACGCGAGCACGGGCGTCAAGCGGCGTGTAAGTCATGGCTTAGAATAAAACCTGGCTGATGCAGGAGGTACGTGCTTCTCCTCCAGTGGCGAGCCCAGGTATCACCTTCCCCCAGTGAGCCGCAGAGGGAGGGGGGGTGCGGTGACATCACCGCGATGTCTGTGGTGACATTTATCCGGGACAGGACTCGGCCCTGATGTAAAACTAAGCATAGCGTCAAAAAACTGAGTGGGTGCAAAACCTCAGTGCGCCACGAGGGGGCACTGTTGCACTTTCCCAGCGACAGCTCTGAGCTGCTCCATAGGGGTACAAACCTCAGGACGCCACTAGGGGGCAGTATTGCCTTTCCAATGATGGTTCTGAGCTGCTCGGTGTCACCTGGGAACCCCCTGCCTGGGTCCAAGGTGCTGTGACGAATGAAAGGGCCCACGTCCTACCGCGGGAAGCCCAATGGCCTGGAACAGGAGCTCCGACCCGACTGGAGAGAACAGGGTGTCGCCATCGCCCTGCCTGGGGCGGCTGGGGCAGGGGAGGTGCTTAAAAGTCGTGGAAACAAAGATGGCCAAAGACTGACATCCGGGCCACAACTAAAAACGTGCTGGTGCTAGAGAAAGCCCTGGAATGCCAAAACCCCTCCGCCATGCTGGCCAGCCTCATGTGTTGCAAGGGACCCCCCCGCCATGTGACCCACAGTGCCGAGGTCACCACGGGCAGTGCAGCAGCACCAGCCTTGCACCATGGTTCCATGTGTACCTGCCTGCAGAGGCCAGGCCCGTGGCTCTGTCACAGCCCGGAGCTCTGAATGTAGCAGGGGCTCAATGACCATCCGTGGGGTTGTGTGAGGGATGAAGAAGGTAAAACAGACGGCAGGGCGGGGGGAGAGGCTCTCACTGCAGCCTGGATCCCCCCGACGGCAGGAGGGGGCCGAGTGTGGCTAGGGTGGGCCAGTCTGGTCCCACATCCCAAAGGCACACCTAGAAGTGGACACGCCTGGACTGGGGACAAATTAAACCACGTGCTATTCTAAGCACCTCCGAGGCTCTGTGGAGAGATGACAGAAGCCAAAAACAAAGGGGGTTCTGGTAATGCCCAGGCCGCATAGCCCCAAGTACAAAATGTCACCCTGGAGTGTGCCTCAGCTTTGGGGGTCGTTGCAGAGAGAAAAACGGGGCCCTCTGCAGGGTTCCAGAAGCAGAAACCCGGGGCGGGCGGCTCAGGGAGCCGGTGATGAAATTCTTAGCCCTGCTAGAGAAACAAAGGGCAGGCTTCCTGCACCGTGGCCCCTTCTACAGACAATGCCAGCGTGGCCAGTGGCGGGAGGCCTGGCAAGGTGGGTGAAGACACATGCTGTCCTGGGATGTCCTACCAGGTCCTGGGAGCAGGAAGCAGGGTCCTGTGTCCGCCCCACCCCGGGCCTGCCGCTGGAAGTGGCCAGCCGAGGAATAACAAGCAAACAGCCCCACTTGGGGCTGGTGCATTTCCAGGAGCCCCCGTGCCTAGACCAGGAATATTTCAATAAACCGGACTCTGGAAGTCCGTCTATCCTTGCTGATGGAGGAAAGTGAGTTGGGTGGTGTGACAGCTGCCTCTGGCCTGAGCCCCACGTGGCGGCGGTGACATACCTTTCCGGAGGGTGTGAGGGCTCTGGTCCGCGGGCAGCTGGCTGGGACTAGGGCTGGTGCCCGGCTGCGCCCCAGCACTGGGTGTCCCCTGGCTGGAACCTGGGCTTCCTTTCTGCCCAGATCCTGGAGAAAGTTCCTTGCTTTTGGAAGTGCTGAAACACAAGCACACAGCACAAGGGAGCCCTGAACTGGGGCGACCTCAGGACCAGCACACGTTCCTCTGGGCACGTGAGGTCGTCTCAGCCCTTCTTTGGGCATCTGAGATGCCCCCAGATGTGCACGTCTCTTCCTGGGGCTCTGAGGGCCTGGTCCCACTCCCCTCTCCATGTGGCACCCAGGCCGGCGCCCTCTGCTCACCTCTCCCCGCCTCTGCCCTCTCTCCAGACACAGGGGAGGCGGGGCCCTGAGCTGCTCCAGAGCCTGTGACCGACTCAGGGGTCCCCGAACATAGCACAGCACGCCAGGCCAGAGGGCCGGAGGGTCAGGATGCTGACGAGTGCTGCTGGCGGGCTCCCGCCTCTGCAGCCACCCGCCCTGAGCCTCCACTGCACCCCAAAGCCGTCCTCAAACTCAGCGACGGACCCCAGCAGGTGGGAGGGCTGACCCAGGCCACGGCTGTGCTCCCAAACACAGGTCAGCCCAGGAGCCAGTCCTCCAGGCTTAGAGGGGTAGGGTCCGTGGCAGGGAGGGCTTCTGGAGCTGCTAAAGAGGCAGCCCGCGTCACCAGGTCCTCAAAAAAGGGGCATCCTCCAAAGGATGCCATACGAATGCGAAGGCGCTCTGCTCCACTTCAGTGCACAGACCCGGGGCGGCAAACCCTCGGCCGACTCCTCCCGCCACCAACCCCATACGCCGCCCACGGCAGACGTGACCCATCGCTCTCCCTGTCGGCCCCGCAGATTCGCATGTCTTCAACCTGATGCTCCGTCAGCTCCTAGGGAGTCAGGGGAGGTGACTCTAGAGTTGGGAGCCCTCCTTCTTCCCAGCTGGAGCCTCCCAGGCTTCTGATGCCCTCAGCTAAGCCGTGGGGAGGGTGGGAAGCCAAATACTTTGCAATGGCTGTTTCTTCCTGCAAAGGCAGCCACAGCCCATCTCCTCCCTAAATGTCCCTGCAAACGGCAGGTGGTGGAGAGCTAGGGTTTGGAGCGGCTGGGGACAGGCAGCGGGGCTAGGGCAGCGAACTCGAGCAACGGGCTGCTAGCTCTCCGACACGTGGCACGGAGGCAAGACCACGTTCAAGCAGACTCTCAGGAGACGCCTGACACTGCAGCCAGGTCACTCCCGGGGAAAGAGCCCATCGCACTCAGACGCGAGAAGAGCAACTGTTCCCGGCTCTGTCCTGTGACTGAAACTGACAGCAGCAACAGGAACAGGAGCCCCTGCCCCACTCAGGTGGCTAAGAAATTCCTGGTGCGGCTCGGTGGTAACAAGCCTGACTGGTATTCACGAAGACGCAGGGTCGATCCCTGGCCTCGCTCAGTGGGTTAAGGATCCGGCGTTGCCGTGAGCTGTGGTGTAGGTCGCAGATGCGGCTTCGATCCCGCGTTGCTGTGGCTGTGGTGTAGGCCAGCAGCTGTAGTCCAATTTGACCCCTAGTCTGGAACCTCCATACGCCACAAAGTGGCTCTAAAAAGACAAAAAAAAAAAATTGTCTTTCATCCTTTTCCGGGTGCAAGGTCAGGAGGCATCCAGGCATTCATGGCAAATATCCATCCTTCTCTGCCACCATCCAGCAGATGGAAAAACAACAACAAAGGAACACACGAAGCAACAAATTGCTTGTCATGGGGTCATAGGCTGTCCTTTCCTCCTGGGAACAGCGACATTTGTCTGAGGAATGAATGGAAGGACCAAGCAGCTCATCCTTCCCGCCCCCACCCCCACTTCCGCATCCCAGGAACAACCCAGCCTCCTGCCTCGCTCTGCAGCACAGGTGCAGCTGACCTGGGGGAGGGAGGCTGAAAGGTGATTAGCAGAAGGACCAGATGGAGGCCGCACAGTTATGGCAGCTCCAGGCTGGTTGGTTCTGGGGATGCAGGACTTGGCCAGCGAGCTGGGGAGTGAAGTGGCAGGAGTTTGGGGCTAGAGTTAAGGCTAAGCAGAGGGGCAGGAGGCGGGGTTGAGCCTGGCTGGAGGGAGCATTCAGGCCAGAAGGGGTGGAGGGAGGGGCCTCGGGAAGGCTGGGGGCAGCCAGAGGGAAGGGAGGGCCTGCCACCCTCAGGGGAGGGGGCCTCGTAACAGGACTCGGGCTATTGGAGGACACATGGGCAGGGCTGCAAATGGCCAGAGAACAGGAAAAAACAAAACAAAAAGCAAAAACAAAACCACAATGGAACAGAGTTCCCACTGTGGCTCAGCAGGTTAAGAACCCGACTAGTGTTCATGAGGATGTGGGTTCAATCCCTGGGCCCGCTCAGGGGGTTAAGGATCCTGCATTGCTGTGGCTGTGGTGTAGGCTGGCAGCTGCAGCCCTGATTGGACCCCTAGCCTGGGAACTTCTACATACCACCATGCAGCCAGAAAAAGCAAAACCAGACAGACAGACAAAACCCAGGGAACCATACAAAAAACCCCCCAGGGAACCAGTAATGGCTCTGGGAAGGACAGACAGAGCTGGGCACTGGGAGGGTGGGAGGAGCCGACACTGGAGGGGTAGGAGGAGCTGGGCACTGGGATCCCTGCCTTGCAGCGCAAGCTGCCACCTTGAAAGTGGGCCTGCGGATTCTGTTCTTGGAAAGCCTGGACTCCCCCTGAGGATCCAGGAGCCGAGGATGACTGAGGACCAGCACACACAGAAAGCCACACGCAGATGCTTAGAAATGGGGGGGGGGCATGGAGTTCCCGTCGTGGCGCAGTGGTTAACGAATCCGACTAGGAACCATGAGGTTGCGGGTTCCGTCCCTGCCCTTGCTCAGTGGGTTAAGGATCCGGCGTTGCCATGAGCTGTGGTGTAGGCTGCAGACGAGGCTCGGATTCCGCGTTGCTGTGGCTCTGGCGTAGGCCGGTGGCTACAGCTCCGATTCAACCCCTAGCCTGGGAACCTCCATATGCCGCGGGAGCGGCCCAAGAAATAGCAAGAAAAAAAAAAAAGACAGAAATGAGGGGGCCAGGACCACATCCAAGAGGCTTCGAGTGGGCACAGCAAACCCAGTCCCCCCACTCCCACCCCGTGAGCACTGCAGGCGTAACGGCCCCAGGGGAGGGG
This sequence comes from Phacochoerus africanus, assembly GCF_016906955.1. Lineage (NCBI taxonomy): Eukaryota > Metazoa > Chordata > Mammalia > Artiodactyla > Suidae > Phacochoerus > Phacochoerus africanus. Next base: position 56,631,740 of record NC_062557.1, on the reverse strand, counting down.
GGCCAGCGGCTGGCTTACCTGGTCCGCTCAGCCCCAGGCAGGAGGCCCAGGCCCGATGGAGAGAGCGCGGGCACAGGGGGGCCGTCGGGGGGCTGCTCCGGGAGGGGTGACGGCAGGGGGGCGGCGAGCTCAGCGGGCGGCGGGGCGGGGGGCTGCATGGTGGGCGGGGCGCAGGACGCCTTCCTGCCGGCCGAGGAGCCTCTTCGAGCCACCCACGAGGTGTCCATGACCCTCACGCCCATGCTGGCAGGGACACAAAGACACCCAGACTTACCCCCCCGCGCTGGGTGCCGGGCTCACCCCCCCCTCGAAGCGGTCCAGCAGCGCAGCCCCGAGCATCTCCTGGGCCAGGGAAGCGAGGTGGCGGCCGTGCTCCGCAGTCCCAGCATCCTGGCGGCTCCGGGCGGGGCTCCCGACAAGCTTCCCCCGCATCCAAGCTTCCCTCCGGAGCAGAGTGGGGCTCCCTGGCGGGGGACGGGAGGGGGCGCTCCTCCCGAACGGGAGATGGAGGAGAGCGGGACAGCGCAGCATCAGCCTAGAACAGGGCGCCGACCAGCAGGGAGCATCTAAACATCCATCCTCCTCCTTCCGGTCACCTGGCGGGGTCTGGAGCACGGGACCGACTCCAGGGTCCCGCGCCAGCCCCAGGCTGCTGGCCGAGCTCAGCCTCTGCGGGGTCTACGCAGCAGGGAAGGGGCTGATCATGCCTCCGGTCACGCCCGGGCCCCGGTGCCCTTTGAACGAGGGGAACACAGCATTAAATAAGTTGGCCAAGCAACCAGACACGCACATTCACCCCCTTGCAGCGCTCGCTAAGGCACAGCCTGCTTAGCTGTCAGAGACTGAACGTGGCCTGGCAGCTACCCGAGGATACCGTACCTTTGGATTTTCCTAAGGCTGCAGGGACAGAAACATACAGATATTAGTGTCAAAAAAACTGCGCCTTCCTGGGGGCACAGGGGCAGACTCTGTCAAGGTCAGGGGCTGAGCACGGCGTTTTTCCTGTGCCAGGAAATTGGTTCAATGTAGTGGGTCCCTCGAGGTAAAGTGACCTCTCTCTCCCTCTCAGCACATGGAATTCTCCAGGCTAGGGGTCGAATCAGAGCTACAGTGGCTGGCCTATGCCACAGCAGTGCCGGATCGGAGCCACATCTGGGATCTACACCACAGCTCACAGCAACGCCGGATCCCCAACTCACGGAGCAAGGCCAGGGATCGAACCCGCGTCCTCATGGATACTAGTTGGGTTCATCACCACTGAGCCACAACGGGAACTCCTAAAGTGACTTTTCTATTTGTATAATCATCCTACCAAACTCACACGTGAAGAAAGAGGGACCCTGAAGGGTTGACACTGGTTTTTTTTGGGGGGGGGGAGGGAGCTGGAAAAAAAGGGAGCCCTCGGCTGGCTTCTGTTACATGATTTAGAAGGGGGTCGATTCACTTTCCTCTGGTCTGGGAAATAACTGGGGGCCAACACCTCCAGGATGCAGGAGACAGACGTTCCTGCAGGGGGCGCACCGGCCAGCACCCATCGCCACGGCGTTTCCGCCGGGAGAGCTGCCCTGAGCGTCCCCTCTCCCGCGCTGCTCAGGGCACAGCTTTCCCACCAAGACATTCTGTCCACCTGAAAGGTCACGTTCACCTCGCAAGGTTAAAACAAAAGCTCCAAGGTGGGGGATTAGTGGCAGCCGGTGGGAGGTGGGTCCTTTAGGGAAGGGGGGAGCCTCAGTGAGGGACACGGTGGGGAAGAGGGGCTAAAGCAGCACATCGCAGGAAGGGGACATCTTCCGACACTGTTTCCCCCAGAGACCCCTTCCTGTCCAGTGTCACTGTTAATATTTCTCCTCTCCAAAGCATCGCTCTCCGGGACCCACTAGTGTTCAAGTTGTCTTGGCTCTGTGGACCCTCCAGCAATAAGTAAGCCCCTTCTCTAGGCCAGTCACTCCTGGGAGCCACTCAAAAGCCCTGGGGCAAGTTCTGGTTGTGTCTCCCTAGTATTTAAAGGGGCTGCCAGGGACCACTAACGACGCTCCTCGAGTTTCCAAATTTATCAGGATGAAAAGAGCAAAAAGCTGAACACTGCCCCTGAGAAAAGGTACCAACACCGCCAGGTTGCAATGTTGGCAACGATGGTAGGACGTTTCCCTGTGGGATCAACAGAGGAGCTCAAAGGACGGACGCCTCGCCCCGTCCTCTCTTCCTTAGCCTGTTCTCTTTCAGGTAGAAAGACTTTTCCAATTTGAGACGGGAGGCGTGGCATTTGGGATCAAGGCTGGTGGGGGACACCTTTGATTTCTAAGCACCATTAACGCCAGACACCAGGCTCCCCAATGATCTTCTCCAGGTTTACCCAGGCCAGGGACCAAAGAGACCCGCTAAACGTCAGCGGCAAAGCATGAGCAACCAAGAGACGAGAGGTAAACGCACACTCCAGGTTTTATAAAGAGGTGGCTGTGCCGACGAAAGTCACCACTTTCCCAGCTGAAGGGACTTTCGTGTGGGAGGCAGCATCTTGTGTGCCCAGGGGACAGGCATCAGAGGTTCGCTGACGTTTTCAAAAGGTAATAGAAATCTTTACGACAGAGCAAAGCAATCACCAGGGCAACACCGATACCCTTGGGGTCCTCAAAGCATCTTCACCTTCGGAAGAAAACTGCTGGATTGAAAGGTCTGACCGTCTAGAACGCAGCCCAAAGAGAAAAACGATGCAATTGCTTGGCCTGCTGCCAAGAGAGGGAAGCTATTCCGAGGCAGAGGGAGGCAGCCAGGAGATTAGATAAGCAGTTCCCCCGTTTTCTATGCGCTATTCTATCCCATGAAGAAGCAAAAGTCGCCAGAACAAAAGAACTGCATCTTATTTAAAAACGACCAAGTTCAATTAATCAAGAGCCGATTCCCTTAGAAGTCACATCACAGACACCCCCGTCTTGTGTGGATGTCAGAGATTTCCCACGGCCACTCGCTGCTTCTGGGAAAACGAGAGGAACCTGGTTTGGGGATCCCTTTGTAGCTGAATCAAGGCGAGTGGCCAGGAAGAACCTGGGAGCAATGGGTTTGCTCATCAATAGGCAGGAGGCAGGACACACCCTCTTGTGGCCTCCCGGGATCTTCCGAGGAGGGAGGAAGGCGGCAGGCAAGGGCCTTCTGGTCAGGGGAGCTGCCCTCAAGTGGAGATACCGGCCTCCCACTGTTCCCTTGAGGGTGAGGCAGGGGACTCAGCGTCGCCCCCTGCTGGCGCTTGGGATTCCTGCGGGGCAGGCAGGCTGGCAACTCCTCACCTGGGCAAGGCGGGCCCCTGAAGTTGGCTCTGCCGGGTTTAGCTTCTCCCTGCCTCCCAGGACCTCACACTCACAGGGAGCTTATCCCAGGCTACCCTTTGTACCTGTCAGGAGCGACTGTATCTCGGAACAGGTTCTGGAATGATCCAGGCCTCTAGTCCCAGCCGAACCATTTGCTGACTGGTAGGGCCCTCCCCTCAGCCACAGAACGAGGCTGATGCCTCCTGCCCCACCTCCAGCGTCTCCATGAAGGAAGTGACCAGTGATGGATGATGCTGGTGCTAAGACATATTCCGCTCGCCCTGCACCATCACCTGGGTGGAAGCCAGGTGTCCACACCATGGGGGCGTGTGAGTGAGTGTGAGAGGGGAAACCCACATCAACTGGTGGTCTTCTCACCAATGGGTGAGAAGCTGGAGACGCAAAGAATCATACCCACTTTTTTTTTTTTTTTTTGGCCGCACCCATAGGATGCAGAAGTTCCTGGGCCAGGGATCGAACCTGCACCTTGGCAGTGACCCGCGCCATGGCATCAACAATGCCAGGTCCTTTACCTGCTGAGCCATCAGGGAACTCTGAGAATCGTACACATCAGATGGAGGGAAGATCGGGGCCTGGTGGCTGGAATGTGCGGGCTGGGGTCCAGCTCCAGGACAGACTCCCTTCCCGTCCCGTCCCGATCGCCCCGCTCTGGGGAGCAGCACAGCCCGTGAGCAAGGATGTGGACTCTGGAAGGAGGGATTTGAGGTCTGAATCCCAGGTTTCCAGTAACTAACTGTGCAACGTGGACGAAGGACTTAACATCCATCTCTCTGCTCATCCATTTAAAACGGGGCAATAACCGCTCTCACTCGCGGAGGGAGGGTGCAAGGTACAAACAGAACAGGGCGCGCATTGCTCGGCCAGTAGGCAGCAGCCTTGACAATGACCGTGCTCTGTTCTTGCCGAAGCCAAGCACAGGTGACAAAAAAAAAAAATACCTCCCTGGAGAAAGAAAGAGCGCGCGAGCCTTGGTCTAAAACAAGCTGAGTGAAGGGAGCAGGGAGGGTGGCTGCCAGAGGCCAGGCTGGGTGTGGGGGGTGGACGACAGTGCCTGTAAATGGGTGAAGGGGTCGAAAGACACAAACTCCAGGAGTTCCTGTTGCAGCTCAGCAGGGTTAGAACCTGCCATAGGGAGTTCCTGTCGTGGCACAGTGGAAATGAATCCGACTAGTATCCATGAGGATGCGGGTTTGATCCCTGGCCTTGCGAAGTGGGTTAAGGATCCGGCGTTGCCGGGAGCTGTGGCGTAGGTTGCAGACGTGGCTCGGATCTGGCGTGTCTGTGGCTGTGGGGCAGGCCGGCAGCTGTAGCTCTGATGTGACTCCTAGCCTGGGGACCTTCATACGCTGAGGGTGCAGCTCTAAAAAGAAAAAAAAAAAAACAGATGCGAGCTTCCAGTTCTAAGGCAAAGCAGCCCTGGAGATGGACAGCAAGCAGGTGACTGTGGTGAATGCTGCTGTCCTGGGTACCGAGATGCTGAGAGAGCAGATCGTGAAAGTTCTCACCGTAAGAAAATAAAGTCTAAGCGTGGGGACAGATGTGACCCAGACCTGCTGTGGTGATCATTCCGTGACATACCCCCCACGAAATCAGGAGGCTGTACACCTGAAGCCGTGCGGTTGTATGTTAATCACATCTCGATGAATGAATGAATGAATGAGGGAGGGAATGAATGATTGGGGGAGGGAAGGATACTGAACCAGTGAACCAGGTGCAGGATGGGATGGACGGGCTGGGAAGACGCCCTCTGGTCATGTCACCTAGGCTACAGGACCTGTCACCAGATCTCTCCCCTCCCTAACACTGACTCTGAACAGCAGGAGACTGGGTGGGGGGGGGGGCGGTCTCTGTAGAAGCCAAGCGAACAAGAAAGAGGGGAGAGGCAAGACCTTTGCTGCAGGTTCCGAGTCTTCTAGGGACCCTGGAGTCAGAGGGGGTTTTGGGAGGAGACGCTGAATCACACCTTGGATGGTGAAGGGACAGAGGAGGCATCTTCCCCCCCACCCCAAGTCTTACTGCCCTGCCCCAGCAGGGGGGCAGGAAAGAACGAAAGAATCAGAAGGGCCGTCTTGGCCAAGGTTCTTTTAGAAACAAACAGAGAGCGCAGGAGACTCAGCCAGGATCGGCCACCCCCCCACCAGCCCCCACAGGAGGTCCTCCCTATCCTGGGGAGCCTGTTGCTGCAACCCCCACTGTCCTTACCCCCACTCCCCACTCTTCTCACCTCCCACTGTCCTTAGCCAGTCCATTTTGGTTTTAGTGTATTTTTTTTTCTTTCTTTTTATGGCTATACCTGTGGTATCTGGAAGTTCCCAAGTTATGGGTGGAATTGTAGCTGTAGCTGCCAGCCTACACCACAGCCACATCAATGCCAGATCCGAGTCACATCTGCCACCTACACCACAGCTCACAGAAGCACCAGATCTTTAACCCACTGAGTGAGGCCAGGGATCAAACCCGCATCCTCATGGATACTAGTTGGGTTCTTAACCCACTGAGCCACAATGGGAACTCCTAAATGCCGTTCGAAACATAGGCATGGAGACCCTGGGCAACTCAGAGAGTGCACCCTCAACTGGTAAGCCCTCCATTTCATGTTTAATTCAAATTTTAAAACCCATAAAATAGAGTCGCTTCGTGCACAACAGTAACCAATGTGTCTGAACATCCTTAAGGCATACAGAGCAGTTTCAGCTCTAAATCAGCGTGGTGTGTGGCACGGCCATAAGAGTCACAAATTCTTGGGAGAGAACCTTATCCGAGATGATGCAAACACCTAAATACCATCGCTTCTGCTTCTGCGTCTGCCTGCATATCATGGGGGCCAGTGGCCTTGGAATGTCCCAAGATGCTACAGTGAGACCTTTCTTGAGGTCACCTGGATGGCTTTTTGGAGGGGACTGGGAATCAGACGGGGTCTGGCAGGGAGGATGGGGAGCCCATGCCTAAAGCAGAAACGCCTGGACGGCAGGACCAGAACTGACTCTCCAGGGCATCTTCCTGGCTAGAGACACCTCACAAAGAAGCCGAGTTGCTCAAGCTGGTTTTAAAACCATGTGCCAAAGCACCTGCTAGCTCTCGAGCACTCTCTCTGGATCTCTGTCTCTCTCTCGATACAAAGATCAGATTCTAAGTATATTCTTTTTTATAGGCTGAAGGAACCCCCAACACCGCCTCTCCTCAACTTGTAAGATTTTCCAGGTTTTCTTCCTCTGCCAGATAGAGAACAATGAACAACAGCGCTGAGCAGAGCCACAGCCCCCACCGCCTCTCACGGGAAGGGTCTCTGGTGGGTAAGGTAACGAGCAGGGGTGGCGGTCCTTCTGAACACTTCCCATCGTGTGGCTCTACAGTTGTGTTTTCAACCTTCCCTCCATAGGACAGACTGGCTGGTCCCTCCGTTTGCTGAACGTGCAGAAGTCCACGTATTTGGGGGCCGGAGCTGAGCTGCCACTTCCCCTGGTTCAGTGGTGCCCGTTAGGACACCTGCTGATACTCATTTACTTCTTATGGGAATCCCATCCTGCAATTACACACTAGGTAACACGCACTCATTCGATATGGGTGCAAGAGGGTTCTTTCTGGGCAAATGGTGTTTGATGCATCCGTGAGTCTCGTGACAACTGCAACCAAGTTGGTGACCATCATCAAAGAAGGGGAAAGAAGGGCTCTCAGAAGCTTACAAGGATTTTGCCCTTGCTTCAGGGTTTAGATTGTCCCTCTGTTTTGGAGACTGAAACTGGGAATGCTGAATGACACATTATATGCGGTCCTGATGCCAGATTAAAAAAAAAAAATCATCCAAGTAAAACCACTGAAGGTTTGAGAACTGATGCACATTTGTACACGGTAGGTCAAAATAAAGGGTTTAAGTATCTTCTTTTTTTTTTTTTCCAATTCCCCTTGTTCACCTTTCTTTTTTCCTTTTGATGAGAGCTAATCAATACTGATCACAACTGCCAGCTGAGAAGGCTGGACTTACCTCTGGCCCAAAGAGCAGGAAGCAAGTCTAGGACCCCGACTAGCACAGATGGAAGCAGGGAGAGTGAGGGGACAGGCTAATGGCCACGGATCACTGACACCGCTGCCGGTAAGCGCAGCCTTCCTGTCAACCCGTCTCAGCCCTCCCGCCCCCAACCCCCAATGCTGAGAAAGGGACACAAGTTCATACCCATCCTTTTTGTAAAACTCCAGCATCATATTATCCGTGGCAACGCTGAGGGGCCGGCGGGCCTGTTCCGGCTGGCGCCGGTCGGCGGGGTCCATGTCTGGGGAGGGCATCGAGCTGTAGTTGGCATTGTGGTTCACGTGCACCGGACTCCCATAATTGCCCGTGATGTTGAACTCTATCTCTGCAGGGGAGAAAGCATGGGTGTGCACAGGCTGTGGATCAGCCCGGCCCTTCCTGGGCAGCAGGGAGAGGAGCAGAAATGGCTGCTCCTTTATGTGCCACCCTGAAAATCTTGTCCCATGGTTCCATGTTAGCTCATCCACCTTGGACGATATTAATTCATCTTCATAGAATTCATCCTATTAATATATGTGCCCACCTAGCACCTAACAGGACGGGCATTTAATAAAGGCTTTGTAATCACTGAGACGAACTTAGTCAAATAGGAACAGATGGGCACTTTGGGAAAAAGGCAAAACCAACGATCTCAAACTTCATGTTTAAGAGCCAAACACCAGAGCAGATTAGATCCAATCAGGAGAAAGAGCCATGCCCACTCTCAACATGATTTTCTGACACTATTGAAGTGCTAGCCAATGGAATTAGTCACGAAAATAAAATTACTGGCAATGCTACTCTCGATAGACACCAATATGGTCTTTCTGGAAGACCGAGGAGAAAAACAAATTAAAAAGGATTAGAACTGGTAGGAGATTTCACTAAGGTCACTGGCTAACAAACGGATCCCATTTCATCTATTCCTGGTCACAGCCTATTTAGCCACAACAGCGATGAGTCAGCTCAGCCACAGAAGCTATAGACTTATGCCTTCAACTCCTACGTTCTTTGCTTCTTCTTCTTCTTTTTTGGCTGCACCCGTGCCACGCCCAAGTTCAGGATGGGGACTGAATCTGCACCAGAGCAAATGCTGGAGCTTTAACCCACTGAGCCACAAGAGAAGTCCTTTACTTCTTTATCTTGATATCCTGCCATCACACTTGACTTTGATCCTCAACTGAACTCTCATTTCAGAGCTGTCACAGTCAAACTACACAAAGTCAAAAGACAATCAAACTTCTCTGAGGTTAGATCAGCCTTCATTGATTATCACTGACGGACAGAGCCCAGAATTATTAGTATGTTATCCCCACGAGTTATCAGTTTGCTGTTGCACGGCTGAAAGCATACCCCTTAATGTTTAGTTAACACAAAGCGTGGTATCACTTTTTAAAAAGCAAATACTGAATTTCGTGTGAAAACTGCCGTCTCTTCAAAGCTGTCACCAGTGAGCACTGTACCTTTATCCAATGTGCTTCCATGGCTAAGAACACTTCTGCGGCTCCATCTTAGGGAGCCTCATTTTGAACCAGGTACAAAAAAGGATCTCGTTGCCTTTAAGCCCCACCTTCCCATGTTGAGGGTCACTCAAAGGACACAGCCTAGAGTAACAAAAAGATGGCATCCAGGTGACCCCTGAGCCCTGAACAAAACCCCAGGTTCATGACAACTCCAGGTTCAGCCTCTGCATCTGCAGAGCAGAACGTCTCTTTTTATTCTGCTCCTGCTTCTCATGATTCACAGATTTTAAGAAACTCTGGTATAGACGTTAGCCCAATAAAATCCGAGGGCATTTTAGTGCAGGCAGTGGACATCTTCAGGCCAGGACTTCCCCTGGACAGAAACAGGAGAATAAGAAGCTGCCCCGGGAGTTCCCATGTTGCTCGGTTGGTAAAGGACCCAACCTAGCGTCTGTGAGGACGTGGGTTTACATCCTCAAGGCCAAGGTTTGATCTTTGGCCTTGCCCAGTGGGTTAAGGATCCAGCGTTCCCACAAGCTGTGGCGTAGGTTGCAGATGTGGCTTGGCTCTGGCGTTGCTGTGGCTGCGGTGCATGCCGGCAGCTGCAGCTCTGCTTCAGCCGTAGCCTGGGAACCTCCATATGCCACAGGTTTGGCTGTAAGAGGAAAAAAAAAGCTGCTGCCACGCCTCCACCCATGCCTGAGTGACGTGTGTGTGTGTGTGTGTGTGTGTGTGTGTGTGTGTGTGTGTCAAAAGCAAAACAAAACACCCCCCCACCTCTAGCCAGCGGGGTCTGGCTTCAAAGGTTCAGGACTCACAGGGACGCTGCCGCCGCCCGGGAAGCCCTCTCCCGCCCCCGAGGCCGCCACGCACCCCCGGGGAAGAACCAGTCCGCATGCTGGATGATGGGCTCGACGATGCCGACGATCTGCAGGGACACGGTGGTCATCATCTCGGTGATGTTCCTGCAGCACAGGCGGGCGGGCGGGCGGGGGGACGGGCTGAGCGCGGGGCGGAGCCTGCGCGCGGGGGTGGAGCCCGCTCCCCCCCCGCCCCCAGACGGAGCCGCCCCGGAAGTGCTCCCTCCGGGGGCCGCGGGATGGGCCCACAGCAGGAGGCGCGGCTCTCACAAGTGCCAGCCTCCTCCTTCCTCCACCTCTGTGCTCTGCTGGGACAGCCCTCTGTCCCTCTGCGCCCAGCGCTGGGCTGTCAGCTCCCCCCGGGGGCGGGGAGAGACCAGCTCAGCAAAGACCCTCCCTGCAGGCCTGGCTCTCAGACGCCTCACGGGGGGGTGGGGGTGGGGGTGAGACCTGACAATGCTGGGCCTCCTCCTGGGTCTCAGAAAGGAACAGGTGAGACGGAACCTGACCTGACCTAGTGATGAGGCTTGAGACCCCCTCCCGGGCCCTGGCTCCACCCACGCGCCCCTCCCCGCACTCACCCTTCTGCCTGTGGCCACAGCAGGTTGGGTCCCAGCACAATGGCCATGTTACTGGGCGTCATCTTGTTGATGTCTTGATATTCTGAGAGCTTGGATAAGAATTTGATCAAGTACCTGAAAGGCAGTGAGAAGGGCCAGGCTGAATGAGAGCGCGACACCGGCCCTGTCCCCCCAGCGCTGGGTGGACACTTCTCCCTTGCAGCACGTCTGATGGACAGCAAGACTACACGTCCTGCCGTGTAATCAGGACGCGTCATGTGGCAGGACAAGGAACGCTCCAAAGACAGCCTCAGCTCTTGCTGTCTGCTCACATCTGGCCAGAAAAACCCGGCTCCGGCTTTCCTTCAGCCTCGGTAAAGGACGACCTGGAACGTCCCTGCTCTTCTCAAGCCTCTGTCACCTGCCATCCTCCTGTGTGCAGAGGTGAGAAGCGGTGTGGAGGTGGCGTGGGAGGGGACAACTACGTGCCGGGCGTGGGTCCCAGGGGGGCTCACCTCTGTGGGGCTCTGACAGCCAGTGAGGACAAAGTGCAGCCTGGACTGAGCAGGTGGCCCAGCAATTCCACTGCTGGAGAAACATGCCCTCACACACGAGGTGTAGACAGATGCTGACAGCAGCTCTCGTCATCAGAACTGACGGGGAGACCACCCGGATGTCCAGAAGGGGACACGCGGGTGCATCCACCGTGGCGAATCCACACGACGGAACCCTCGGCAGCCCGAAAAGCACGCTACCTTGGGGGTGGCCTCAGAAACACAACATCGCATGAAGGAAGCCAGCCACGGAGAGCCCACGTTTCTGATTCCACCGCGGGAAATGCCAGTGCGGGCAGGGCCACAGAGCGGAACAGAGGTGAGCGTTTGCCAGGGGCTGGGTGGGCACAAGTCGGGGGTGACTGCTACTGGGAACAGGCTTCCTTTTTGGGGTGATGAAATTGTTCTAAAATTAGACAGAGTGACAGGTGCACGACTCCTCAGGTATACACAAGCCCAAGCGACAGCACACTTTAGTAATTTTCGTCTTTTTAGGGCCGCACCCATGACACATGGAGGTTCCCAGGCTTGGGGTCTAACTGGAGCTACAGCCACCGGCCTACGCCACAGCCACGCCAGATGCATGCCGCATCTGCAACCTACACCACAGCTCACGGCAACGCCGGATCCTTAATCCACTGAGCGAGAACAGGGACTGAACCTTCACCTGTGTGGATGCTGGTCAGATTCGTTTCCACTGAACCACAATGGGAACGCCACAACTGCACACTTTAACAGGGAACAATGTATAGGAGCTGGATCTCGATAACGTTATTACTAAAAAAACAACAAAAAACGTGGAGTTCCCGCTGTGGTGCAGTGGGTTAGGAATCCCGGTGCATCAGCTGAGATCACTGCAGAGGCATGAGTTCAATCCCTGCCCCAGAACAGTGGGTTAAAGGATCTGGCATTGCCCCCAGCCGTGCTTAGGTCAAAGCTGCAGCTCAGATTCGATCCATGGCTGGGGAATTTTCATATGCCACAGGTGTGGTCATAAAAAAAGAAACAAAAGAACCAAAAAACTGCAAAGAGTGAGCTCTGCACACACGAGGCACAAAGAGAGCTCAGGAGCCACACTAGAGCCTGCCAGGCTCCGAGGGGGCCCCGGACCCCCTGGACCCATCTCCTCCAGGATCCCGGTTACATGGTCTGCCGATCTAGCCCTGTTTTGTTTGGATCACAGGCAAGTGGCTCCTTCGGGAACTGACAACTTACCTTCTGTCCTTGGAGCAGAAAAGCCCCCCAGTCCCCAAGCTGCCCCTGGGCCACCTCCATCCACAGCCTCTCCAGCCATGTCACACCCTCCAAGAGGCCTCACACATGCCTGCACGAGGACGGGGGCCTGAGTCGAGCAAAATCAGGCCATGGCTGGCCAGGGACCTAGGGCTGTCGTCAGCCACACAGGATGAGGTGTACCAGCCTGGTTCTTATGCTTGGGATTTTCTAAAAACTGTGGTTATACATACACACATACATACGCACACACACGTGTGTGTGTGTGTGTTTACCATAATATATATTATGTATTTATAATGTATATCTTTATTTATTTATTTAGTCTTTTTAGGGCCGCATATCTAAGTTCTCAGGCTAGGAGTCGAATTGGAGCTGTAGTTGCCGGCCTACACCACAGCCACAGCAATGCGAGATCCAAGCCAAGTCTGCCACCTACATCACAGCTCACGGCAACACCGGATCCTTAACCCACTGAGTAAGGCCAGGGGTCAAACCCAGGTCCTCGTGGATACCAGTCGGGTTCGTTACTGCTGAACCACGACGGGAACTCCCAGAACGTCCTTCCTTCTCAAGGCTGACCGTTGCAGTGTGTGTGTGTATATACCCATGTGCCCATCGCTGGACATTCGGGCTGTTTCTGCCTCTTGGCTGTGATGAATACGGCTGCCATGAACACAGGTGTACAAACTCCATCCCCTACTTTCTTTTTACAATTTTTAAAATTTTATGTTCTTTGCTCTTTATTTTATATTGGAGTATAGCTGACGTACAGTGTTGGGTTAGTTTCAGGCGTACACAGAGTGACTCAGCCAGACAGGGACACATATCTGTTCTTTCTCAGATTCTTTTTCCGTATGTTATTAAGAATCTTGAGTAAATTTCCCTGAGCTATACAGTCGGCTCTCGTTGAGTATCCATTTAATATAAAGTAGAGTGTACCTACCAGTCCCAAACGCCTAACTCAACCCTCCCCGCTACCTGCCCTCCGTGGCAACCGTGAGTTTGTTTTTCTGTGTCTGTGAGTCTATTTCTGTTAGATAAATACATCCATTTGGATCATTTTATTAGATTCCACATATAAGTGGTATCACATGAGACTTGTCTTTTTCTGATTCATCTCTAGGTCCATCCATGCTGCTGCAAATGGCAGTATTTCTTTTCTATGCCTGTACAAATGTACAAGGCCCTACTTTCAAACTTTGGGGTACACATCCAGAAGGGGAACTTCTGGCTTATATGGTGAGTCTGTATTTAAATCTTTGAGGATCCGCCATGAGACGTTGCTCCTGGGATTTTTTAACAGGAAAACAGAAATAATCAGGCAGATGGCAGCAGGAACTGAAGCTGAAAATCTGCCTCGAAGGAAACTCTGAGCAGAGGGTGCAGGGCCAGAAGCAAGCTGCACAGGCAGGACAAAGTGATGAGAAAGCAGAAAGTGGGAAGGAGCAGAAGCCCGGGAGGAAAAAGTCCGCAGAGCAGTGGGAAAAGTGAGAGACAGACGCAGGGAGAATCCCTGGTGAGAGGTGGGGACCGAGAACATTCTCTCCCTCCTGCAGACCCGCTCAAGGCCACACCTGCCAAGTCCAGCCGCGGGTCTGGGCAGCTGCTCCCCGCTTTCCGCCGGCACCTAGAGCTTTATAATACACCCGGGTACCTGAAAGCCTGCATTCATCTTTGCTTCCTGCAACTCACAGAATTTAGCTGAATCAGCAAGTCACTAGATGAAAAGAGACTTGCACGTCAGCCACACTTTGGGCACTGTGTGATGCCAGGCCTGCTAGTAACCATGCCTTCTGACCTGGAAACATGTGCTCCAGGTGTAAATAACCCTGACCCCGTGTCCCCAGGGTCCACTTACCGGATGTTGTTGTGATTGGCCCTGGGCAATTTTTCACAAGCATTCCACAGAGCTTGGAGCCTCTTGTCCTGCTCCTGGATACTGAGAAAGGAACAGGAAAAGCCACGGGTTGAGAATCAGTGATGTCTTACCACCATTCATATTGGCCAGTCATCAGACTCTTGGAGGAAAAAAAGAAACCAGCCATTGTCAGCGTCAGCAGGCTCTCACTGACAAGCCTGTGCTACTGTAACAGCACCTCCCCTGCAGGTGTCACACGGCCCGGGTGAAAGTGTGCTGGGGCAGCAGGTGAGGAAGGAGGGCAGAGGCTGCTCTGGAGTGGGCAGGGCTGGGGTGGCTCAGGAGGGCGCCTCTGACACAGAAAGAGGACACCACTTTCCCACCATGGTGGCAGCCGAATGCCCAGTTCCATGGATGATATTTGAGGCACATTGAGCGTCTTGGTATCTGGCACATAAGAGATGCTCAATAAACACCTTTTGAACACGTAAACATTCAGACTCATACGGACATAACAGACAAAAGAAAAAAAAAAAGTGGGAGTTCCCGTCGTGGCTCAGTGGTAACGAACCCAACTAGTATGCGCGAGGATGTGGGTTTGATCCCTGGCCTCGCTCAGTGGGTTAAGGATCCAGAATTGCCAGGTGTTGTGGTGTAGGTCCCAGACTCGGCTCAGATCCGGCGTGGCTGTGGTATAGACCAGCAGCTGCAGCTCTAATTCGACCCCTAGCCTTGGAACTTCCATGTGCTGCGGGGGTGGCCAGGGGTGGGGGGTGGGGGCCTTAAAAAAAAAAGACAAGAAGAAGAAAAGAAATGGAAGGTAACACATCATATTTGCTAACTGGTTGTAATCTGACCAAAACTGGACAAAGAGGGTTTTGCGTCTGGAAGCCCCGAAGACCCCACCTGTGGTCTCGTGCCAGTGACGTGACCTCCGGGACCGTCACCACCCTCACGTGTAAAATGGACCTAAGGCAAGAACTGCGCCCACAGACCCAGTGCGCGCAGCTCAAGGAGCATCTGTGCAGGTGCCAAGCAGAGCAGCTGGCCCATCGGAAGCCCTCGGTCCAATCAGCCGTCCCAGCTGCCACCGCCCCCTCCTGTGCCAGCAGCCGAGGCGTCTCCTGAGGCAGCGAGCCCGCATCCTTTCCCGCTCCTCGATCCTTCCCAAGGGGAGAGGCAGACGCTGCCAGGGCCTTTCCTCCAGTACAAATCAGCACGCACGAGCGGAGGGCCTTCCGTGGCTCAAGGGCCGTGGGCAGGGCTGGGAAGCAGGATGCCACCGGAGGCGGCTGTCCCCCCAACCCTGAACACACACAGCCTCGAACCCGAGATCAGTCTGCTGCCCAGCAGGAGCACCAGGGATGGGGCAGACCCCGGCCACCAGCTGCTGGACATCAGGTCTTCCGGAAGGAAGGCCCTCCGAGGTCATCAGGAGGTTTGGGGAACCAGTCGCATTGGGGGGGACGGCTGGTGCCAAGCAGAGGGAACGTCCATCTGAGGAAGGTCCCTGGTCTGGCGGGTCCTCCTGCCCGCTCGCAGGCACGGCTCTGGCATGGGAGTGACTTGCAAAGACCCGCCCTCTGAGTCCCAGGCCATCTGGCCCTGTCCTGGCGGATCCCTAACTGCTGTTCTCACCGCTTCCCTGGCGCCCCCTCTGACTCCTGGATGTCCCAGCCCCTGGCAGACCCGGTCGTGCCCTGCAGAGTTTGCCAGAAACGCAATTCCCTGTTAGGGTGACGGTGGCTCTTTGGGGAGACTAGGTTTCGCCAAAGACCAATGGTTATCGACACAATAGGCTTGGGGGCTTTGAAACGAAGAGCCCAGACCAATTAAATCCGACTCCCGGGAGAGAGGTCCAGGCACTGGTGTCTTTTAAAGCTTCCCAGGATGCACGCAGAGGGCTGGAGGCGGCTGCCTGGGCAAGAGGACTTTCTTTAGAGACTGTGGCCTCAAAGGCAGCCACCGAATCACCAGAGTCTTTAGGAACAATGTGCTTCTCCTCCAGGGGCAGCAAGAGGCCTCGGCTTTTCCTCGGTTCCAAGACCTGAGCTCCTGAGGCATCGGGCTCTTTCCTGTTTCCTTCTGGGGCCCAGCTTTGCGAGTGATGGGGGAGCGCGTCTCCCAGGTCCTGGAGCACCACGCCCTCTCCTTCTCCAGCTTGGTGTCACCAAAGTCACTTACAACGGCCAGGAAACAAGAGGGGCAGTTTCCATCCAAAGCTCTGTGCCCCTCCATCGTCACCCCCAGGGCCCCAGTGTCGTTCTAGAGAGAGGCTGTGGTGAAGCACGAGGGCTCTGGAGCCAGACCCCTGGGCTTCCAAGCCTCATCCTGTCATTTCTTCCACAGCACGTGCCTGCCCTGATCACCTGCCCTCAACTTCCTCATCTGTAATACGGGCAAAACAGCACAGCCCCCTGCACAGGGCTGTTGTGCAGATGAAATGAGTTGAAGACATATAATGAGCTTAGACAACGGCAAGACTCTAAGAGACACTCAACAAACGCTGTCGCCTATAATTACTGCCATCACTGTGAAAGCCCAAACGTGCTTTTTTTTTTTGGCCATGCCCATGGCATGCCGAAGGTCCTGGGTCCGGGATCAAACCCAGTGATAAGGCTAGATCCTTAACCCGCCAGGCCAGCAGGGAATTCCCAACTCCCTTTGTACAATGAGAGGTAGATAGACACCCAGACAGCCTTTGCAATCCGCTTCCCCTCTGTCCTGCCTGGGCTGAATGCCAGCGGTATGCAAGGGGAGCAGGGCCAGCTGTCCCGAACTCTGTGCACACCCGCCTGGCTTCCCCTCCGGGCCAGGTGGGTTCTCGGGCAGCCCCGGTTCTTCCAGAAGCAGAGACACCCTCCAGCATGCTTCCGGAGCAGCCAGGCAGACTGCCTTTCATGACTCAATCCCATAAGCAAAAATCACCCTTTGATGGGCACCCAGCTCAGTCCTGCTCCTTCCCGTATCACCCTCATCGCCACCCACGCTCTCTGGTGCTGAGTCTCCTATGTCCTCACAAGCCGTATCTGCGCAGCCAGTGAAATCAGATCCCTCCCAGGCATGAAAGACAGCACTTATTTGTGGCCTGAGAAGATACACAAAGCAATCAGCGTCATGTATCCATCAGGAAGGAAGCTGGAAATCAAAAGGAAGCCACGTTTCAGAGCCACACAGGTGACCGCTCTGCTGGGCACCAGCCCCGCCGGGGGCCATAGCCTTCTCTGCAGACACAACAACCAGAGTCTGGGCCTTGTTCTTCCCCCGGCCCTGCCCGGCAGAGACCCCTCCCCGAGGCTTGTCTTCAGAAGGGTGCCCACTGTGCTTTTATGTTAATTATCCATGACTGGTTGTTGATATGTTTTAACTCTTACAGATGAGGATAAAGAGCCCTGTGGCTACAGCTCTGTCCTGCTCTTTTCTCCAGAAAGCGTCACTACCCCCCCCCCCCACCGCCAGTGAGAGCCCTTCCAGAACCTTCTTTTGTGCCTTTACACATAGACAGAAGCCCTCCTAAAACTGTACCGCTTTGAGTGTGCTGGATGATTTTTTTTTCTTTTGCTGTGTGCCTGTTCACCTGTTCTACGTCCCTCAAAAATAAATCCTCCCATCCTTCCACATTAGCCAGACGAGTTCCACCCATTTCTGCGGTGCTGGGGGCCACGTCCCAGCGCAGGGATACCGCGGCTCGTTGGTCGTGCCTGCCACCCCCGCAAGGAAAACAGCGCCATCAAGACTCTTGCACGCACCCCCCCAGGCACAGGGACAGGTGTTTCCCCACGAGGTACCCCAGGCGGTGGACCTGCTGGATCACGGGGGGCAGTGCTTCCGTAACGTCACTAGGTACCTCCGAACCCACCCCGACCCGCAGGACGCTCCAGACCGGCTGGACTCACTTGGAAGCCTGGATCCACTCGTCATAGAGTTCAAAGGTCATCAGAGGCTCTGGCAGCTCCCGGAGGTAAGATTTCAAAGCTCCTGGATGTGAAAGACGTACGTGCTGTGAGCCACTGTGACATGCCAGGGACATTCTCCAGCCGGCGCCACCCACTGGGGCCACAGCCGGGGACGGTTCCCTGACCCGGCCGCCACGTGACTGGATCCGAGGCCGTGGGTGAGGATGGCAGCCCCCCCCCCCACGCTTCCCCCGCCACCCCTCTGCCTGGCACGTGGGGGAGGGGGAGGCCTTTCTCGGGGCCCCATCACCCGGTCTCCATGACTCGTGGCCGCAAGGCCTCCGTGTCTGCACCTCCCCCGGCCCCCCGGCCCTCCCGCCGCGGGCGCACCTGCGATGGCGTGCGGGTCTGCCGAGTACTCCTGCACGTCCAGCACGCAGCAGTCCAGCGCCGCCTTCAGCTTCTTCAGCTTGGACGCCGACGGGGCCACTCGGAAGAGGCCCTGCCGACAGGACAGAGGGTCACTGGACAGCCTGCACCTCAAAGGCACAAAAGCAAAGCCAACAGACAAGACAGGCAGTCTGCCCACCGTTCCCTCCATAACCCCCCAGGGGGGAGCCTCCTGTCACCGCGTCCACACTGTGGCAGCCTCTTTTCTAAATGTCTCCTCTTTTATTATTATTATTATTGGCCGCACCTGTGGCCTGCAGAATTTCCCAGGCCAGGGTTGAACCCGAGCCACAGACCTGACAGTGCTGGGTCCTTTAATCACTGGGCCACCAGGGACCTCCCAAAATGTCTCTTCGTGAGCAATCTGACTGCAGGACCCAGGCCTCATCCACGCTGTGTCCCCAGAGCCTAGTAGGGTGACTCGGTGTTCTGGTTGAGTATTTGTTGGATAAATGAACCCTGGGCACATCCACTTCCTGCTCTTGTGTACTTAAGCCACAGTGTGGAAAAATAAAACGTTAATTCCAAAAGATGCACACACCCCAGTGTTCACAGCAGTGCTGTTTACAACTGCCACGACGTAGGAGCCACCTAAGGGTCCCTCCCCAGGGGAATGGAGAAAGAGGTGGTGTATGGGCACGATGGGATATTACTACGTACACAAGAAGGACATTTTGCCATTTGCAGCAACATGGAGGGCCTTATGCTTAAGTGAAATAAGTCAGGCAGAGAAAGACAAGCAGTGTATGATGTTATCTATATGTGGAAGCTAAAAAATACAAAAACCCAGTGAAAATAACAAACACTAGTGATTTCCAGTGGGGAGAAGGAAGGGGGACGGGACCACATCGGGGTAGGAGAGGGGGAGAGACCAACTATGAGGTGGAAAAAGCTAGAAGGATATATTCACACTACAGGGGAAAAGAGGCAATTTTATAACACCCGTAAGTGGAGTATAACCTTGAAAACCCATGAATCACTGTGTTGCACACCTGGAGCTCACGCATGTAATGTACAGCAACTACACAGACATTCTTTAAAAAGACGTATTTTGGAGAAGAATCTGAGACCTGGTCAGAATTGGAGGGCAGGACAAGAATGCAGAAAAAAGGTCTACCATGATGAGTGCATGTGTGTGTGTCTGTGTGTATATGTGAGTCCCTGGGTCTGTGTGTCTGTGTCTTTGTGTGCGTCTATGTGTGTGTGTCTGTTTCACTGTGTATCTGTGTCAGCAACTTTGTGTGTCTGTGTGTCTTTGTGTATGTATGTCTGCATCTCTGTGGGTCTGTGCATGCATGTGTCTGTGTGTGTGTCTGTGTCGTAGGGTATACATGTGTTTGTGTCTGTGTCTCTGGGTGTGTGTGTATATGTGTGTCTGTGTGTCTTTGCGTATGTCTCTGTGTTTGTGTCGTGTGTGTATGTACATCTGCATCTTTTTGTGTGTCTCTGTATGTGGGTGTGTGTGTATCTCGGGGTCTGTGTGTATATGTGCGTCTTTGTGTGTGTCTCTGGGTCTGTGTGTGTGTGTCTGTGTGTCAGGAGGCATGGGGCTATACTTTCAGAAACTTGTAGAGTCGGTGCCCTCAGGGGACGGGCAGACAGGGTGGTTTGCGAGGGAGCGGTGCCTCCTTTGGTTTCTCCACGTTTCATCTTAAAGCTACTTTTCAGTGACTGTCGCCTCTTCCAAGGGAAGTGCTGCAAAAGTGAGCTCTGCAGAGAAAGGGAGGAGGAAGGTGGGGTGTGTGCGGGGGGAGACGGTACAGCTCAGCGTCGGAGGGGACCCCGAGTCACAGGGAAGGTGGACCCGGGGTGAAGACCCGCTGGTCTGTTCCACCTGCTCAGCGGCTCGCACTCTGCGATGCAACCCGGACACGGAGAAACAGGCTGGCGGGATCCCCTCTGCCCCCTAAGCCATTCATGGCCACTCAGACTTCCAAGACCCTTCAGAAGAAAACGCTCCTCAGCTGGAATACTGAGTTTGGGACTTGCCCCGTGGCTCACAGCCTAACTACTCAGCATTGTCTCTGCAACTGACTACGGAGTCCTCTGCCTGCTGAGATGGCTAACTCCCTTCTCAGGATAAGAGATGTCAGATAAACCCATGTCCAAAGCAAAAAATACATGCCCCCCAATATTCACTACAGCACCACTTACAATATCCAAGACATGGAAGCAACCTAAGGGTCCACTGACATGACAGATGAATGGATAAAGAAGATGTGGGACATGTACACAGTGGAATACTACTCAGCCATAAAAAAAGATTGACATCATGCCATTTGCAGCAACATGGATACAACTAGAGATCCTCATACTAAGTGAAGTTACTCAAATGTCATACATCGCTTAGATGTGGAATCTAGTAAAATGATACAAATGAACTTATTTACAAAACAGAAGCAGACTCACAGACACAGAAAACAAACTATGGTTACCAAAAGGGAAGGCGGAGGGGATAAATGAGGAATTTGGGATTAGCAGATACACACCACTACACATAAAATGGATACACAACAAGGTCTACTGACTAGCACAGGGAGAGAGATTTGATATCCTATAATAAACCATAATGGGAAAGATATGAAAAAAATATAAATAGATATAAGTGAATCACTTTGCTGTACACCAGAAAGTAACACAACTGGGTAAATCAACTATACTTTCATAAAAAATTTAAAACGAAAAAACGAGAAAAAGAAACTGGGTAGCACAAAACACAACAAAACCGGAGAGTGAGGAAAGGGGCACGAGGCTGTGGCTGGGCTCGAGGAGCTACACTTCCAGGCTGGGGGCCACCTGAGTCTATTTGTTATCAAAGGAGAAGAACGGCTGCCAAGCAGGGGAAGATGACCATGAGCTTGAGGCCTGGCAAGTGATGGAAAGGCCCAGAAAGGGGGGATGGAGGAGTTAGGAGACAGGGTGGGAACAGCTGGAGGATCCATTCTTCAAGATCCTGTTCCCTCGGATGAGGCATCTGCAGACAGCAATCAATTATTTTCACTTTTGTATAATATCATATAGTTACATTTAGAAACCTCCTTATCTTGCAGAGACACCCAGCAAGGTCCTGCAGATGGAACGGCAGAGCATCTGGGGTGGGTTTCAGGTTGTCCAAGGCAGGGGCTGGGGCAGCCGGTGGAGGCAGCGGGGGAGTGAACTGACCATAAGCTGGGCGACAGGTTCATCATCTCACCTTTATGTCTCTCTGGTTTTCCACCATCAAAAACAAATGTTGGGGAGGAGTTCCCGCTGTGGCTCAGCAGAAGCAAATCCGATTGGCATCCATGAGGATGTGGGTTCCACCCCTGGCCTCGCTCAGTGGGTTGGGGATCTGGCGTTGCCGTGAGCTGTGGTGTAGGTTGCAGATGCGGCTCAGGTCCTGCGTTGCTGTGGCTGTGGTGTAGGCCGGCAGCTGCAGCTCGGATTCAAGCCCTAGCCTGGGAACTTCCGCAGACAGAGGGTTTGGCCCTAAAAAGACCAAACAGACCAACAAAACCCCCAACAACTGCAAAAAAGGATGGGGAAAGAAGAGGTTCCGTTCATCTCCTCTGAGAAACCGTCTTTCAGGGACGGAAGAGACCATCTATCTTTTCATTGACAATATACATGCAAATGCCCGGTACTTTAAAACATGGTAACAAACAAAACACATTTATTCCCCTCCCTTCTGAAGAGCTGAATCTAAAACAGGCCGGGCTTCGAGTGAAACCTTCCCAGGCTGCCTGCTCTTCTGCCGTTTCGCCACCCCCACCCCCACTTGGTCTAGTGGCCCTTGAAGAGCTTACAGAATGTTTGGAATGAGATTTAGTTGATGGATGCAAGACTCATCTCCCCCAGGACGTTCATCAGCCCCCATCTCCCTCTTTTTGATGTGGCTCAGTGGTCAATGCGCTACATAAACACTGATTAGCTGATCAGACCAGAGGAAGGTGGAGAAATGATTTTTATATTTTTTTGCCTAGAAAAAGAAACCAAAGATGAGGTCTAGCTCCTGGGAAACGATTTACCAGCAATAAAAGCAACAGCCATCCATTTCTCATAGACTTTTACATGTGGCTTATAAGAGGTACTTTCTAATGTCTGTATCAATCATATTTTGGGGGTCTCTATAAAGGAGTTATGATCGAAAAAGTCAAAAGGTCTATTTTTTAAATTAGGGGAGAGGGAGGGAATGCGGGGGGGGGGAGCGGAGAATGCCCTGATTGCGTTAAATATGCAGGAAGAAGGGCTGGAGTAGGGCTCTAAGGTGCTGGGGCCAGCGGTCCCATGTCCCCCAAGCCGCCACTGTCCGTGGAGAATCAAGGCTCGCGGGAAGAAGCAGGGGCTGTAGGGTGTCTTCACGGGTTTGGATTCGCGGGGGCGGGTGGGGCGGGTAACAGAGGAGGAGGTCCTGGAGGCTCCACCCCCTGGGCGGGAAGCCCCGCCCCAGACCCGGCCAGGCTGCGCCCAGACGCACCTCTTCCTGCATCCCGCATTCAAGCAGCATCGTCACACACGCCTCGATGGGGAAGGCGATCTCCCGGCCGCTGATCGTGAGGTGCTCCTCCAGGGGCTTCCCGAAGGAAGGCTTCTCCACCCAGGCCTCTGGGGGCGGGCAGAGGCGGTGGGTGAGAGGGTCGGCGGAGCCCACCCGCCCAGAAATCTGCCTTTCCTCTCATCATGCCGCTTTTCCTAAGTCTCCCAAAGACACGGAAACCCAGCAGAGCCTCCCTTCCTGCGGTTCGGGGGAGGGCGGGGGGGGGGGTATGCCCGGGTTCCAGGGCACACCCGCCGCATTCCCGACGGGCGGGCGGCAGCGTGTGCCAGCGTGCTTGGCTTCACTGCCGCTGCCTCGAGGCACCAGCCGGCGGAGATCCAGTTCTCGGCTAACCGTGACCTTGCTGGGGGCGCGGATGGTGAAGGAAGCCAGGGCATCAGCCTCCTCTAGGAGGCGGGCTCTCCCCACCCTCCCACCCCAGCCCCCTACCCCCCATCCCTGCCCCAGGCAGGGCTTGCGCTCACCCTGTTGTGCTTTTATTTGAGGCAACACAGCCTGCAGGAGCGTCAGCGACTTCCTGTGGTACTCGGCTTGCACTTCTATGAGCTGCGGAATTACAACAAGCATTAGCCTTTGCAGAAGGGTGGGGCGCACAGGCTGCCCAACCGCCCCCCCCTCCCTCCCCCATCCACCTGCCGTGATGGGCACGCATCCCCGCTTAGCCTCTGCGGCCCGGGGTGACCACAAGAGGAATTCTGGGAGGCGGGCGAGGGAGGACACCCCGGAGCTGAACCTGCCTTAGACAGCCCACCTTCACTGCTACCCCATCCAGGGGACGCCCTGCCCTTATCTTCATGGCAAAAGGCACCCACGAGGTGCAGCAATAAACCGTCAGTGGAGAACAAGTGAGAAATCCATTTGCCTTCGAGAGAGCGCTAAAGGCCCTGAGCCTCTAAGCAGTGTGATTTCTGCAAAAGGAGTTCAAGATCTAACAGGCTGGAGAGGCTGTGGCTTGATCCACAGTCCTCTTGAATTACCTTGGGAGCTAAAATTGCTTTGGTCAGAGTGAAGCAGCCCTAAGAACAAAGTCCTTCAGGGCATCCTATTCTGCCCAGCCCGCCACGAAAAAAGCTGCTGAGATGGTGGTATGAGCAGACGAAAACCAGCGAACAATAGTCACTTCATGTATTTTCTGTATCTCTGCCCCCTCAAAAAACAAAACAAAACAAAAAAAAAATTTGAGCTTGTGTGCGGGAAGGGGAGGGAGTCACTCTGCCTAAAAGTCTGGTGCAGAGAGTACATGCTGTCACCCCCAAGTACAACTGAAAGGGAATTTGGAGAAAATGAGGAGGTTGAACTAAGCGGTGCCCACATGATAATCAGGCAGCCTAGGAATGCTTGGAATGCCAACAATTTCAAGAGTTTTAGAAACTCTAAAATGAGAGTTCCCGTTGTGGCTCAGAGGAAACCAGACTCGTATCCATAAGGACTAGTATCGAGTTCGATCCCTGACCTTGCTCAGTGGGTTAGGGATCCCTCATTGCTGTGGCTGTGGTGTAAGCTGGCAGCTATAGATCCAATTTGACCCCTAGCTTGGGAACTTCCATATGCTGAGAGTAAGGCCCTAAAAAGACAAAAAAAACAAAAAACAAAAAACAAAACTAGAGAAAGAAACCCTAAAATGAAACAGAAATATTACCTTCGCAAATAAAACTGACGGAATATACTTGAAAAAAGAACCTTTTTTTTTTGGCCTGCCTACAGCATGCAGAAGGTTCCAGGCCAGGGATCAAACCCGTACCACAGCAGCGGCAATGTTGGATCCTTAACTCCTGGGCCACCAGGGAACTCCCCAAATGTTCCTACTTGAAATATAAGTTTCCAAGTTGGGAGGAATACCTACCAGCTCTTTCTCCTTTCTCGGGGTGGAAGAAACTCTAGATCTCTAGACCTCTGGGCCACTGATGTACAGGCAGGGGGAGGGCTGGCCGCCCGCAGCCCCGCCCCACACTCATCCAGCTATTCAAGCCTCTCAGGATTCTTCGTCCTTCTTTCCTTCCCCTTCCTTCCTTATCGTTCTGTCACTTCTTTGACCATAAAGAGATGCTTTTCGATTTGAGTTTTATTCCCATCTTTGAAAGCAGGGGATCCTAACTGTACTTCTAATGGGTATTTTTTTCTTTCAAGTTTCCCCCCCACCCCCTCGTGCTTTGTATTTTCCCCAGTAAACAGCCAGGGACCCAATTATTTGGGCCAGATTATTCAAGTACGGTGACTCAGATCCTGTTTCTCTTTTCTCTAAATCTGCTCTCCCCGTGAGAGACAGGCCAACAGGCACATCAATCCTCATTTACCTATTTGTCACCATCTGGGCAAAAAATTAAAAACAACTATGTGCTGGGGTGGGGTTATCATCTTCTTCTTCCCAAGTTCCTTACTGATGATAGACTGAGGTTTCTCAACCTTGACCATGCGACAATTTGGAGCTGGATAACCCTCCACTGTGGGAGCCATGCTGTGCATTGTAGCAGGTTTAGCGATGAACTTGACCTGCTAGGTGCCAGAAGCCCCTCCCCGCAATGGTGAGAGCCAAAAATGTCTCCAGATGTGGCCAAACCACAGCCATAGATCACCCCGTTGCAATATCTTCATGGATGGGGGTGAATTTTATGCTTAGGTCTTTGGAGAAATCCATACAAAGGAGAACCAGAAGGCAGGGTGTCTTCACAGGTAGAAATGGTCAAAGCCCCGCCCATTTCTGGAACACGTTCCACCAAGGGGCCCTTGCTGAGACCCACGTCCCTTCCTGTCGGCACCGTGATGCCTGCAGACTTCAAACCACCTCCCTTTTTCCAGACCCTTACCGTTTGAAAGTAGTTTGCATAGTCAATTTCTTTGGCCACAAAACTGTACATGTCTGCCGAGAGCTGGTCCTGTGGGAGGAGAAGCACAGAGGGATGAAGAGTGGCTGATGGAGGAATCGACACATCACACAAGAAAGCGCCTTATTTTTCATACTTGACGGATTACAAACTTTGCCCGTGGACATTCCCACGCGTCCCAACCACGGCTCTGGAGGATGAGTAAGTGTGAAAAGAACATCGACGTCAAGTGCTGCGCTAGGGATTTGATCTCACGGGCCACGTGGAGAGCTGGGAAAGCTGCTGTGGGCGAGGGACGTGCCATGACTTCCCTCCATCTCTGCAGCGGGCGCCACCGTCTGAAGCAGCCCCGCCAGGCACAAGCTGTGCTTTCGCTCTCCTCCTTCTGTCCTTTCTCTCTGAGGATGAGTCAGCTTTGGGCTCCTGCATCCTCAACACTGATTGGCTGGTCACCAGCACATGGGGGGAGACAGAAACACACACGCTGGGGGAAGCTGGCTAAGAGAGGTGGGCAGGAGAAGCGCTGCTGATTCCAGACTTGGCGAAACCCAGACTCACCCAACATCACACACGCGAATCTCACAGGGAGATGAGCCCTTCACCATGTGGCTGGACCGAGGGCAGTGGCGGAGGGCTGTGTGTGACTCCAGCAAGTGTCCCCTCTGAGAAGGACTGTTTCCAGTGGCACAGAAACACCTCCAGCATGGTAGATAAAAGTGCTTTTCGAGCAGATGAGGAATTCGGTTACTGACCATATCTTTGGGCAAGCACGTCACGTCTCTAAACTTGTCTATGTAAGGCACGTGATCTCTAACACCGCCCCCCCTCTCTGTTCAGTAGCCTTGACTGACAGTAGAGCTTCAGAAGAGATGCTCAGTTGAGGAGAAAAGAGTCGATCTGTTCAGGTTGAGGCCACCATGCAAACAGCACCCTGATGCTCATGGCAGGATTACTTATTTACTTATTTTCTTGGCCACACCCACGACATAGGGAAGTTCCTGGGCCAGGGGTCAAATCTGAGCCACAGCTGCGACAATGCCAGATTCTTAACCCATTGGGTTGGGCCAGGGATTGAATCCAAGCTGTCGCAGAGACAAGGTCAGATCTTAACCTACTATGCCACAGTAGGAACGGCAGTAGTGTTATTTCTAATTGCTGAGATATGGAAGCAGCCAAAGTGCCCACTGCTAGAGGAACAGATAAAGAAGAAGTGGTATGTACACACAATGGAATATTACTTGGCCATAAAAAGAACGAAATCTTGCTGTTTGTAAAAACAATGGATGGACCTAGACGGTATTAAGCTAAGTGAACTGAGACAGAGAAAAGACAAATACCACAAGAGCGCATAGGTGGAGTGTAAAAAAACAAACCCAAACAAAAACAGACTCATAGATACAGAGAACAAACAGTAGTTGCCAGAGGGAAGGGGGTGGTGGGGGGTGGGGTGGCAGGAGAAATAGGTGAGGGAGATTAAGAGGTACCAGCCTCTAGTTTTACAATAAATAAGCCACGGGCATGGCATACAGAGCATAAGGAAGATGGACAGTAATACTGTAATACCTTTGGGAACACAGGGTCACTAGACTTATCCTGGCGACCATTTCATAATGCGTGCAAAGGTCAAATCCTGATGCCACACCCCTGAAACTAACATGATGTTATGTGTCAACAATTTTCCCGTACAAATTAAAAAAAAAAAAAAAAAAAAGGAAAAACAGCACCAGAAAGCTGACCCAGATGCTGATGGACTGGAGGCAGGCAGCTACGTGATGCAGGAAGTCTCTCTCATGGAGCCCTGAGCCTTGTGCACCCATCCCAATAGCCTCGGCAGCCCCTCCAGCTGCAGATGACGCTGTCCTCAGGGAGCTCTGGGATGGGCACAGTAAGCTGTTCCCTTTTCCAGCGTCCTGGTGAGGCAAACAAACATCCCGAAAGAGCCCTTGTACACGGGGCCATAGAGCCAAGATGCCAATTTCAGATGAGGGGAAACAAGAGTTCCAGGGAGCTCTCCCAAAGGATGAAATGGCTCTACAACCACACTCTTCGCTTCCACCAGAGCACCCCTACAATGACGCCTCTGTAGGGCCACCCAATCTGTCAACGGTCCAAGAGAAAGCGGTTTTGTCGGGAATTAAGCTCTTCTGCCACCCCAGCAGCAGCGCTGGTCTGGAAACATCTATCACCAGCTTGGCAGGCGCAAGAGGGATAGATTAAGTCAGGGAAACCCAAAGAGCCGCGTGATGAAAATGGTTCCGCAAAGAGAGGAAACAAAAGGAATCTCAGAAGGGAGTAAATGTCACATCAAATCGCCTTCAGCGACGCAGCAGGTGAATCTTAGACAAGCCAGGCCGACTGTGTGTCCTCTGTAATTGACAAGCTGTAGGAGGCTCGGGGGGACAAGTCTGGGAATCAAAAACTCCAGGGGGACCTATTCGCTGGGGAGCCCCCACACTTTGGCTGAGTTTTCCCTCCAAGAGTTCTACCAACTTCTCTCCCCTCCATCAGAAAGGAACAGACCAAGAGGCAGAAAATCATAAGGACTTATTGAATTCAATATAGCAGCCTCAGGCAACTAGACATCATTGACTCATTGACGTCTACAGGAGATTTCACCCAACGGCAGCAGAATGCACTTTTTTTTTTTTTTTTTTTTTAAGGGCGGCACCCGAGGTATACGGCAGTTCCCAGGCGAGGGGTTGAGTCAGAGCTGCAGTTGCCAACTCAGACCACAGCCACAGCCACGCCAGATCCTTAATGCACTGAGCGGGGCCTGGGATTGAACGCGCGTCCTCATGGATACTAGTCAGGTTTGTTCCTGCTAAGCCACAACAGGAACTTCAGAATACACATTCTTTTTGCCCTCACATGGAACATGCACTGCGATAGACCACATTCTGGGCCCTAACACACACCTTAAACTGGAAAAAAGCATCTGTCATACAGTGGTTGTTCTCTGACCACAATGGAATTAAAACTAGAAATCAGTAACAGAAAGAGAGCTGACCAATCCCCAAACACTTGGAGATGAAACACATTCCTAAATAAGAGCCCAATTTAAAACAACTGGGCAAAAGGCCCAGGTAGACACAGCACCGAGGAAGAAATGCAGACGGCAAAGCAAGCACACGAGAGGACCTTCCACAGCAAAAGAGAACTGCACGTTCCAACTACGAGATACCACTGCACACACCTGCCACGGTGGACAGCACCAACGGCTGATGCGGAGGCGGAGGCACTCCACATTTCCTTCCTTGCTGCTGGGAGAGACAGAATGGTAGCACCACTTCGGAAGGCAGTTTGGCAGGTTCTTACAGAACTAAAGATGCTCGGCGTGTAGGATCCAGTAGTCACGCTCCTGGGCATTCACCCAAATGAATTTAAAAAACGCGTGTCTGCACAAAAACCTGCACGCAGATGTTCCGCTTTATTCGCAACTGCCCAAAGTTGGAAGCAACCAAGAGTCCTTCGGTAGGTGAAGGGGTTCGACTGTGGCATAGCCAGGCAAGAGACGACATTCAGCACTAAAGAAAAAGGAAGTGCTCCCAAGCCAGAAAAAGACAGGGAGGAGGCTTAAAGGCATGTGACTAAGTGACAGAAGCCAGTCAGAAAAGGATAGCACTGTGTCACTCCGACCGTAGGACATTCTGAAAAGCAAAGCTGTGGAGCCAGTAAGAGGACAGGGGGTTGCCAAGGGCTGGGGGGATGGAGAGCTGAACCGGCACAGAGGCTTTTGAAAGCGGTAAAAAATAGTGTGTGTGACGCTACAGTGCAGGTGCATGTCATTACACATTCGTCAAAACCCCCAGAAGGTGCAAGTCCAAGAATGAAACCCAATGGAAACCACGGGCTTTGGCTGACAATGAGGTGCCAGCGTGGGTGCACAGAGTAACAGAGTGTCGCTGTGGTGCCAGATACTAGTGGTGGGTGTGGAAAGGAATGTCTTGGTGTCTCCACTTTGCTCTGGTTTTCGCCGAAACACCCTCCTGCGCCTCTCTCCTCTTTCCTTCTTCTCCCAGTAACAATCTGTTTCAAATGAGCCAGCCGAGAAGAATGGACGCCCTGACCTGACCCACGGGAAGGGGACCGGTCCATCGCCTGCGTTAGGGGGCAACAGGGAGGGGCTTTTCTTCTTGGCGCCGCGCCTTTTGAGCACCCGCGCGCTCCTGCACAAGGAAAGCGCCTTGTCGAGATCTCCCCGTGTGCATGTGTCTCATTTTCCGACACCGGCGACCCGAGCCATGTCCCCAACGGTGGGGGAGGGTGTGCTTGGATGGTCTGGGGGAAGCCCTGAGCCACCCCGGGAGCTCCTGAAGTGTCCTAATTTTTGAGACCTTTACTTTCATCTTCAAACATAAGAAAATAACCTGTCTGAGACTCTCTTCCTAACATGAAAATGGAAAGCCTTTCTCGCTGGCCCCTTGCTGCCCACGCCAAAAGAATCTTCTCGGAACCTACATTTTGCCTGAAATAAGTTAAAGGACTCAGCAGCCTGTGGGGCTGGGTGGGGACGAGCTGCCACACGGAAGGCCTGCAGACAATGTCCCTTGTCCACAGCTATTATTTCTCTGAGTTTGGTGAAACCAGCAGGCCAGGCAGCCCCTTTCTGTGGATTCGGTGCCCTGCGCTCTGTTTGGGGCAGGTGATGTGGCCGTGCCCTTCCTCCTTAGTGGAACTGCTGCCTGGCACGTCAGAGAAGATGCCAGCAGTGTCAGGAACATTCACACGATGGGAGCCCTGCCACCTGCTGGCTTCCCATGGGGTGTGGCCATGCTTGCCCTTAGGGCTCATGGCAGTAGGTTCTTCTGGCAGAAGGAATCCCGGAAGGTGAGTGTTCTTCCACTACCCTAAGCCTCCAAATGAGAGGGCACAGGTCCTGCCAGGGTCTCAGGCACTGACCTACCTTCGCACTCATTTTCTAAGAAGAGGAGCTGTGAGTCAAGACTCAGTATTATAGGGAGTTCCCATTGTGGCTCTGTAGAAAGGAATCCGACTAGGAACCATGAGGATGCAGGTTCGATCCCTGGCCTTGCTCAGTGGGTTAACGATCCAGCATTGCCGTGAGCTGCGGTGTAGGTCAAAGATGCAGTTTAGATCCTGCGTTGCTGCGGTTGTGGCATAGGCTGGCAGCTGCAGCTCCGATTGGACCCCTAGCCTGGGAACCTCCCTGTGCCACAGATGCAGCCCTAAAAAGACCAAAAAAAAAAAAAAAAAGACTCAGTTTTGTGACAAAACAGGCTAGAGATCTGTCCTCTGGTTTCCATCTTTTCTGGATTCAAGCTTGATTTTCAAAGAGCAAAGATTCTATATTGGAGAAGAAAAGGAGAGAAAGAAGAGCCACAGTTTTGGAGAGAGAAGGAGAGGGAGGGGAGGGCTGCTGAGGACACGGAGGTCCATGATGGGCTTGGGGGCCACAGCCCCAGGGGAGGCGCAGGCTGGAAAGGGGGAGGTCCAGGTACCACCTTCCAGGGAAAACCCGAGGACGGCAGCCGGCCTCCCTCATTCGTTGCGTGAAAAACAAAATAACGACGCTGCGTCACCCAGCAGGTTTGTTCTCAGGTCCCAGTTTTCTCTGTTACTTCACTGCTCACAGGTCCTTCCTCACCATCTCTCCCCTTCTTGAAAATGTACCAGTGACTTGCATCCCCTCGGACGTATCGGTTTAAGGGTCTCAACGGGGGCCTCAGAAAGAGGAGGGAAAGGCAGCACCAGGCGTGGAGAGTGGGGCGTGTCCCTGTCTGAAATGCGGAAGCCAGGTAGAGATGGGGGGGCTACCAAGGAGACGCAGGCAAGGAAGGCTGCACCTGCCCACCAGCCCGAGGTTCCGTCTCATGGAACCCACCTCAACATGATTTTCTTAGTGGGCTGAAGCTCTCCGGGTCCAAAGATCCAGGGAGCTCTGCATGCGCATCTCTGAGCCTAAACACAGAGAAGCCCCAAGGCCACCTGGACCACCTTCAGCCCACAAGCTCGCCTTTGTGGGGCTGCCGCAGTGTGGGACAGCCTGGGGAGAACACACAAAGGCCTGAAGATAGAAGGGGAAGTGGCCCGTGTGGGGAGAGCCAGACAGCGGGGGAGGAGGCCCGTGATGGGTATTCAGAACAGCTGGCACCCAGTGAAGTAGAAATCAAAGAGAAGTCAGAAGAAAACTTCAACAAAAGTATCAGTGCCTGCTCGCAAGGGGCCGGGCTCAGCACACAAATAAAGCTCCTGCAGCACAATGCGTGGCTTTAGGAACGGGATCTGATCATTGCAGAAGTTCGTGTAATGAAACAGAGGCCACAGACTTGCCAAGATGACCAGGAAAGGGAGTGGGAGTTATGTCACTGAATATTATAAGGGCTACAAAATCATTAGAATAGAAAGTGTAAAGTCTTCTCTCAGGAACAGACAGCAGGTGAATAGACATAGTGCCCAGAAGTAAACCTGAGAAGTCAGGTGGTAGGCTTTCACTTCAAGGGGAGGTGGCTACTCCAAAGACGATGCTGGCATAACTGGCATCTGGGGGGGAAAAAAAATCTCTACCTCAAACCATGCACAAAAGTAGATTTTTACATGCACAAACAGGTATATAAGATGTAGTAGAGACATTAAAAGAAAATTAAAGTAAAAAGATTTCTTAACCTTTAGGTGGCAGGTGCCTGATGGATGAGCTGGGGTCTTCTCCCAATACAGGTACATGACCAAGTTTTTAACGGCAGACATCAGCGTAAACAAAAACCAAAAGCCAACGGCAGGAGATCCTGCTGGGGTGCAATAGGATCAGCGGTGTCTTGGCAGCAGCTGGGACGCAGGTTTGATCCCCTGTCTGACCCAGTGGGTTAAGGATCCAGCTTTGCCACAGCGGCAGCTCGGTTCTGATCCCCAGCCCGGGAATTCCATATGCCGTGGGGCAGCCAACAACAACAACAACAACAACAACAGCAACAAAGGCAATGCAATGGTCGAAAAATCTATGACAAAGGAGGCAAAAATATACAATGGAGAAAAGACCGTCTCTTCAGTAAGTGGTACTGGGAAAACGGGACAGCTACACGGAAAAGAAGGAAATTATAACATTCTCTAAGCCCATCCACAAAAATAGCCTCAAAATGGATTAAAGATCTAAGTGTAAGGCCAGATCCTATAAAACGCTCAGGCGAAAATGCAGGCAGATATAAATATGTCACTCTTGCACAAAAACTGCAGCAATATCTTTGCGGATCCACGTTGCAGAGTAATGAAAATAAAAACAAAAACAAACAAGTGGGACCTAATTAAACTTAGAAGCCTTTGCACAGAAAAGGAAACCATTAAAAAAACAAAAAGAAACCAACTACAATGGAAAAAATAAAAATCATTAAAAAAAAAAAAAAAAGACAACCCACAGAATGGGAGAAAATCTTTGCAAACAAAGTGATCAAGAAGGGATTAATCTCCAGAATACACAGATACCTCATACAGCTTCATATCAAAAAACAGGAGTTCCCGTCGTGGCGCAGTGGTTAACAAATCCGACTAGGAACCGTGAGGTTGCGGGTTCGGTCCCTGCCCTTGCTCAGCGGGTTAACGATCCGGCGTTGCCGTGAGCTGTGGTGTAGGTCGCAGTCGAGGCTCGGATCCTGCGTTGCTGTGGCTCTGGCGTAGGCCGGTGGCTACAGCTCCGATTCAGCCCCTAGCCTGGGAACCTCCATATGCCACGGGAGTGGCCCAAAGAAATAGCAAAAAGACAAAAAAAAAAAAAAGAAGTTACGAAGCTTCGACCCTGATGCAGCTGGACGCGTGCATTCAGCAGCCCCTCACACCACCACCTCTTGTGTCTAGTGAACAAGGAATATTGTAAGAAACAAGCTCCAACCGGAGGACACACAAACCTTGGTAAGTGGACAGGGAATGCACAGAACAAAAGGGAAGTCAGCATGAGAGAAGAGTGATTCTGCGAAAACAGGACCAGCTACAGCTTCGCCATCAACTCACGAGTTCCGATGACAGATCAGCTTTATTCCTGATGAGTCGTGGGACTCAAGGACTGGTCAGCCTTTGCTCAGCACCGCAGATCTGGAGGCTGAGAGATCATGAAGGCTTTCGAGATTTTTTTTGTGATGTTTCTACCTCCAGGGAGAAATCCTACCTGACTCTGAATGTCCCCTGAAGGTAAGGTCAGAAGCCCCTGCACAGGGTGGCTGTAAAAGCAGACGCTGAGGGTCAAGAGAAGCCTCGACAGGCTGTGAAGAACAGAGATATTTGCAGGCAGGGTGTCTCCTCTCTGGTGGAACTCTACATGGTTAGACACAGGTACCAGCCCGGTTCCAGAAACATAAGCTATTTCTGTTCCTTGGATCCACACCAAAACTAGCTGAGTTGAGCGTATGCAGATGAACAGGTACGCAGTCTTACAGATGGTGTATTACTAACGAAGCCCCATAAAACATGTGTGGGGAAAGGAGGTGAGAACCATTCGATGACAGATGATGGGGATGGGGTGGGGGAGGCGATGTCACAGCCCAGGGCTGAGGCCCCTCCGCAGCATGAGGCCCCCTCTCCTGCACGTGGCAGGTTTTTTTTTTTTTTTGGTGACTGTCTCCTTGGCGAGCATTTCAACTACACAGATACGCATCTCCCAGGAAGCAAAGGACCAATACAGTGAACTCAGGAGATGGTAAAAGGCGCACAAGAAAATAACTTAATGCCGACGGTGAGTTAAAGATCATCTGTTGCTTAAACTCTCAAGCGTTCTGCGTGGCCTGGAATCTACGATTTCACACGGAAACCGAGGTTATCCGTGCTTTGCCGACCAAGCAGGGATACCAATGACAGCCCGCCACTGCCCCTGCCCCGGTCATCGAGAAAGCCCCAGTTCTCGGGGTTCAGCCTGGGCTCTTTGGAGATGCCAGCAGGTGAGCTTGGGGACACCGATGCAACCAGGGCTCACAATTAAGCTTCCAATAAATCTCCAGTGAACAAAAACGGACACCCATGGACCTGCCCCATCTTTCCAGGTGGAGGGGAGCAATGAGGGGGGTACCCTGCAAATCTCCACTCTGTTGGCTGCCTCCTCCATCTCCTCCCTGAGGGCATCGGCTTTGGCACCCGCAGGCTGTAAGCTGCTGGACAGACTCGAAGACTTGGACGTCTGCTGCCACCTGCCGGGAGACGGGAGAAAAAGGAGACGTGTGAGACAGAGCCCTGGGAACATCTCTGGCTGCAGACAAACAGCTGGTATGGGTACCACCCCGGCAATGACATGTCCTCACTCTGCAGGAGAGGTGGTGGAAAGGTACTCGGTACCCATACCAGGAAAAAGGGCCCAACATCCTCATGGCTGGATGGATGGAGGTAGAGGATGCAGCCCCTTCAGACAGAGCGAGCATCCCCAATCTGCCACCATCCTGCCTACTGTCTTCTGAACCCTCAGGCCATGGGATGTCACTGTTTCTTTCTTCAAACATGGTCCACGCCACTCCTTCTAGTTCCCTGCCTGTCCTGCGGGCATTTGAGTTCTGAAAACATTCACCTACTTGGCCGCAGCCAATCATGGATGCTAAGGTCAGAGGGTGCGTGGATAAGGTTAAAACAAACCTGAAAGCAAAAATCTCCACCAGTAAAAGCACAGGGCAACCTTGGATCCACACTTGGATACCTCATTTCTATTTTTTTTTTTTCTTTTTAGGGCTGTACCCACAGCATGTGGAAGTTCCCAGCCTAGGGGTCAAATCGGAGCTGCAGCTGACAGCCTAGACCAGAGTCACAGCCACAGCAACACCAGATCCAAGTGACGTCTGCAACCTACACCACGGCTCATGGCAATGCTGGATCCTTAACCCACTGAGCGAGGCCAGGAATTGAACCTGCAACCTCATGGACACTATGTTAGGTTCCTAACCCACTGAGCCACAGGGGGAACTCCTCATTTATATTCTCTTAAATATTAACCTCTGGGCAGAGTACCAGCTTTCTGAGGAAGCCCCTTGGGAAATGTTTATGGGGGAAGTACAGATATTTCTGGTTGCTAAGTCTGTATCAGGGAATCACCGAAAGAAGACCCCAAGAGAAGGCTGTTATTCCACTAAGAATAACGCCTCTCCCATGGAGTCTGTAAAACCCACAGCTTATAGGGCCCAGCAAGTAAGACAATAAGCCAGATGGGTCATGACCTTGACAACTCATCCACCCGAGCCTTTATCTCCTTCTTGTCACAGGGACATGAGATCTAAAAGGATCGCTCGGCTCGAAGAAAAACCATCATGTGATCAGGATGACAAGGTCAGGTGATGCCTGGTGTAGCCTCGGGAAGTTAGTGACGGCAGGGAGGGGACGGGGACCTGGCGGGGAGTCACCGGAGGGTGGCTGGGGCTGGTGGGGCCCAGGCAGATGTGGGACCACGAGTGACAGATGTTTCAGTTGACCAGTTGGAAACCATCACATGCACTCATGAGATGAAACGTGGCAACAGTTACATGGTGTCCACTGAACACTATGCAGGAGTTCCCTGGTGGCTCAGCAGGTTAAGCATCCAGCATTCTCCTTGTAGTGGCTCAGGTTGCTACTGTGGCACGGGTTCCATCCCTGGCCCAGAAACTTTCCTATGCTGCAGGTGCAGCCAAAATAATAGTAACAACAACAGCCACACTATGCAGGCCAAACCAGAGAGCTCTGTGGGCTCCATCTGGCTCTCGGACCAGCCAACACGGAGGCAAAAAGGGCAAAATGTTACCCTCATTTAGAGAATCAAATCAACTACAACGCTCTTAGCCAGATGCTCTAAAGTAAACTCAATAAATGTCCTGCTCTGTTAGGAGAACAAGGATATTTGTCCAAGAGAGTTCAGTTCACCAACTTGAATCCCACAGAACGCGTCCTTGGCTGGGTCTCCAATCTTCTCACCTATCATCGTTTTTCTTTTCACAGCCGCACCCGCGGCATCTGGAAGTTCCCAGGCCAGCGGTCGAATCGGACCTGCAGCTGCCAGCCTACACCACAGCCACGGCGACACCAGATCCGATCTGCACCTGTGACCTACCCCACAGCTCACGGCAATGTGGGAGCCTTAACCCACTGAGCCAGGCCAGGGATCGAACCCTCAGAACAGGCTGGGTTCTCAACCTACTGAGCCACAATGGGAACTCCCTCCATCTCTAATCCTTTCCTTATCTTCTAAGCTTCAGTCTTCTCTGAGGATATTAAGATGTATACAATTGGCTTTTGAAGCCACAAGCCAGATTTTCTTGAAGAGAAATGAATACACATAATGGATTTAGACTTCATCCAACACAGGATAAATCAGTTGGATTAGAGAACGTTGCCCAGTGTTGGGGCAGAATGCAAACATCCAGTCATGGAACACGGGACCATGAAGTGCTGATAAGCTATAAAACAAAAACAAAAACAAAAAACTGTGGCGAGGCTTCCTGACCCGAGCCCAACACATAAGAGAGGAGGCGCTGAAGATGGGAAAAAGTTTGTTAAATCATGGACGAGCGGGCTCTGAGGACACTTCTCAGAGCCTCCCCACCACCTGGTGTCACCATGAAACACATGAGGCCAAACCGGATTGGCCACGGCTGTCACCCAGGGGAACCCTCTTTCTAAGGAAGGCGACGGAACACAGGTATGTCAGTGGACAAGGCCAAGACAGCTCTGATGCTGGCGTCCAGCCCCCTGGGCGGAAGCGCTGGGCTGCAGATGCAGGCGTTCCTTCCAGAAGCAGAGAAAAGACCTCGGAACGCAAACCCAGGGGCACGGTGGCCACCACCTCCTGACAGTGGGACCAGTTGCATTTCCACCACCACCTCACGCGACTCCCCAAATGAGGGACTTGAGCGCCAGTGTCGGGAGGCAATTTCCCACGGCGCCAGGATGTGCGGGAAGTCACGCCACACCCCTACTCGCCAGGAACCTGCTCTCTTCCTCCTCGTGCGCTGAGCGGGGAGCTTCAGGTCTGATCAGAGAACAACTTCGACACCTTTCCGATTCCTCCTCCTCTTCCGCTTTTAACAAGCACAGCCTGCCCCGGGCAACAGGCTCTAAAATTTACTAACACAGGCGCTGCCCGTATCCCGCTCGCTTTTACGCTGACCTGATCCTTACAGCCAAGGGCACTGCTTTTCAACTGATGCTGCTGCTACAAAATTTCTTTTTTTTCTTTGCTTTTACAAATGTTTTGTGGCGGCACCTGAGGCATATGGAAGTTCTCAGGCTGGAGGGTGAATCCCAGCCACAGCTGAGACCTACGCTACACCTGCGGCAATGCCAGATGCTTTAAGCCACTGCTCTCTGCCCTTGTCCCTCCTGGCCCTGCCATGCTGCCCTTCATTCTGTATCCTGAATATCTCACCTTTATTCCCACCGCAGGGCCTTGGCCTCTGATCTTTGCACCAGGCATAGACAGCTGTCCACCAGCTCTCTGCCTGGCCGCCTCCTCCTTATCAGACCAAGGATCGGCTCTTCAAAACAGCCTTCTGTTTCACCCTAGGTAATGCTGTAGCCCAGCTTCTCCACGGCCCCTTCCAAAAGCATGCTGTGCTGCTCCTGGATAGGACTTGCAGCTGCTGAAATCACCTCGTGTGCTTGTTCTCGTCCCTGGCATCTATCTCCCAATCAGGCTGCAGCCGCCACGGGAGCCCAGCCCCGCACCTCCAGCGCCCAGCATAGAGCAGGTGTCCGAAACACCTGACGAGTGAAGACGCTCACACATACACCTCCTATCCCCCCCGCCGCAATATGATCACTGCTCCTTCAGAGGAGCAGAAATGAACACAAAGAACCTGCATGGTACCTCGTTCGAGAAGAGTCCATGTCCAGCACCAGCTTTGCTAAATGTTTCCTCTGTTTTTGGATATTTGGGATTTCCACCTGCGGGCACAGGAGAAAAAGGACAGTCAACGTGAAGCCCAAGACAGAATTTTTTTTTTTTTAACTTTTAAAAATTACAGTTGACTTTAAATGTTTCAGGTGTGCGGCAAAGTGATTCAGGACACACACACACACACACACACACACACATATTCTTTTTCAGATTCTTTTTCATTACAGGTTATTATAAGATACTGAGTAGAGTCCCCTGTGCCGGACGGGAGGACCTTGCTGTTTATCTGTTTTTTCATATCGTAGTCTGTATCTGCTAATTCTAAACTCCTGATTTATCCCCCTTCCCCTTTGGTAACCGTAAGTTTATTTGCTATGTCTGTGACCCAGCCTAGATACTTAAGGAACTAATGACAGCTCCCCAACAAGTTTGCTAGAGGTCTCCCAATCCTCATTTTCAGAGGAAATTCTTATCCCCCCCTTTTTATTTGGTTGCATCCATAGCCCATAGAAGTTCCTGGGCCAGGGATGAAACCCACGCCACAGCAGTGACCTGAGCAACAGCAGTGACAACGCCAGATTCTTTACCACTAGGCCACCAGGGAACTCTTTTAGTGTCCTTTAAAGCAGAAAGAAGAGAGACCAATATAGAAAGAAACTACAAGAGGGTCTCTGAGTCTCCTGGATATGAGTCCCCAGCCTGGCTGGGGTGGAGGGGCTGCGGCACGGAGGACTTGAGGTGGGGGAGGGTGGGGGGTGGCGACTGCAGCAGAAACCCTGCAGGGGCGGTGAGGTGAGGGAGCCGTGATGCTGCCAGCCTTGCAGCAGCACCCAAGGAATGCCAGCAGAGGGGATCAGGGTTAGAGAAGGGGGTGAACCACAGCTCAAAGGGCTCCTGTCCACGCGGGTGGGCAGTAACCATCCCCAGTGAAAACCAGGTAAAAGCCAGTGCCAAGGAGTCGGCGGAGGAGTAGCAACAGCCCAGGACTGGACACCGCGGCACCCCCGCTCCTGACCTCGGCCAGCAAGAACAGGGGCTCGATCACATCTCGCTCGACTTGCAGTTCGAAATGAATCAGCTCCTGAGCCAGCCTGTCCTCCGTCTCGCCACAGAGTTTCAGCATCTTCCTGCAACAGGAGGGCAGAAAACCATCCTGAATTCCCGAGGGAGAAAGACGTGACCTGCCTCCTGACGTCACTGCCCCCACCCCCAAAAAAACCCTGCAGAGACCGTGTTCATACAGTGGCCGATTTCCACGCCACCCCGGTGACCAAGCTCTGTGTCTTGTCATTTCTGAAACTGTCTACTTTCTCATCGATGCTGCATACCTACCATGTGCCTGGCGTACAAGGGGATTTGTGGGGACATTAAGAGAGAGGTGGCGAGAACAGGCTCCCACGCGCCAAATCCTAAAAAGAGCCGGACGCTTCTACCTGCCGAGACCATTGGAGAAAACTGCTAAAAGAAAGCTACACACCAACCAGCATCCTCGAGCACACACCAAACCCCCAATTCCACGAGGCTATAACAGAAAGGGAACTCCTTCCGCTAAGCCATGAACACTTATTTAATACAGGACGAGGGGACGATTTTTCAATGAAAAACTGACAGGGAAAACCATGTCAACGTTTATTAATAACGAATGAATGACAGAAAATCCCAATGAGCAGGAAGTTGTGCCATATTCCTAGGCGGGAGAATACAGTATTTCAAAGATGTCCCTTTACCCTAGATGATATATAAGCGGTCCTCTCCCTACAGAGGACCGTGTGAACTGAAAGTCATGCAAGCAGTTTTCACCAATGAGGAGAGGTCACTGTCATTCTAAGGTTAGTATGTACTTTTCCCATCCATATTTTTTACTTTCATTGCAGAGGTATGTGTTTACATACAGTATAGAATAACAGCTGCTTCCCCTGGCTCAACTGCTGGCTTTTCACATTCATCATTCTGGTTGAGCTCATTCTGCACGTATCAAGATGGATAAGCCCCAAACATAGTGCTGAATGTCAAAAGCAAACAAAAGAAGGACAGGTTCAATGTCACGCTGTGGATATAAACTTTTTTACCTGGGTTAAAAGAGGGTCCCTCTCCATGAGATGCCTCTTCCTATTTTTTTGGTGATTTCTGTATTGGGATCTTTTTATTTGTAGGAGTTCTTTATACTTAGAGATATTTGTATGGATGGAGAGCAGACATAGATTCTTCCAGAATTTCAAAGGCACTGTTCAATCATCTTCTGGTTTTCGTTACTGCTTTTAGTAAGTCTGGAAGCCTTCAGATTTCTGATCCCTTGTTTGTAAAAAAATTTTTTTTTTTCTCTAGAAGGTACAGACTCTCTTATTTATCACTAATACTCACTGTGGGGTGCCCTGGCATAGGTTTAATTTTTCCGATTATACTGGGAGCTCAATGGGCCCTTTCAATCAGGAAACTCACATCCTTCACGTCCGGAAAACACTTTCGGATTCTTTTTTAAACTATGGTTTCTTCCTCACCTCTTCTTGGAGTTCCTGTCATTCAGGCCTAAGATGGCCTGGATAGATCCTGGGATTTTCTAACGTCCCCATTTCCTGTGTCCCCGTCTTCTGCTCTCTTTACCGGATGATTTCTTCAACTTCATCTTCCAAACCTTCGACTGAGAAGGTCACGATTTTCACTTCTGTGAGTTTGCTTTTGATCCCTGAGCCTTTCTTTCCTGGACGTATGTCTTAATTAACATCCTGCTGTTTTATTTCACAGATGCAGTATTTCCTCCTGTGGAAATGTAAGGACCGGTACCCAACTCTCCGCTGTGCCCGGTGTCCCGAGTCTAAGCATGCTCTGTTTTACCTCCTCCAGAGGATAAAGCTCCAGACTGTAGAGGGATGAGTTTCCTGGGGGTGTGGGTAACAGCTGCGTCTCTGA
The DNA here is from genome assembly GCF_016906955.1 of Phacochoerus africanus. Lineage (NCBI taxonomy): Eukaryota > Metazoa > Chordata > Mammalia > Artiodactyla > Suidae > Phacochoerus > Phacochoerus africanus. The sequence continues at coordinate 56,590,484 of NC_062557.1, read as the reverse complement.
CCAGCTTTCAGCCCCCATTCGTGACTTTTATCACCACTACTCCTGAGATGCCCAGGCGCCCAATTCCTGGGCCTTGTGGGCATGTCATGGTCTACCCGTCTCTGCTCTCAGCATATCCAGCTCCTGGCTTGGGCATCCGCTTGCTGGGACTTGCAAAATCAGGTCCCAGCCAATCCTACGTTGCTTTGCAGCTCACAGAACGGCGTCTTCTCTCCTGTTCTCCTGCCTTTGTGGGTTTAGGTCTTTTGAGGGAAAAAAACCAACCAACCCTTGATTGTAGCGGATTTGGGAAGGGAACAAAATCCAGCGTTGTGTGAACAGTCCGTCGTCTCACCTGGCGCCCTCCAATCCCTGGCTTTCAACCTTGCTGTGTCATTGCATTTTTGGCACGGCTCTCAAAGTACACCCAACAGGATTCCACGTTGACCCCCCGGAGAGTCTCTCCCAGCAACAGGTGAGTTTATCCCAGTTCGTCTCTTATGGTCACAGATACAGAGGCCCTAATTGCTGTTCCTTTCATTTCCTGTTTTCGATTTATTACACTTTGCCTCCTTTTTTCTCTTGTAGTTCCTTCTATGCTTCCCCCCCCCCCCCATTTTATTTCTCCCTCTTGCCATCCCTCACCTAACTCTGAAGGTAAACGTTCTCTTTCTAATCTGTGGTTATGCTTACCTTTCCAACAGGCACACTGCACTTTAAATTGCAATGTACTGTCTTTACCTCCTTTCATATAAGAGCTGAAGCACTCACGCCCCTTCCAAAGCTTCCTATTTGCTATTTTCTAGTCTTTTCGTTTCCTTTTGCTTTAACCCTCCCAAATTCTTATTATGCCGTCATTTCTCAAAATCCCCTGTTGATTTTTATTTCTTTACACCGAAGGGCAGCCGATTACGCCTCCTCACAATATGCCCACTTTGGCATAATGAGTATTTTGAGCTGAAAGCAACTGAGAAGAAGCAGATACCAAAAAAGCTCTCTACCTTCTCCCTCTGTGTCTAAGAGCAGGACACCGATTTGTAAAGGTGACCCCTGGCCCCTCTACCAGGAAAGATAGATGTCAACTCCCAGAGACCACTCGAGACGCTTAATCAGCCCAGTGGGCTCTCATTACAAATCTTACTAACTAACCCTCAGCTTCTATTAGTCCCCTGTACATCTATTTTCCTACACTTTGTTGCCTTGGAAACGCACATCTTTTCCTATGTTTGGTGACGTCTCTAAAAATGACTTTTTTATTTGTTTGTTTTGTTTTCTGTCTTTTTAGGGCCACACTTGGGGCATATGCAAGTTCCCAGGCTAGGGGTCGAATCAGAGCTGCAGCTGCCAGCCGACACCACAGCCACGGCAATATAGGATCTGAGCTGCATCTGCAACCTACACCACAGCTCACGGCAACGCCAGATCCTTAACCCGCTGAGCGAGGACAGGGATCGAACCCGCATCCTCATGGATACTAGTCGGGTTTGTTACCGCTGAGCCACAATGGGAACTCCGATTTCTTTTTGCTGATCTCAAGCGGGACTGTTTGTGCTTCCTAAATCTAAAGGTCCATGTTTCTCTTCAAATCTAGAAAAGGAAAATTCAGCTATTTTCTTCTTCGGGAATGCCTGCCACACAGAAGGCTGTATTTCTGCATCCTGCCATCCCAGCCTCTCCATCTAATGCTGTCTTGATCCTTTTCTCTTGACCTTGATTCTGTTCATTTTCGTGGTGACTCCAGATCTGTTTCCAAGTTCACCCATCTCTACATCTGCGTGCAATTTCCAGTTACCCTCAATGAAGTTTTTTTCAAGCACTTATTTGTAAGTATAGTTTGAACTGGTCAAAGTCCTATTTGATTTTTAATTCTGCCTCCCCCCCCCCCCCCCCCCGCCCACTGTTTTCAAGAATTTTTTTTTTTTTTGTCTTTTTGTGATTTCTTGGGCCACTCCCGCGGCGTATGGAGGCTCTCAGGCTAGGGGTCGAATTGGAGCTGTAGCCACCAGCCTACACCAGAGCCACAGCAACGCGGGATCCGAGCCGTGTCTGCAACCTACACCACAGCTCACGGCAACGTCGGATCGTCAACCCACTAAGCAAGGGCAGGGACCGAACCCAAAACCTCATGGTTCCTAGTCGGATTGGTTAACCCCTGGCCACGATGGGAACTCCCAGAATTTTTGTCTTTACTACATTTTAAAATTTCATTTTAAACCTAATCACTGTCCACTTCCTTTCATGTTGTCCTACTATTTTTAGTTCTTAGGGGCAATTCCCCCCTCTCCCCCCCTCCCCTGCCTGCTGATCCTCTCTCATGATGCTTCTATTTTTAGTCTGTTTTTATTGGGAGCACACCATCAGCAAGGGCTGTTCCTCTGGGAATTCTATGAGTTCTGACATCTGACACGGAGAGATTTCATATTTGCTTCTGCAGGAGCCCAAGGGGTTTCGCATGTCCTTCAACAGTCTCACGTTAATTTCTCCCCTTGGGAGTTGCCTCCTGTACAGAAGAGATGAGTTTGGGGGGCGGGGCGGGGGGGGGCAATTTCTCACCAGCAACCTTTCCTTCTTCCCCGTCCAGTCCCCAGCCAGACTGCAGGTGCCCTCTCCACTTCCCTGAGGAGTGCTCGTCCCCTAAGGACGGGGACTTACCTAGATTTGGCACAAACCCAGGCACAGTGTCACCTTACCCAAGAAGCGTGTCATCTCCCAGGATAGTGGACCCTTCCATCAAACACTGAGCCAGTGTTGTCAAAGGCAGCTTTTTCTGAAAAGAAAACAAACAAACAAACAAAAAAATGTGGTCAGGAAAACAGCTTGGATAGTCACCCACGTTCTCAAAAAAGAGCCGGAAGTCAAATACTCGCCTAGATACCACATCCGCTGAGAAACAAACCACCTGAAATACGCATAAAACCTCAATATTCAGAGGATACAAGGGTGGGTTAGACTCAGAGATGTCACCATTTGGAAAATTAAAACAATTAAGTTTTCTAATTTGGAAAATAAGGCTAAGGTTTATAAGCTGAATTTTAAAATGAAGGAACATCGCAGCAAGGAAAAAGAGAGACATTTCGAAATTATGCTAAAGAGTTGAACAATGCTTTCATTTCTAAAAAGCAATCTCTTGCGAGAAGCACATCAGCCCCATTTTATCAACAAGGCAGCTTACGGTCAAGACAGAGAAAAACCTGCACACGGAATGACCATGCAAACAAAGCAGTCATCAAAATGAAGGCGTACTCCACAGAAGATATAAGATGACCAACAGGCACATGAAAAGATGCTTCATATCATTAGTCATTAAGGAACCACGTCCAAGCTACAGTGAGAAACCATCACTCCCACGGGGATGGCTCTCATAATATTACTGTATTTTTTCTAAAAAACACACAAAATAAGTATTGATGAGCATGTGGAGAAATTGGAACCTTCCTGCTTTGCCAGCAGAGATGTAAAGTGGTCAAGCACTGTAGAAAAGTTTGGCAGCATTTCATTAGGATCTGAGCCACACCAGCGACCTACATCACAGCTCACGGCAACACCGGATCCTTGACCCACTGAGCAAGGCCAGGGATCGAACCCACAACCTCATGGTTCCTAGTCGGATTCGCTAACCACTGAGCCATGACAGGAACTCCAACAAGCCCTCTCTTTATTGAGCCTAAACCACCCAGCACCCGGCACACAGGGAAACAGCAAAGGAAGAACTGCTGGTGTATCCTCAGGTCTCCCCGTCTACACTGCCAGATCTCCCAGCCCAGGGGCCCCTGCCTTAGTAGAGAGAGTGCCTGGGCTGTAACTCACTCACAACCCAGCATGAAAGGCGCGTCTACCCAGGTACCACGCCCGTGGAGACCAAAACCAGACACCCTTCTCACGGAGCTTACATCCCAGCGCAGGGAGAGAAGTCATATCTGCAGAACTACGAAGGCGATGGAAGTGCCACGGGGAAGGCAGAAAGCAGGATGATGGGCGGAGTGGGCAGCTGTGGGGGAGGGGACAGTGCGGCGGGAAGACCCCGCCCCCCCCAGAGGGAGGGATGTTTAAGAAATAACCTGACATGAAAGTCAGCTGTGCCTCAAGATGACCAGGGAAAGAGCATATCCAGGCAGAGCAACTGCAGGTGCAAGGGCCCCGAGGCGGGCTACCTGGCCAGCTCAGCATCCCCGGGGCACCAGCATGCCTGGAGCAGAGTGAGCGATGGGGGAGAGGTTGGCAGGTCTTTGTCAGCCAGAGGCAGGCGCTGGGGTTTCCATCTAGGGGCCCTGGGGGAACCCCTGGAGGCCTGTTTAAGAACAGCATGACGGGAAGTTCCCTGGCGGCCTAGTGGTTAAGGATCCAGCATTGTCACTGCCGGGGCTCAGGTCGCTGCTGTGGCACAGGTTCGCTCCCTGGCCTGGGAACCTGTCACGCTGTAGGTGTGGCCAAAAAATAAGAACAACAACATGATCAGATTCAAATTATTCAATCCTGAGCCCAGCAACTGAGTGACCTGAGAGGGAGTCAAGCTGGGGACGGGTGTTCAGGGGTCTGGTTTGAACATCCACAGGAGACCGGAGTGCTCTCAGCATCTCCAGGGAGGCCCAAGGGTGGTCGGTCCACCCCCAAGAGTGGCATGGAGGTTCCTGGGATTCCTGGAGTAAGCCCCAGGTGGGGCCGAACCCAGGACACCTGTTGGGTCAGGAGGCCTTCAATGTATCTAAAATACCCGCTCCCATTGCCAAATTCCCACTGTGGCTCAGCAGGTTAAAAACCTCAATAGTATCCCTGAGGATACAGGTTGGATCCCTGCCCTCGCTCAGTGGGTTAAGGATCCAGCGTTGCCACAAGGTGTGGTGTAGGTTGCAGACATGGCTCAGATCCCATGTGGCTGTGGCTGTGGTGTAGGCCGGCAGTTGTAGCTCTGATTAGACCCCCTAGCCTGGGAACCTCCATATGCCGCTAGTGTGGCCCTAAAAAGACGAAGAAGAAATATATCACACCCCCTCCAGACACATGCACCCCACAGAAGTCAGGTGCCTGTCCCTCGAGGAATTGTCCCATCATTTCACATAAAATGGGACACTCTTCTGGGTAAAAACTAGACCAGGCAACTAAGAATTAACACATCCTAATTTAAATACCATTTGCCAGTTGTCCTACAAAGCTTCTAGGTCCAAGTTTCCAGAGACTTAATTAAAGGTACAGGGACAGTATCTTAGGACATCTATTCCCATCCTAAAGGGTTGTTTATTTAGTTTGGTTTTAAGTTACTTTTTGGAGTTCCCATCGTGGCTCAGCTGTTAACGAACCTGACTAGCATCCATGAGGATGCGAGTTCGATTCCTGGCCTTGTTCAGTGGGTTAAGGATCTGGTGTTGCTGTGAGCTGTGGTGTAGGTCGTAGACTGCGGCTCGGATCCTGCGTTGCTGTGGTTGTGGTGCAGGCTGGCAGCTGCAGCTCCAATTGGACCCCTAGCCTGGGAACCTCCATATGCCTCAGGTGTAGCCCTAAAAAGACAAAAAAACAAACAAACAAACAAACAAAAAACAGTTACTTCTCAAGTACACTTTAGAAACATGTCTAAAATGGCTTTAAAAGAAAAGAGTTAAGCAGGTATAAGATTTGTTATACCCAGAGAAAAAGCGCGGATCAAGGCATGTGGTTAGTTAACCAGGGTAACTTCCATCCCCTGGGACACTGGGCAATGTCTGGAGATAAGAGACAACTGTCACCACATAGGGACATCACCGGCACCCAGTGGTGAGGCCAGGGAGTCTGCTACACATCCTGCCTCACACAGGACGGTCCCTGAAATAAGGAATTACCCGGCCCCAAACATCGAGAGGCTGAGGTTTTAGTTTAAAGAAAAGGCCTTCAATCCCCAAGTTCTTAAAACATCTCGGTAACCAACCATCGAAGATGCTGGCCCCACACCCAGCGTCAGAAGGCACGGCGCGGGGTCGGTGGGCTCACACAAGACCATTTGGGTTTATGCTGAGGCTCCAGTGTCCCACGACCCATCGCCTTTAGGGTGGGGCTCAAGCCTCCCTAGTCCTGCTTCAGAACTGGACTAGGAAGCAGAAGGAGAGAGGATCTCGCCCGCAGCGGATGACAGGGACCTTCCAGCAGCCCGGAAGCTGGCATCCTTCAGAGAAATGCATCCACGGGAGGGAATTTTTCCAAATGTGGGAAAAGATCAGTCCAATTAGTCCTGCCAGTGACTCGAGCAGAAAACTGTGCTTGGGGCGCCTAAGGGACAGAAGGTCAAGAAGGACACACCAAGAGCTGCCCTGAGGACCCCGAGGCCATCAGAGTCTGGAGCGGGGTGTGGGGGGAGTCGGCCAGCCAGGCGTCCCTTCTCCAAAATGCACACTGGAAAAGCCAGCTGGAACTGCACTGACGGGAGGGGGCTATTCCCAAGCAAGGGGAGGGGCCGACTTTATTTTCTAGCCCTTTCCATCCACTCAGCACCCTCACTGATGATCCTGAGACACTTAGAGGTGGAACCAAGGCTAAGTTTAACGGGCGAAGGACCAGAAAAAGAGAAAGTTAATTTTGTTCAAACTGCTCATTAATTCTCTAAGACTTGAACACAGAGAATAACCCTACTGTCTTTCTCATTCTCTGTCTCAAATGACTTCATTTTCAAGACGGGGAAATATGCCTATGGCACCAAACTCAAAAGATGCTGGAGGGTTTGCAGCAAGAAGTCTCCTCCCACCCTTCAGGCTCAGCCACTGCGTTGCCCTCCCTAGAAACCAGAAATGGTGACCAGTTTTCTGTGCATCCTTCCAGAGATATTCTAAGAAGATACAATTACATAGATACGTGTGTGCGCGCGCGCGCGTGTGTTGTGTGTGTGTGTGTGTGTGGAGGGGTGTCCACTTTTAAAGGATACATTTTCCACCGCACCTGTTAGCACACAATACACTCCACTTTTCACTTTGCTTTCCTTTATCACGTACAGACATCATTCATTTCATTTCCTATCAAGACAAAGCTGCCTGTCCCTTTTTAAATGGTTACATGGTCCCCGGAGTGAGGATGACAGCGAGTATTCAGGCAAGTCTCGCGCTGATGGAATAGTGTCACAAGCCAGGATCTGTGCTTGACGCGCAGGTGATGCTTACAAGAAGGGACTGGTTCTAGGAGAGACGGTGAGGGAGGGTGAGTGCCTGGCATCCAAGGGCACAGGGTTAATGGGGTAAAGCCTCAGTTCATGGTACGTTTTTACTTGGGCAGATGCTTTAAGAATCGAGAAATTAGAAAGAAGCCACCAAAAGAAATGAGGAAGAAATGGATTGAGGTACGAAGGGAAACCTTCCTGTCCCAAGGGAGAAGAGAAATTGACGGACTGTAACCTACAACAGACTGCAAAGTATTTCTATTTCTAAGAAAATTCTCTGAGACATAGGAGAATCCGGAGGCTCGGGAGATACAGGACCCGGTGCTGACTTATTTAACCTAATGTCCGCCTGGAACCGAGTTATTACGTGCTCCCTGCCCCACGCGCCATCACCCCCACTTCACACATAAGGAAAGTGAGTTCTTGAAGGATTCAACTGCCCACAGTCTAGACAAGTTGCCCAAATGTGCTTCTCTTGCTGACAAGGATCTAGGCTGAGAGAATCACCTGATACTGAGGGGACAGTTAGTGCCCACAAACTTCAGCCTGACCAGTGGTTTGCCAGGTGAAAGAGAAGCTATGAAAACAAACGCTTCTCAGCCTTAAAAAAGAGCGAAATACTGCTATTTGCAGCAGCATGGATGGACCTAGAGAGGATCGTGCTAAGTGAAGCAAGTCAGAGAGAGACAAATACCATATGCTATCACTTGCCTGTGGAATCTAATTAAAAATGATACAAATGAATTTCTTTACGAAACAGAAATAGGACACAGAGAAAACAAACTTATGGTTTCCAAGGGGAAAGGAAGGGAGAAGGATACATTAGGAATTTAGGATTAACAGAAACGCACTCATAAAACAGATAAAACAACGAGAGCCGGCTGTATAGCACAGGGAACTATAATCAATATCTTGTAATAATTACCCATAATGGAAAATAACCTGAGATATATATAATATATATGTATATAATATGTACACACACACATATATAGTGTGTATAACTGACCCACTTTAAAACACTGTAAATCAACTACAATAAAAAAAAAAAAAACAGCAGTAAATTGGAGCTGCCGTTGTGGCTCAGGAGGTTGTGAATCTGACTAGGATCCATGAGGTTGCGGGTTCCATCCCTGGCCTCACTCAGTGTGTTAAGGATCCGGTGTTGCGGTGAGCTGTGGTGTAGGTCACAGACGCGGCTCGGATCTGGAGTTGCTGTGGCTCTGGTGTAGGCCAGCAGCTGTGGCTCAGATTCGACCCCTAGCCTGGGAACTTCGACGTGCCTTAGGCATGGCCATAAACAAACAAACAAATAAATGAAAAAAAACCCACAACCTTAAAAAATACGATAAACTTTCTCCCGATTCTGGAAGTGCCATAAGTGTTAAGGGAAGGGAGACAGAACGTTCCAGGGTTTGGAAGGAGACGATTTGACTTGTCTGAGATGACTGTTCTCGCTAAAATTATCTTAGGCATAAGCAGCACTGGTTGTAGGATGACTCAGAGACAAAAAGTCTTATTCTAATAGCGACACTGTTTCCCAAACACCACACACACTCCCCATCCTCCAGCTCTGAAAACTGCCGTCTACCAGCCTCTAATCCCAGTGACTGCTCAGGACTCAGCTGTTCTTTTTTTTTTTTTTTTTAAGGGCCACACCTGTGGCATATGGACGTTCCCAGGCTAGGGGTTGAACCAAAGCTGCAGCTGCTGGCCTATGCCACAGTCACAGCAACACTGGATCCTTGACCCACTGAGTGAGGCCAGGGATCAAACTCGCATCCTCATGGATACTAGTCGAGTTCTTAACTCCCTGAGCCACAGTGGGAACTCTGGCTCAGCCATTCTTAACAGTGACTCTGGACTAACAGTCGGACCATGATAAGAGCAGTGGTGTGTGTGTGTGTGTGTGTGTGTATTTTACAAGTTATGGTTGTTCCAGTGGCATATGGTAGTTCCTGGGCTGGGGATTGAACTAGCACCTCCACAGTGAGCTGAGCTGCTGCTGCAGTCAGATTCTTAAACCACTGCACCGCAGTGCATTTCTTTACTATGTACTTATGTCGGGCAGTGTGCTAGGCATTTACATGCATCACCTCCTCGAACTCTCCAACAGCCCTGCTGGGTAGGAATTCCTCATTACCATTTTCGAAATGAAGAAACCAAGGCATACAGAGGTAATGGACTTGCCCAAAGTCAGGCAAAATTAGGAAACAGCCGAACTGGGCTCTGACCTCAGACAGTCAGATCCCAGCACTTAAGCTCAGCACCATCACGCTGAATTGCTTCTGTAAAGAACTGGAAAGATTCAGACTGGCTTGAGCATTGGGCAGGTCCTGTGCCTAAAATACCCCCAGGCCATGCAGTGGTGACACATCTATTTTCAGCACTGCCCGCATGTGGCAGGCCCCGCTCCAGGCATTGAGAATGTACCCATGATGCGAAGGCACGGTCCCTGCTCCCACGGAGCTCACGTGTCAGCAATGGGACAGACACGGGAGCAAATGAACGAACACATCGATTTCAGGGACGGAACCGTGCTATGAGAAAGTGAAATGGGGGGTGTGGCGCCGGGTGGGGGTGGGGGGCACAAAAACACTAAGGCTTAGGAGGCTGTACCAAGGTGACATCGGGGCTGAAGATCAACCTGAAAGGCTAGGCAAGAATGATCCACGTGGAGGGCAGAGCAGCCCAGAGGGTCTGAATGGACTTGAGGGGGGCACGTTCAATCACAGGTCAGTGGAGCTGGAGAGGGATGCTGGGGCGGGGGATGGGGGTTACGGAGCTGAACGCAGGGACCAAGGGCCACAGCAAGGAGCTTGGATTCTGGGCCACAGTGCCAACGCATCCAGAGGGTTGAAGCATCGGGTTCTGTTTTAAACATCCACCCGGGCAGCTGTAGAGGGCGAGATACGAAGGGGTTGGGGGGCCGAGGTGGGGAGCAGAGGACCTGACGGGAACTGATGGTTTGGGCACCGGATGATCGTTGCTGTGATGAGACTGGTTACCATTGAAGCAGATGAAAATTCTTTGCAAGAAGAGCCAGGTCTTACTGGAATGGACGTGGGGGAAGAATGAACTGTAAGGACGAGGACGATGCTGGGATGGAGACTGAGGCAGTGGGTGGGTTCAGGTACCACTCTCTGCTTCTCGGCTAGATCCGCTCCCCCCACCTCGTTGGAGCACAACATGCTGCAGTTCCCGGGGTGGGGGTGGGGGGTTAATTCCAGGGCCCTCAGTCTTCTCACCTGTATTTTCTCTGAAGGGGATTTCGTCACCTCCTGTGGATCCAACAATCACTGAAGCTGGGGACCTTGAAACCCCTCTCCCTTCTTCACACCCCACATTAAGCCAAGTCCTGGTACCCTGCATCCAGCATCCTTCATGCCTGTGGGCATCTCTCCATCTTCGTCCTCCCCCTTGTGTCCCACCTTGATGGGGTCCCTATGTGTCCAACCGGCCCTCCACACCCTCCACGGCCCCGCCCCGTTCATCTGTCCTGCGCACAACCCCCAGCACATCCCATCCCAGTTAACGCTTCCGATTAACGCTCTGGCGTCCCACTGCTCTCAGGGGAAACGGCCAGATCCTCAACGGGGTGACCCTGGGTCCCCCGCAGCCCCATCTCACGGCCTCTCCTCCTTATTCTCTAGCCTCCAGTTATCCTGGCCACCAAAACCCCCCAATGCCATCCTGCCTCTGGGAACTCAGCACACGCCATACCCTATCCTAGAGGTGCGTTTATCGGGCATCGGAGCTGCCACCTTTGGCTGGTCCTTCAAGGCTGCTCCTCGTGGAACCCTTCTACGAGTTAATTCCTACTAAGCTGTTCTTCTTGACACGAAGACATTGTGTGAGGATCTGGTGAACTCTGTGTGGCATGCCTGCATCCCTCCAGATGGGGCGCTGGCACAGGGCAGGGAGCCAGCTGATGCCGCTCAGCCCCTGGCATACGCGCTGCCTGGCACAGCAATGCTGTCTGAGAACATGTCGAGTCCGGGTGCTTTCTAAGCATCTGGAGAGTAAGGTGGAGAAATCCTTTCCTCTTCTAACTGTGTCTCTGCCGAACATGACCTTCCCGTAATAAACCAAGGGCAGGGAGAGGGCAAACATTTTCACTGTCCTTAGGATCTGAAAAACCTGTGATTTCGCCAGCGATTAGCCTGGACTGAAGGAGGCACAACAGAAACCTAATTCATGTCCTCTCTAGTTCCCGCCCCACAGGAGGCATCGAGCTTAACTCAGGTTCATACTGCTCTCGTCACTGAGATATTAGCAATCACACCCATTTTTCGGTCCACTCCCATGGGGCAGCCAGCCCCAGCTTTGCGGGCCAAGCCTTGAAAGGCACAATGTAAACGTTTTAGTGTTGGAAACGCAAAGCGAACTTCAAAGGAGCGAAGGGCTTTGTTCAGAGAGAAGGAAGGAAAAGCAACAACTTACCTGTGAGCCAATAAAATACAGAGCGTGCCCTGCAGCCGCTTAAGGCCCCTTCCAGTCCTGAGACTTGAACCCACACGCTCCCGTCCGCCAGCCTCACTCCCTCCACAGCATCCGCCTCCTGGCCCTCCTGAGCCCAGCTTCCCCGACAGGTGTTCATCCCCGGCTTCCCCCCACCTCCCACTTTCCTTTTTTGGCCACACCTGCGGCATAGGGAAGTTCCTGGTCCAGGGACTGAATCTGAGCCATGGCTGCAACCTACGCTGCAGCTGCAGCAACACGGGATCCTTAACCCACTGGGCCAGGCCAGGGATTGAACTACAGTGGGAACTCCTTTTTTTTTTTTTTTTTTCTTTTTCTTTTTAGGGCCTCACCGACAGCATATGGACGTTCCCAGGCTAGAACCTACACCACAGCTCATGGTTGCACTAGATCCTTGACCCACTGGGCGAGGTCAGGGATCGAACCCACGTCCTCTTGGATACTAGTTGGGTTTGTCACTGATGTGCCCTAACAGGAACTCCCGAACTCCTCTCCTTCTAGTTAAAAAAAAAAAAAAAAAAAGGTTCCCTCCTTTTACCCATTCTTTTCACCCATTCCTTTGATCCTGAAGCAGCTCCTTTCCAAATAATCACAAAGAATGGGCACCCAGTTCAGGAGTTGAGGCAATTAATACGGGGCACACTTCCTGTTCCGTCTCTCGGTGTGATTCTTCAGAAAAGAGTGAACACATGTCATTGGGAATTCTGGCCACAGCATGCATGTAGCAGCCTGACATGGAATCTCAGCTCCCAGACCAGGGATCAAACTTGGCCATAGCAGAGATGGTGCTGAATCATAACCCCTAGACCACCAGGGAACTTCCCGGACATCTTAAGTGCAACAGTAAGTGCCTTTTTGCCGAAGCCGTGATTACTCAATCTCTCAACTCCATCTTTTATTTTCTGTATTCTGAGGCCGTGGTAACCCTTGCAGGAGTGCCCTTCCCAGGATGAGCCAGTTCCTGGGGAGAGTAAGCAACTCACTCCTGAGGGTGCCTTTCAAATGCAGACCGACCAATCCAGAGCCCAGAGGCCAACCACCTTCTACTCAGGGTTCTCATGCTCGGGTCAGCACCCACCTGCCCTAGTCACTCAGGGCGTGCACGTACCAAACAACTGGGGACAGCTCCTAGGAAAGGATTCAAACCCGCCCATCTTGAGCCTGCTCACGCTGCCTCCTTCCTTCCTTCCTTCCCATGAAACCCCAGGAAAGCCCCTTGCCTGCATTTTCCTCTGCCTCCTGCCTGACCCTGGTGCTTCGCCCTGTGGCCCTGTGTGGCCTAGGTGCTCCCCTCCCTGGTGACCTGGGACAAACTGCCTTTCAACGTCCATCATCCCCTGACCTGGTGGCCTTGCCATTGCTCAAATTTTCTGTGGATTCAGGGTATTTTAGAACACGCAGGGAGCCATCGCCTTCTATGCAACCTGTAAGACCCTCAACGCAATTCAAACTGAGTCTAGGTCATTCTTCCTCCTCCCAGAGAAACAATACTGGTAGTAACTGACCTCCAACTCTCCAGACCAGTTTCAAGGTTCTGATGCTAATACTCAGCTGCTCCTTTTTTTTTAATTTTTTTATTTTATTTTTTTTGCTTTTTAGGGCCACACTCACAGCACATGGAGGTTCCCAGGCTGGGGGTCAAATCAGAGCTACAGTCTCTGGCCTATGCCACAGCCTCAGCCACATCAGATCCAAGACGTGTCTGCGACCTACACCACATCTCACGGTAACACTGGATCCTTAACCCACAGAGCAGGGCCAGGGATTGAACCTGCATCCTCATGGATGCTAGTCAGGTTTGTTTCTGTTGAGCCACGATGGGAACTCCCATCAGCTGCTACTCTTGATACCAATATTTACTGTCCTGTTTTTGGGTTATTTTAAAAACAGCACTTTTGGGAACAAAAGAAGGGACGTAGACACAGACAGGCCAGGCCAAGCCCCCCCCATCCCCCCAACCCCCCCAACTGGAATAGCTTCCATAGCCCCACACGTTTGTTTGCTAAAAGGGTTTCACATCGAAAGCGATGCTGCAAAGCCTTCCTTTCGGCTGTCAGGTTCCCCCGCTCAAATTCCCGACACACACCCAATTATTTCCACAGACCCTTTCCAAAGCTGTAAACATTTTCTTTCTACCACACATAAGCGACTCCTGCTGGGACTATTAAGAAAGAAGCGAGCAGGGCTGGGAAGAGAAAGTGGAGTGAGCGCCAGAGGAAGCAGTGTGGTCCCGGTCGTGCAGCGTGAGCTGGGAGCACAGGGCAGGCCCATGCCGAGACGGTCAAGAGACCTTTTTTGGGGGGTGGGGGCGGTGCTTGGGGCGACCACCACGAATTCACCAGAACGCCAGGTCGGAGAAAAAGCAGACACCAAACACGTCCATCGGAAACCCGAGGAGGAAAGAAACCTCCTGGATGGCACCTCCCCTGCAGCGAGACCGAATGGCCATCTAGGAATCTCTTTTCATCTCTGGTGGAGATGATGGGGGCGGGAGAGTCAGAGGGAAGTGAGCCTCCACGATCGTTGACCCCCAAGGACCTTCAACGCAGTCACGCGATGCAGCGCCTGCGATGAGTAACGCAGGGTCCAGACAGGGCCCTGGAGCACCTGTATGTGGCCGACGTTCCTTATTGCTTCGTTACAGCGAAAATCTTCCTAAGAGCCTCATAGGTCACTTGTGACCTCCAAAGTGCGCTATACTGTCTTTTTAGGGCTGCGCCTGCAGCATATGGAGGTTCCCAGGCTAGGGGTCGAACTGGAGCTCAAGCTGCCAACCTACACCACAGCCACAGCAACGCCAGATCCGAGCCGCGTCTGGGACCTACATCACAGCTCACGGCAACACTGGATCCTTAACCCGCCGAGGGAGGATAGGGATCAAACCTGCGTCCTCATGGATACTAGTCAAATTTGTTTCCACTGAGCCACGGCGGGAACTCCCCCAAGTGCGAATATCTTCCGTGCGATCTTAAGATGCTCTTGAGGCAAAGGAATCTGTCACTGGACTGCAGCGGAGGGACGAGATGGTGACAACTGCTAACAGTGGGGGTCTCGGCCCGCCCTACTCTCCTTGCGGGTTGCCCCAGGCTGGGGAGGACAGGATGGGGACCCCATCTTGCTTGGTGGTGGGGATGCTGCCTCAGGCAGGGTCCAAGGGCACAGAGAGGTGGGAGGGGCTGCCACACTGCAAGATAATTCTCAGACATCGGCCAGACCAGCAGGCCAACTTCACCCCGCCCAGGGCTGGGGGGGGGGCACTTACGGAGCGCTTGTCGGCCTCGGCCCCTTGCTGGCCCTGCAGACATGCCGTGAGCTTCTTGTGCGTGCTGTGGGACACCTGCTTCACCAGCTCCAGCCGCTTCTCCACCTGCGGATGGACAGAGCAGTGGGTGGGGCGAGGTCAACCGTGGGGTCATGGGGCAGGATGGGCCCAGTTTCTGCGGAGACGACACCCAAGGCTGGGGAAGCGGGGTGGGGGCAGGGAACCAATCCCAGCCTCGGGGAGTCACGAGGTAATGACGTTGAAGGTCTCCCGAGCCGTCTCCCCCAAACCGGGGCTCCCAATGCGAGGTACTGTGGTCAAGAAGAAAAGCTATGTCTCGAAAGAGATGGGATGAGGAGCCCGGGAGCAGGGGGAACCGCGGTGGGAATGGCTTAGCCGCAGAAGGGACGATGTCCCCAGCATCCAGCTGAGCCACGGGCCAGCGGCCACCTTACCTGAAGAAGATCTTCACTCAGAACTTCGGTCTTTTCGGCCCTAAAAAGAAAATTGAGAGGCAAATCAGTTCTTTTAAAAAGCACCAGGAATATGGTCTCATACTCTGTATACTCCCTCCACATATACAGAGACGAGAAAAACAGAGCCACGAAGAGCAGCTGTTTCTAACAAGAGAAAATGAAGACAGTGCTGGAATTTACTGGAACCTCAAGGAACCAGTATTCCAGCAAGAACACGATGAACAAGATGCTGCCCAGCGTCTCCTGCTCCAGGCTGGAGCCTGGAGAAAGCACAGCAAACACACTTCTTCCGTCTCCACACATTTTTTTTTTCAGGTAGTAGAATGAAGTAGGCCCGGTGGAGAGTCCGGACTCGCACCGCCACCAAGTGATGACAAGGCCACCTTCTTCCGTGGTATCAGCGGAGGTCAAGTGGAGACCCACCCTCCCCAGGTCTCCCTCAAACAAACAAGAGAAGGTAGCAGAAATCTGAGCAGAGACCAACCAACAGCAAGCACGGAGACAGCACTGAGTCCCCGTGACACATGCAAACGCCACGTCTGAGATGAGGCAACCAGCATGAGCTCCCACTCCCAGAAAGTGGGGGGCTTGAACCTGAGGTTAACATGTTCAGGGAAACAACTTGGACGCTGGCTGAAGTGTCCCAACCTGGGAGTGACCCCTGCCTCACATCAGAGGCGAACACACAGCCTCCTGGAGAAAAGCATCTCCAATTCAGGGCATCTGGGTTCTTAGAGCTAAAGTTCTGCTGATGATACTCTTTCTCTTTCTCACCTCTCTCCGTTGGCGCGTGCACACACACACACACACACACACACACATACACACACACACACACACACACGTGTGCTCACATGAAGACAAATCATCAAGGCTAAGAGTACAGAGAAAGAAGGGACAACATATATAGAGCCTGAAGGACTTCTTCCTCAATGGCTCGAATTATTAAAGACTGTAACACACATATGAAATATTTAAGGAAGTGATATATTAGAAAATACATGAGAGGACTTCTGTTCCTGGCAAGATGGAGTGAACACATCTTACCTATTCTTCTCACTACGTGCAGACAAAATCCTAGGACATGATGTATAAAACAAACGAAACTCCGCAAGGCGGAGAGAAGGCAGACTAGCCAGGTACCTCCAGATTCAAGAAGAGCCACGTGGGGCGTTTTTACTCCACATATTCCAGACTTGCAGTTTAAGAAGCCGGAGACCTAAAATACCAATGTGTTCAAAACGAGCAAAGCCTGACAAAAGCCAGATCTCTGCAGTCAACGGACTAAGGAAGGGGAAGCCTGGCAAGACAGATCATTTGTGGATAGGAACTGCTCACTCCAGCCAAACACCACGGAAAAACTGAGGCTCCAGCCCACCTGCACCAGCAAAGCCTGGGCAGGGAGCCTAGATGTCCACTCTTCCCAGCCCCTATGAGGCACCCAGCCCCTGCCCTGCTCCTGGTCAGTGAAGGAGCTTCAGAGGAGGAGGAGGAGGATGGAGCTGGGACACTGATCACTGCCCGGCAGTGACCATGGAAAGCACCTGGGTAGCCAGGACATCCACCCTTACCTGGTGGTGATAAGCATCCTTCTGATTCCCAACGGAGAAAGTAGCACAGGAGGCCCAGTGGAAAGTCAGGACTTGTACCACCACCAAATGGTAACAAGGCCACCTTCTTCCATGGTCTCAATGGAGACCAAGTGGGGAGCAGTAAGAGGGCACCCCTACTCCCCTAGCCAGGGAGGTATCATGGAAAGCCTAATGGGGAGCCAGCACTTCCACTCCCAGAAGTAGAGAAACACCCTCTTTTGTTAGGGGAAGGGCTGTGAAGGAAAGTGGGAACCCTGGTCTTCTATTCCCGCTCAGCAGTAAAAAGGCACAATTCTACCTTTCCCAACTGGCTTTAGAGAAAGCCAGCAAAAGTAGCAGCTTAACTAAGACCTGGAGTCTCACAATATAATACTCACAACATCTAGGTTTCAATAAAAAATTACTCAGCATACCACAAACCAGAAAAATCTCGAGGTGGAGTTCCTATCGTGGCTTGGCAGTCATGAACCCAACTAGTATCCATGAGGATGTGGGTTCGATCCCTGGCCTCATTCAGTGGGTTAAGGATCTGGCATTGCCATGAGTTGTGCTATGGGTCGTAGATGTGGTCCCAATCTGGCATTTCTGTGGCTGTGGCATAGGTCAGCAGCTACAGCTCCAGTTAGACCCCTAGCCTGGGAACTTCCATATGTGATGGGTGTGGCCCTAAAAAGACCAAAAAAAAAAAAAAAAAAAAAAACTCAAGGGGAATGAAACAAGACAGTCAACAGATGCCAGTACCAGGATGTTTGAATTATCTGACAAAAATTTTAAAGCATTCATCAAGAAAATGCTTCAGAGAACAATTATGAAAAAAAAAACCAAATGAAAAAAAACAAAAACAGAAAGTCTCATAAAAGAAACAGAAGATACAAAGAACCAAAGGAAAAATCTTAGAGATGAAAAATGGAATAATTTAAACAAATCATCTCAGTGGATGGGTTCAAGGGCAAAACGGAGTGGGCAGAGGAAAGAACTGGACAAAAGCGCAATAGAAAATTGCCAACCTGAACAACAGAGCAAAAGCAGTCCAAACAGATAAACAAAAACAAAGTCTCAGAGACTGTGGGACCACAACCAAAGATTACTTGTATTTATGTCGTCAGAATTGCCAAAGAATGGAAAAAACACTCAAAGAAATAATGGCTGAAAACTTTCTAACTATGGCAAAAGACATAAATCTACATACTGAAGAAGCTAAGAAAACCCCATACAGGATAAACACAAATAAATCCTCACCAAGACTCACAGTCAAACTCCTGAAAACTAAAGACAAGGAAAGTCTTCACAGCAGCAAGAGAGAAATGATATCTTAATAACACAGGGGAAACAATTATAATTAGAGTAGATTTCTTATGAGAAACCATGGAGGGCAGCAAGAGGCGACACAGTATTTTCCAAGTAGTGAAAGAGGTGTCCACCTGGAATCCTATATTCAGTGGGAATATCCTTTAGGGATGATGGAGAAAATCAAGATATTTTCAGACAAAGGAAAACCAACCCTATTTGTCTTCAGCAGGTCTACCTTAAAGAATTGGTAAAGAGAGCCTCTGGATAAGAAAAAAGTGAAAGAAAGAACCTTGAGCTATTAGGAAAGAAGGACATGTGAGCAAAACTGGTAAATTCAATAGGCTATCTTGTCCTCTTGAGTTTTCTAAATTATGCTTGATAATTGAAGCAAAATGTATAGCATGTGATGTATGGAGATGAAATCTTTAATACAATTATCTTAAAACTAGGGGAGAGTAAAGGGAACTTAAGGGATTGAAGTTTGTAGATTTCACTCAAACCGATAAAATAACACCACCAGGAGACTGAGGTAAGCTATTTATATGTAATATAATTACATATAAAAAAAAATTAAAAAGCCACGTAAAGAGAGACACTCAAAAACACAATAGATAAATAAAATGTAAACTAACCCACAGAAAAGAAAGAAAAGGAATACAAAGCAAAAAACATTTAAAAAAAAACAGAAGGAACAAAAAATTAAATGGCAGACTTAAGCCTTAACATATCCATAAGTATATTAAATGTAAATGGCCTAACCACATCAATGAAAAGACAGATTCACAGAGGTGATTGAAAGAAATCTTGCAGTCTACAAGAATCACACTTCAAATATGATAAAAGTAGGCTGAAGGTAAAAGGATAGGAAAAGACATCATGCAAGCATGAATTAAAAGAAAGCAAAAGTGGCTGTATTAACATCAGATAAACTCAATTCAGAATAAAGAAAATGACCAGATGCACAGAAGAGTATAATATAATGATAAAAGGATCAATCCACCAAGACAGAGCAATCTTAAATGTGGGCTAAACAACAAAGCTGTCAACTGTGAGAAGCAAAAACTGATGGAACTGAAAGGAAAAAATATACAAATCCACATGGAGACTTTGATATCCCACCTCTCAAGAGCTGACCAACCAGCAAGAATAAACAAATAAGCAAGAATATATAAGAACAACAATTCAATTAACCAATAGAATTCAATTAACACCTATAGAACACTTCAACCAACATTAGCAGAATACATATTATTTTCCAGTACATATACCAAGAGAGATGACATAAAATAATTAACTTGAAAAAACTGAAACCATGTACAGTGTATTCTCTTAGCAGTAAAAGAAAGATAAGCCACTTGGACACTAAACAGAACAGTTCTAAATAATCCATGGAACAGAAAATCTGAAGGGAAAAAAGAATGAACTGAATAAAAATGAAAATGAAACACATCAAAGTGGTGGACACAGCCAAAGCAGCGCTGGAAGGAAATTTCATAGCAGTAAAATCATACATTAGGAAAGAGAGACATTTTCAAACGAGAGATCTTAGTTTTTAGTGCAACAATCTATAAAAAGAGGATCAAAAATAAGTCCAAAGCAAGCAGAAGAAATTAAAATGGGCATAAACAAATACATGTAAAACAAAAACAACAGAGAAAAGCAAAGAAACAAAGAGTTGGCTCTTTGGGAAGACAAATTGACAGAAACCTCCCACACATTTGAAGATAAGGGAAAAGAGAAGACATCAATTATCAAGAATAAGAATGAAACAGGAAATAGCACTACAAAACCTTGTAGATATCAAAAAGAAGTCTTTGAACAACTTCTATACATGCAAATTTGACAATTGTACCTAAAAAACAGTAACTACAATACCCTCAATATGAAACAAATAATTTGAGTAGCCTTGTAACTACTAAGAAACTGAGCTTGTTCTATTAAAAGTCTCAAACCGCCCCCCCCCCCCAAAATTGAAACTCAGATCCAGAAGGCTTCACAAAAGAATTTTACTGAGTGTTTCAAGAATTAGCACCAATTCTACGTGATATGTTCCAGGATACAGGAGAGAAGAAAAAACTTCTAATTCATTTTATGAAGTTAGTATTCGTCTGATACCAAAACCAGCCAAGGAACAGTAGAGAAGAGAGATAATCACAGACCAATATTCCTTGTATACAGATGCAAAAATCCTTCACAAAATATTACCAAATACAACTCAACAAGATATAAAAAGATTTTTCAATATGACCAACTTAAATTTATTCCAGGGATATTATTCCAGGGATTTAAAAATCCATCCATCTAATTCACCGACAGCTCAAAGAAGAAAAACCACATGAAGAAGCAGCAAAATTCAAACTCCTTCTTGGTAAAAACTTTCCGAACACCTACAAGAGATAAAAGAGAACTTCCTCAAATTGATAAATAACATCTCCAAAAATGTTCCCCCCAAACTCTGCAATGAACATTACACTTAATGGTGAAAGGCTAGACGTTTTGATGTTTCCCCACAAAGACTGGGATCAAGTCTTTGCAATGAGTGTTGAGGACAGACAACTGTCAACGTGCACGTGACACGGTGCTGGAGGTTTGAATCAGGGCAAGGCAGCAAGAAACAGAAATAAAAAACATAGATATGAAAGGAACAAATTTAAATGTTTCCATTTGCAGATGACATGCTTACCTATGCAGAAAAGGCCAAGGACTCTGAAAAAAAAAAAAAAACTCCTAGAACTGATACATGAGTTCAGCAAGGATGGAGGCCACAACATAAACACACAAAAATACATTTTTTTTCTTTTCTTTGGCCACACCCATGGCATATGGAAGTTTCCGGGCCAAGGATCGAATCCAAGCCATAGCTCCACCAATGCCAGAGCCTTAACCCACTATGCCAGGCTGGGAATCAAACCCTTGCCACCAAAGAGACAGCCAGACCCTTAAGTAATCAAAAGAATATGATAGTGAAAGGAGAGGAAAACACATCAATGGGACAGAAAAACGAAAAGGGACCTGGACAGATAAAAATAACCGATTTTAGACAAAGATGCAGAACAAGAGTCTTTTTAACAAACTGTGCTGGTACAATTGGATATTCACATAAAAATATAAACCTCGACCCATAATTCACATCATGGATAAAAATTCAGGCATCATGGTTTAGGTCTAAATATAAAACAGAAGAGTAGAAAACTTTTGAAGAAAACATGAGAAAATACCTTTGACCTTGGGTTAGGCATTGAGTTCTTAGAAGTTACATCAAAAGCATGGTCCAGAAAAGAAAAGGGATACTTTGACATCCTCTAAATGAGAAGCTTCTGCTCCGTGAAAGGCAGTGTGAAAAGCCGAAAAGACAACCCACGGAAAGAAAATATTTGCAGAGCACATAAAAGAACTGTATCCGGAATACAGGCAGAACTCTCAAATTCACCGAGAAAACAAACCTATTAGAAAGTGGGTCTAACAGGCTGAAGAGAAGCTTTATCAGGGAAGATGAACGGATGGCAAATAAGCACAAGAAAAATTGCTCAACATCATTATCCACCAGGAAAATGCAAATTAATGCCCCAAGGAGGCAGTGCTATTGCTATGATGAAATCGCAACAACAACAAAAGAGCAACACCCTGACCACAGACCAAGTTCTGGAAAGGATGGAGAGCAACAGGAATTTCCACACCCGGTGGAGGCAGGGCAAAATGCAACATTTCTTTGCTGCTGCTTTTTTTGTTTTTAGGGCCAGGGGTCGAATCAGAGCTGCAGCTGCTGGCCTACACCACAGCTACAGCAAGACCGGATCTGAGCCGCATCTGCAAACTACACCACAGCTTGCAGCAATGCTGGATCCTTAACCCACTGAGCGAGGCCAGGGATCGAACCCGCGTCCTCATGGAGACTATGACAGATCCTTAACATGCTGAGCTGCAGTGGGCACCCCCAGCCGTTTCCTATAAAATTGAACATACACCTGCCATGTGACCCAGCAATCCTACTCTACAGAAATAAAATTTACATTAAAAAAAAACCTCATGAATGTTCAGAGAAGCTTTATGTGTAGAAGCAAAATAAAAAAATATAGAAACTACTGAACTATCCTTCATCAGGTAAGTGGCCTAAGAACAGAAAACTACCCAGCAATAAATTGGAAGGGTCTGTTGACATACACATGACCACTTGAATAGATATTTAAAGACATTATGTTCAGTAAAAAAAAGCCATGTGTCCTTATCTTGTACATCTGAAACTCAAACTTGGTACCCAAATGAAAAACCTTTTTGTTGTTGTTGCTGTTGTCTCTTTAGGGCCACACCAGTGGCATATGGAGGTTCCCAGGCTAGGGGTCGAATCGGAGCTGTAGCCCCCGGCCTACGCCAGAGCCACAGCAACGTGGGATCCGAGCCGCGTCTGCGACCTACACCACAGCTCACGGCAACACCGGATCGTTAACCCACTGAGCAAGAGCAGGGATCGAACCCGCAACCTCATGGTTCCTAGTCGGATTCGTTAACCACTGCGCCACGATGGGAACTCCTGAAAAACCTTTTTGTTGTTGCTGCTGTTGTCTCTTTAGGGCCACACCAGTGGCATACGGAGATTCCCATGTTAGGGGCCGAATCAGAGCTGTAGCTGCCAGTCTACACCACAGTCACAGCAATGCCAGGTCCAAGCCGAGTCTGTTCGTTACGGGAACTCCAAATGAAAAATCTTTTAAGGAACTTCCCGTTATGGCTTAGTGGTAATGAACCTGACTAGTATCCATGAGGTTGCAGGTTCGATCCCTAATCTTGCTCAGTGGGTTAAGGATCCAGCGCTGCTGTGAGCTATGGTATAGGCGGCAGATGCAGCTCAGATCCTGCGTTGCTGTGGCTGTGGTGTAGGTTGGCAGCTGCAGCTCCAATTTGACACTGAACCTGGGAATTTCCATATGCCCCAGGTGCAGCCCTAAAAAGCCAAAAAAAAAAAAAAAGGAGAATAAAGAAATTGGAATATATTTACATAATGACATATCTTATAGTAATAAAAAGTAAATAAAATTTACCCCAAACAACATGGATAAATCTTAGGAGTACAGTGTTTGAATTATGGAAAAAATTAACAAAAAGACTACTTAAATTCGGATATTTTCATAAGGCTCAAAACTAACCACCACTAAAGAACATATCATTAAGGGATGCATATGCATGCAATACAATGAAAAGAAAGCCTTTCAGATAGCAGTTATCTCTGGGAAAGGAAGGGGGATTGGATTTGGGAGGATATACAGGGGGCTCCACCATAGCTGGAATGTTCTGGTTCTGAATTTGGGTAGTGGGGTCACAGCTTTCTTAACATGTTTCAGACATATATACAAGGATAAGGCTAATCTATGTATCAAACAATAGACAATATAAAAAGTCAACAAAAACCAAGAATTAAGCATAAACTTGCATAAAGGATTCCTACAATCCCACAAGATCAAAATTAACTAAAAATATGTTCATTAGATTACCTACATGATGGCTTAAAAAATATACATATACACACATATATATGTCTGTATGTGTGTATATACACAGACATACACACAGAGCCCCATACACAAGCATACCACGTCCTATATACATACCACCATATCCATACATGTGATGAACATGTGTGTGCATGTGTGTGTATAAATAAAACTAACATTATAAACCATACCATTTTCTTTAACGTTTTTACCATTTTTTTTCAGGGCTGCTGCAGCAATCACTCCAGATCCTTAACCCATGGTGCCACAAGGGAACTCCAAGATTTTTTTTTTTTACCAGTTTTTGCTTAAAAGCAAGAGCTGAGTTTTAGGGCATCCTGACAGCTGGCTAGAGCACTGACTCACAATGCAACTACACAGAAATGAAAATAACCAATAAAAACAATGTAACTGCACAGCTGCTAAGAAGGCAACAAGCTCTCTCCTCTAAAAGCAAAGGATCTCGTGCTGGAGACAAATTCTGCTCTTCAAGTTCTTTCTTAAAAGTCTGGAGTCCTCAACTTATTTGAAGATCAGAAAGATTTAAGAGATTTCCAGGCAGTTTTGCTGACTCAGGAAAAGACTCATGGACTGTGAGTTGGATGGAGCAATGGAGGTCACTCAGCCCAACTGTCCACCCACCTGGGACCTCCCTCCATCGCGCTGGAAGCGCTTCGACAGACCGTTAGATACGGACCTAAGGAAGGAGGAGGGCTAACGGGTGATGCTAATTTTAGGAACCTGGGTATTTTGGGCCTGGTCTCTTTGTAGATGAAAGAACATCGTTCATTACCAAGACAATGAATGCTACCATTTTCAGAGGATGAGTCACTCCACAGGGTGACAGGCAATGTGTAGGTGACATCTGAGTACGAGTCATATTTTTTTATTTTTACACCAAGAGATGAGAGCCAAACAGAGTCTTGGCAACGGGATCTAAAAGCTGTGCATTGTTCTACTTACAGGCCGCAGGGGAACCATCACCGCCACCACCCACGAAAATCCCTGATTGTCACCGGTGGCATACATGGGCTTGTTCACAATTTCATTTCCCAGAATGTGTTCCATGAAAAAACAGACTCATTAGACACTCTGTTTTTTGTTCCTTGGGTTTTTTGGGGGCCGCGCCCACAGTATATGGAAATCCCTGGGCCAGGGATCGAACTCGCACCAGTAGTGACAATGCCAGATCCTTAACCACTAGGCCACCAGGGAACTCTCTCATTAGACACGATGAAGGAAAAGGTTCTGTCGACAAATAACTTAGGGAAAGGCTGAAGGCTATATTCTCCATTAATAGAGTCCCATTAAAGGATTAAAGGCTCTGAGAAGTCCTGCAGGAAATTTAGCTAACTCATCATTTGCCAAATCTATAAAAATGTGAAAATACATTTCATACGACACTGATTAACAACCATGCCCTGAGGGCTGAGGATAGTTTAGGAAACATGAGGATGAAGGCAATATTTGGAGATCTTCCCTGACATGCTACCTAGGAGTTCTGGCCTTGTCACAGAGACGCGCTTAGGTGAATTGAGAACCAAGCAAGGTGGACTCTCAGAAGTCAGGGGAGGAAACAGTGAGGCAACCTTTAAAGCAGAAATAGACTCATTATAAAGCATTTCAGATAATAAGCCACCAGCTTGTGACACCCAAGAAGTTGCCAGATCCTCTCGATTTTTTAATTAAATTTTTAAATTTTTTTGTTTTTTAGGGCCACACCCATGGCATGTGGAAGTTCCCAGGCTAGGAGTCAAATTGGAGCCAGAGCAACACGGGATCCAAGCCAAGTCTGCAACCTATACCACAGCTCATGGCAATGCCAGGTCCCTGACCCAATGAGAGAGGCCAAGATCCTCTCAATTTTATATCACTAATATTTTCTCTCTTGTTTTGGCTGCAGCCACAGCATGTGAAAATTCCAGGGCCAGGGATCAAACTCACACCACTGCGGCAACCTGAGCCATGGCCGTGACAATGCCGGATCCGTAACACCAGGGAAGTCCAATGTCGCTAATGTTTTCAATGCCTGTTGCACTCTTTCTCTCTGCAGAGTCTCAGGCGGGGCCCCAAAGAACAGCCAGATGATCCTTCTCACCAGTGTCCCCACCCCCACCTCCCATTCACCATCCACTCTGCCTTTAGATGTTCTTCCTAAAATGTCCCCTTTGGGAGTTCCCGTCGTGGCGCAGTGGTTAACGAATCTGACGCGGAACCCTGAGGTTGCAGGTTCGATCCCTGGCCTTGCTCAGTGGGTTAAGGATCCGGCGTTGCTGTGAGCTGTGGTGTAGGTCGCAGATGCAGCTCGGATCCTGCCTTGCTGTGGTCCTGGTGTAGGTCAGCAGCAACAGCTCCGATTCAACCCCTAGCCTGGGAACCTCCATATGCCGCGGGAGTGACCCTAGGAAAGGCAAAAAGACAAAAAGACAAAAAAAAAAAAAGTCCCCTTTGCCTAATGCTAATGAGGTGCACTGCAAAGTACTCTCCAAGCACTATACCACTGTTTTCAAACGTGCCCAAGGTTTGTTTAAATCAGTAAGACATACAGATGTGGAATAGTCATGAAGAAACTCACAGATTCCTCGAATCAGGAGGCACAGTGCACAATGCAGGGCTGCAAGGGGAAGCACCAGGGCTGGTCAGGAGGCAGAAGGAGCCAGGGGAAAGGATGGGTGACTGCCTTTAATTTCCATGAGAAGGGAGTTCCCGTCGTGGCACAGTGGTTAACGAATCCGACTAGGAACCATGAGGTTGCGGGTTCGGTCCCTGCCCTTGCTCAGTGGGTTAAGGATCCGGCGTTGCCGTGAGCTGTGGTGTAGGTTGCAGACGCGGCTCGGATCCCGCGTTGCTGTGGCTCTGGCGTGGGCCGGTGGCTACAGCTCCGATTTAACCCCTAGCCTGGGAACCTCCACATGCTGCGGGAGCGGCCCAAGAAATAGCAAAAAGACAAAGAAAAAATTTCCATGACAAGGATGGGCTTGGCAAGATAAGCAAGCTGAGCAGGTTTCTAACAGGATAATGCGTAATTTTAATGGGCTCTGGGCTAGAAGAGGGTCCCGAGTGGCTCAGTACCTCGCCCTGGAGTAATTTAGGGGCAGAAGGACAGTGTCCAGACTACAGGAGCCTGATAAGAGGTGAGTGGAGGTATGGATTCTGGGTTGCTTGCCTGCATATCAAAGATATTCTCTCTAGCAATTAGCCAGGCTGGGAGGGGAGTCTCTCCCAAGTTACTGAAGCTTCGAAGCCAGAGCATCAGGAATACAGAATATAGGGTTAATATAATCACTGATTCCATGAAAAGAACAAAACCCAAACCCAAAAGGTCCCCCCACAAAACTGGAAGGTGTGATTAGCTCCATTTTTTTAAAACAAGAAAATGAAGTTACTCTAAATGAAGTTGTCACCTTCATACAATATACACCAGTTAGTCCTAGAGTATCAGCGTCACTTTCAAACTTGTTAGAACTGTACATGTTCCAGCCCCAACCAGACCTACTGCGTCCAAAATTCTGGAAGTGAACTCCAGAAGTTTGGGTTTTAAGAAGCGCCCCAAGTGAAACACTGGTGTCTGGAATAAAATCTCAAAATCTCTTCTCCAGAAAGTCCTACTGAGTCAGCACACTGATCTCCTCCAGGCCCAAATGGCAGAGCAGCCACCAAAGGCAGCCCCTTAACACCAAGGAAAAGCTATTAAATGAAAAGAAGGTTAAAAAGAGGAAGATCACCTCTTCGGAATTAAGGGACAAGAGCGAGGAGGGAGGAAAAAGTGGCTGAGTTACAATTCTTTTTTTTTTTTTTTTTGGTCTTTTTGTCTTTTGGGGGCCACACCCGCAGCATATGGAGGTCCCCGGGCTAGGGGTGGAATCGGAGCTGTAGCTACTGGCCTACACCACAGCCACAGCAACACAGGACCTGGGATGAGTCTGCAACCTACACCATAGCTCACACCAGCGCTGGATCCTTAACCCACTGAGCGAGGCCAGGGATCGAACCTGAGTCCTCGTGGATGTGAGTCAGATTTGTTTCCGCTACACCACGATGAGAACTCCCCTGAGTTATTCTAATGTGGGGACAGATATGTATCTTCAAAACAAAGTATAGAGAATGCTTAAATTAAGAAACTCAAAACTTTATTAGCCAGTTTCTTCTGAGACCTTCAAGGAGAAAAAGACACCTATAAAAAATAGAAAGCTGGAGTTCCCGTCGTGGCGCAGTGGTTAACAACTCCTACTAGGAACCATGAGGTTGCGGGTTCGGTCCCTGCCCTTGCTCAGTGGGTTAACGATCCGGCGTTGCTGTGAGCTGTGGTGTAGGTTGCAGACGCGGCTCGGATCCCGCGTTGCTGTGGCTCTGGCGTAGGCCGGTGGCTACAGCTCCGATTCGACCCCTAGCCTGGGAACCTCCATATGCCGCGGGAGCAGCCCAAGAAATAACAGCAACAACAACAACAACAACAACAACAACAAAAAGACAAAAGACAAAAAAAAAAGAAAGCTATGGAGAAAAAAACTAGAACATGGGAATGACTTCTGCGAGTAAAGTTCTTGGGCACAGAATGGGAAATTATTGCAAAAGGGAGAGGGAGGGGGATGGGGAAGAGAGAGAAATTTTCCTAGAGCTGGAGAGACACCCAAGTCCTCAAACTGCTAGGACCTGGGCTGCAAGGCACACAGTGAAAATAAAGAAGAGATCCCAAAAAGCCGTCAGGGAAAAGGAAACTGTTAAGCTGCAACGATCAGAGCAGCAGCAGAATTTACCAGCAAAAACTGAAGTTAGGTTATAACAGAGCAATTCCAAAATTCTGCTTGAAAGTTCATTTCACTTCAGAAAAAAGAAACTTACTATGGTAACTTATCAGTAAAGAACAGAGGCAAAATAAAATCATTTTTAGAAATGGAAAAGGAGGTGACCTCTCTGAGAAAACCCTTGAGGATACACTCCAGAAAAACAAGAATAAAACTCTAACTCAGGAAGCAATGGCAGAAATAAACCAAGACGAGCAAGAGGAAACCCAAGGAGGTCAGACCCACAGGAGGCTTGGAGAGCAGTAAATCCAGGTCAGACTTCAGTGGCCTCTTAGAGAGTCAACAAAGTAACAGATGAAAAGCGTAAGGTGGAAGGTATGAAGGCATGTGATTTCTCTCAGTAGGAAAAAAATCCCAAGATAATCCCAAAGAAATTCCAGCAAAAGTGCCCGAGAAAAGTAAGATTCAAATATGAATCAAAGGAAGGTGATGCATGATTGAATAACATGTAGAATGTAAGGAAAGACTTTTTTGTGCCTCCTGGCGCCAGGCAAAGACTCCTTTATCTGAGTAGGTATCTTTATGTTGCAACCACAGAGAATGAAATACTGTTGACATATTACTTGGCTCTGCAGTGCACATTTAAATAGCTATAAAAAAAGAAGTACTTCATTGATGGCTGAACTTTTAGAATCAACCCACGAACAAAGCATAGAAGACATAATTATGATTACAGGAGAGTCAGGATATGCAGAAGAAAAAGAGGAGGGAACGGAGGGAAAGAAAGAGGGACAAGAAGACAGTTGAGAGAGATGAATAATGCTCACTAAAGCCATCCGAGCGACACTGTGCCATCTGTGGAGAGCTTTAGGCATCAAAAGGAAAAATGCCATGGACGCAACTAGAGATTCTTATCCTAAGGGAAGTCAGTCAGAACGAGAAGGGCAAATACCATATGCTATCACTTAGATGTGGAATCTAAAATATGACACATATGAGCTTATCTACAAAACAGAAACAGACTCAGAGACACAGAGAAGAGACTAGGGGTTGCCGAGGTGGGGGGTGGGAGGGAGGGAATGGGATCGACTAGGAGTTTGGGGTTCGTAGATGCAAACTATCCCGTGTAGAATGGATAAGCAATGAGGTCCTACTGTGCAGCCCAGGGAACTCGATCCAGACTCTTGGGATAGACTGTGATGGAAGAGAATATGAGAAAAAGAATGCATAAATATGTATGCCTGGGTCACTTTGCTGCAGAAATTGGAACACTGCAAATCAACTATACTTCAATAAAAAAATTTTTTTAAAAGAAGTAAAATGTTGTTCATTACAACAATTAAAAAAAAATGGATATGGAGGAGAAGTCAGGTGGTATAACAGACTCAAAACCTTATCTCCCCAGGAGGAAGTAAATTGTGTGTTTGCGCGTGTAGGAGAGAGAACTACCAGCATAAGCGTGTTATTTCGACATGTGGAGGCAGATCACAGAGGCATTAAATACCAAAGCAATTAAAAGCATTTGTCTCCAGAGAGCAGGCCTGGGAGTTGGATCGGGGTAAGAGGGCAGATATCTTTTCATGGTCAAGTCCTTCTTGAAACTTGATTCTTTTAAACCACATCCACCTGTTACTTTGATTTGTAAGTGACAATGGTGCTGGAGACATGAAAAACAGGTGTGCCCACCCACAGCTGCTGGAAGCGGGAAATGGTACAATCTTCCTTTGGAGGCAATTTGGCAAAATATTTTAAGCCTGAAAATACAGGAAACCTTTTTCAAAGTAACGTCAATGGAAGAGCTCATTCTGAAGAAGTAATTGAGGAGGTCGACAGAGATTTAACTCCAAGAAAGGTCATCGGAGCTACTGCCCCGTGGAGGTCTATGTTCGTATTTAACCTTCTGTCTTCACCTCCAGGATGTCTATACACTGGAAAAACCCAACGATTTCCCTCAAATCCAAAAGGATGGACTTTCACGTAAGCATTCAAAAGGATGCCATATGTTTGACATGCTTAAATGGATGGACATTCATATAAGTATTCAAAAGGACACCATAGGAGTTCCCGTCATGGCGCAGTGGTTAACGAATCCGACTAGGAACCATGAGGTTGGGGGTTCAGTCCCTGGCCTTGCTCAGTGGGTTAAAGATCCGGTGTTGCCGTGAGCTGTGGTGTAGGTCGCAGACACGGCTTGGATCTGGCATTGCTGTGGCTCTGGTGTAGGCCGGCAGCTACAGCTCTGATTAGATCTCTAGCCTGGGAACCTCCATATGCCGCAGGTGCGGCCCTAAAAAAGACAAAAAACAAAAAAACAATAATAAGTAAATAAATAAATAAAGGATGCCATATATTTGACATGTAAAGGTATTTAAGGTATATGAAGCGAGAAGAGGCAAGCTATAAACCAGTATGCACAGCAAAAAAAAAAAAAAAAAGAGTTACACATGGGAGTTCCCTGATGGTTCAGTGGGTTAAGGATCCAGCATTGGTACTGCTATGGCTCTGATCACTGCTGTGGTGCAGATTTAATCCATGGCCCAGGGGCCTCCATATGCCACGGGCATGGCCAATGAAAAAGTTACATATATGGATACTCAGAGGCAAAAAAAAAAAAAGTTAAAATATATGTTAAAGTGTTACCAGTCAGCCTCTGTCCATCCTTTGTTGTGTCAAATGTTCTAATTCTTCTTCATTTCCAAATCCTGTAAGATGTCTTGCGAAGGTGGTTGCCAGGGGCTGCAGGGAGTTCCTGTGCCATGGCTACAGAGTTTCAGTTTTGCAAGAGGAGCAATTCCGGGGATGACTGGTGGGGACAGTGGCATGGTGATTAATATCACTAAACTGCACGCTTACGGAATGGTAAGATGGTAAATTTCTGTTGTATTTTACTACACTTAAAAAAATAAAAAGAAATAAAATTCAACCATTTTTCCGGCAGTGACATAGGTTGTATGATATTCTAATGATGGATGTGTGTTATACACACATTTGTCCAAATCTACAGAATGCACAACATCAAGAGTGAGCCCAAGCTCAACCATGACCTTTGGGTGAGGAGGATGTGTTTGTTGATGGAGGCACATCCTGGGTGACAGATGTACCATCCTGGTCAGGGATGCTGATCACGGCAGAGGCCGTGCATGTGTGGGGCAGGGGGGTTATGGGACTTTTTTTTCCCTTTTTTTTAAAAGTAGCGTTGATTGACAATGTTGGGCCAATCTCTGCTGTAGGGCAAAGCGATCCAGTCATACAAGGGAAATGTCTGTACCTTCCTCTTGGTTTGGTTGTAAACCTTACACTTCTCAAGAAACAAACACAAACCAAAAACCTGCTTTAAAGACAAAATTACAAAATAATGTACAGTGGAATATTTTATATGTCACATGATAAATTTATGAACACAGCAAGGTATAAATAAACTTTTAGTATTGCTAAGGTTAATCAAATGAGTACATTTACAAGAGATGTTTTAAAGGTACTGCACTATTTTAGATTCTCTCCAAATGTTACTTTTTCCTGAATCCCCAAACAGGAATTTCCCTGCTGGTTCCAAAACATCCAGGCATTATTTTTTTGTCTCTAACCCAAATCCGACCAATTCCTCATGGCTTCCTTTGAGTCTCTCCAACGATGCCAAACTTTGCCAAGGGCGTTTTCAAGCCCCAAAGTTAATTACTATTTCTTCCTCGAAAATTAGATGTTTCAATCTCAAATGTCTTGATACTTATTATAGTAAATCTTTAAATATGTATTTCTTGGGTCTTCCAAATAATTTTAGCCTGGTGTGGGGTAAGAATCTGTACTTTTAAAATAACTCTATGTATGCAAAAGAAGATACCTAATATATATTAGTATGATACAGTTGTTATATTAAATAATATTAATTATATAATATATTCTTATGCATTTTACGTATTTAGTTGAAATGCCTTAAAAAAAAAAACCTTCTCACGAGTTACCATACCTGGACCAGGGTTGTGAAGAGTGGGTTTCCCACGGTTTTGGAAGTGGTTTTAGGATGCAATACGTGCTCCTGGTGATCTCTGGAGGTGTCTGTAGGGAAACTGTGTCTTCCGTACCCCTGCCACCAATCGTATGTTAAGTCCTAACCTCCCTTGCCTCAGAAGGAGACTGGACTTACAGACAGAGGTAAGAGAGTTAAAACGAGGTTGTTAGGATGGGTTCTTATCCAGTATGGCTGGTGTCTCCTGAGACAAGGACCTCAGGACACAGACCCATGAGGGAAACCACATGAGGACAAGGGAAGAAGGCGGCCGTCTGCAGGTCAAGGAGAGAGGCCTCTTAAGGAACCAGCTCTGTGAACACCTCAATCTTAGACGTCTGGCCTCTGCAATCATGAGAAAATTAATTGCCATGGTTAAAAGCTGCCTGGTGGTGGCACTTTGGTACTGTGGCTGTGGTGGACCCTGGCAGGAGCACACTCTGGAATCAACCACCAGTTGGTCACTGTGAATTCTAAGCGCTGTGGCCCTTTGTGGTCTTAAGGGTGGATTACGACCTGCTCTCAGGGCCGGAGGACAGAGGGGGAAAGCACTGCACAGTTGTCACACTCGCCCTCTGCTCGTGGTTTGGTCCCTGCGTTTGCCAGAGACCAGGGCCTGGTGACCCACAGAGCAGGGCCTGATGAGTTTCCTGGATAGAAGCGATTACATGACTCGGGACGAGCAGATTCCAAGCCGTCCTTGGGAGCTATTCTCATGATGTCTTTCAACTACAGAAGGCACCTGCGGGTGGAGCTTCAGTGTGATTCTCTCTGAAGTTGAGCACAGACTCAATGACTGGCCAAGGTCTTTTTCTGGTCTATGGCTTGGGCACAGTTTTAAAAATAAACCTGTCACCCAGCCCAAGGGAAAGTGGTTTGTTAAGTATAGGTCTCCAAGGTGCAAGTCTGTGACATCGAAAATGAAAGAAGACCCTGCAGCATAGCTCTGGTGTGAGCGTGACTTGCAGATCTCACAGGGGGACGCCAGCCCCAGGGTCCAGCAGGCAGGACTCTGGACACGGTTCACTATGACAAAAGGACCAGGGCCATGGACATGGGCTTACTCTTCACTGGCTCCCTGCCCTTGGCAGTTCTGGCAGGACAGGGCTCAGGGAGATTAAGACAAGGTTATTCTGCTAACAAGGGTGCTATACCCTGAGTACAAAAGAGAAGCATCCCATGCAGACAAGACGCTCACGTTAGTACTGGTGGATGGTCTTCTGGTGTCCTTCCCTACCCCCAGACAACGGCTGTCCTGGAACTGTTCCCGGTCCGACGCCCTAGTGGGCTGTCGACAGGTGCACATCCTGGACCATTTCTTCCCCATCCTTTCCACCCGGGACCCAATTCACCTCCAAACCACACTGGGAAGACTCCCACACGGAGGTGCAGCCATAAATGAAGCTAGGCCGACGGTGGTCTAGGCTGATGCTGTGGGGTCCAGAGAGCAAGAGTTCTGACGATGCTCTCCAGATAAGGGTTTGGGGCAGAGGGAGCTTCTCCAAGCCAAGTAATCCAAACCGCCCTTTGCCTGGGGTCCAAAACAACAAGGTAGACAACAAAATGTAGACGAGCAAGACACACGCTAAAACTTCACGTTCTCTCGATTGTAAGGGGAGAACCCGGAGAGAAGAACCCCCTTTCCACTCATAAAGGAACTCCCCCGACCCCTGCCTAAGTCATAGCTGAACCTACTTGCTCCTGTCCACACATCAGTAGAAGACAATTATGTCCACTCCGCCCCCAAACTGTGTTACTTCTTCACCCTTCTCCCCCGATCCATGAGAGCAAACACTTAGAACTTGCTTCTTTTCCCAGTGCTCCTCCTCCCAGCCCCAACTCCCAACTCCACTCGAGTTTGGTGGAGATTTGACCTCGGGCGAAGTATTAGATCTTTCCCTTAGGGTTTGTCTCTTTAGTTGCAATGATCATTATTTAACATACACAATGGACTCCCGGCAAAAATCATCTCATCTGTTTCAACTCAACTGCATTCTGGTCATAAGAGCCACTGTTCACCGCTGTTTTCCGTCCTCTTATCGTCCAGTTTCTGGAGCCCTCCATCAGCTTTGCCATGTTACCAGCTGTCTTCCCCAGCTGGATTACATAAAAAATAAACTCTAAGGCCTCCATCTTCTTAAGAAGTGATGCTTCATTAGTCATAAACAGCTGTTATAACGGTGTCACTCTAAAGCCTTCGTGTTAACCTTAGGTTTTGGGTAATTAGGTTTGATAGAGGATTTGGAAAACTTTTTTGCCCTAATCGTCTACAGAGATTGTTCCACCTGCTTCTATCTTCTGGAGCTGCTGATAAGAAATCCAATAGTCATCTGATTCTTTTGGTTCTGTCTGTCCAAACACACAAAATTTCTCTTTATCCATAAAACTCTAGAATGTCTACATTTGTAGCTTGAAATATTCATTCATGCTGCCTGACTTTTCAACTCTGAGAACTTTCCTTCTACCTTTATTTAACGACTGCTCCTCTTCTATCTGGTTCTTTCTTTTCCTCTGGGTTCAGGTTAAGTCTCTGGAATCTGATCTCCAGGTTTCCTATCTTTTCCCTTGTGTTTTTCACCTCTCAAGGCCTTTGCTTTGTGGCCTGAGAAATCTGTTCCTCTTATGGTCCAGAATAGTCACTACATTCTTAGCAGTGACTGCTTTCTTGACTAAATCTGAAAAAGTACCTTATAATATGGAAACAGTGCTCATGCTTTTATGTCTATTTTGCTCGACAGCAGTATTTCCTTGAGAGTCAACTGCACGTTGTTAATGTCCTCTTCTGTCTCTTTTTTTAGTTCTACTTCAGCAGGTTCTATTTTTTCCAGTTTCGAGTTTGCACTCATAACTTCCTGTGGCCATGACCTTGGAAGTGAGCTGTGGTGTTTCCCTGCCTGCTTACAGGGACCTGTCCCCTACCCCCTGTACACTTTCAGCTCTTGGTGTTGAGTTAGTGGAGCAAGAGCCGACGGGGGTGGGGGGAAGCAGTGAGAGGGACAGAGGAGGACAATTAAATAGTCGGTTTAGAAATCACACTAGGGGATTAAAGACAGAATGGGAACCTCATGGTGGTTTGGGAGACGGCTGCAAGCTAATCGATCACTCATGCAAAGAGTCCAGTAGCCTAGCAACAGTGCTCCCTGCCTTGAAGGAAGTCCAGGTACATCTAAGCGCCACACACTCTCAAGCCACAAACCCTGACGGTTAAAACTTGAAGAGTAGCATTGCTGCAATGTAGCCAGGACAGGCATGTAGGTAAAAGGTGAAAAAGCTGGGGAAAGAGGCCATTATTCCAAGACCTGAGATGGATGATCATACTTTAGTGTATTTTACCACCCTTTTGCTACCATACAGATGATTTAAATACTGCGATGATAGTCCCGGTTAAACCACACAGGGTCAAAGGAGGAACTACTGATGAAGCCTTGACATCTGCCCAGAAAGGAGGAAGGGGGTCTTCCCCCCCTCCCCCTTCGTCTTTGATGACAGAAGTGTAGCCCGCTTTGTTCTCATGGTTGGGCTCCCTTGCCTGCCCGCTCCTATCTCTCATAAACATCCCATGCTAAGAAACTCACTTTTTTCTTTCTTTCTAGGGCCACAGTGGCAGCAAATGGACGTTCCCAGGCTAGGGGTCAAATCAGAGCTGCAGCTGCTGGCCTATGCCACAGCCGCAGCAATGCCAAATCCAAGCTGCATCTGCTTCCTACACCACAGCTTGTGTCAATGCCAGATCCTTAACCCACTGAGTGAGGCCAGGGACAGCACCTGCATTCTCACACACACTATGTCAGGTTCTTAACCCACTGAGCCACAACAGGAACTCCATAAACTCACTCTTTACCTATCACTTGGCCTTATGCTGAAGTCTTCCTGCAACAACACAAAAGAACTTCAGCTTCGGTTAAGTCCTGGAACCAGAGGAACAGTTTCGATTAAAAGACAGTGGGGAGCTCCCCTCATGGCTCAGTGGTAATAAGCCCAACTAGCATCTATGAGGATGCAGATTTGATTCCCGGCCTTGCTCAGTGGGTTAAGGACCCTACGTTGCTGTGAGCTGTGGCGCAGGTCACAGACTTGGCTCGGATTCCGAGTTGCTGTGACTGTGGTGTAGGCCGGCATCTGTAGCTCTGATTGGGCCCCTAGCCTGGGAACTTCATATGCTGTGGGGGCGGCCCTAAAAAGACAGCGGGTTCAAGTCCCAAGTCAGGGATTATGTGTTCGAGTCCCAATCTGAGTTTTGACTGGGTGTGAGCCTCATCCGAGAAGGGGTGCAGTTTCAGGGGAACATACAGCCCCCTGCAGGCTGGGGGTGAAGGATCTAGGAGAGGTGCCACAGGGCACTGCATCCCAAATGCTCATCATTTCCTAATCACAAGGCCAAGGGGTAGTTTGGCCTTCCGACTCACTCCTCTTTCAATCTTTTGTGGTCAAAAGTATAAAATAGCTCCTGCAAGACAAACAGTGCTGATGCTCAGGATTGAGGAGGGGTCAGCCCGCACCACTCCAGCTCCTCCAATCACAGCAGCTGCCCCCACCTCCCACGTGCACCGCCCCCCAAGTTCCATACACAAAAAACCGAGCCCAGCACGGTCTCCCATCTCTGGGTATCCTAGGTGAATTCCTGATTTCAGACTCAACCTCTGAAGCTTTGTCACTACTGCAGAAAGTGGTTTTCCAAGTGGCATTATTTCCAGTCCTGTGTGCCCCACCAGGGCCTTTCCGCTGCTCCATCAGGATGTGCAATTTATGTCCATCCCCTTGAACCGGAGAGGGCCTGTGTCACTGCCTCATCATATAAGGTGGGACAGAAATCACGTCCCAGGCTAGGTCACAAGGATGCCCTGGCCTAAAGCCCAGACACACATGATACCGTGAAGAAGCCCAAGCCACACATGACAGCCAAGTGCAGGTATTGGGCCAAAAGTCCCAACTCAGGCCCCAGCTGATGGCCAGCAAAGACCTACGGACAGGTGAGCAAGGCTTGAGATGACACCAGCCTCAGCCTCTAAACCATCAGAGC
Source organism: Phacochoerus africanus (assembly GCF_016906955.1). Classification (NCBI taxonomy): domain Eukaryota; kingdom Metazoa; phylum Chordata; class Mammalia; order Artiodactyla; family Suidae; genus Phacochoerus; species Phacochoerus africanus. The sequence continues at coordinate 56,553,038 of NC_062557.1, read as the reverse complement.
CGAAAATGAGCATCACAGAAATAAGCTAGTGTTCTCTCTGAGCCCTGTTAGCGACTCAAGAGGAAGACGTCATTGTCACTGCAGGTCAGTAGGTTTGGGGGTGGCCTGTCACACCGTATTACAAGAGAAACAGGACGGCCACCATTTTATCTGTTCACCACGCCAGTCCACAGAAGAAATCAAGGACCCGTAGTCAGTCCGGCGTCTCCCCAGAGTCCTCCAGGATTTATACTTTGATGCAGAATTTCCACGGTCCTCAAGAATTCTGCCTTGTCTCCACTTTTCTTGGTCGTCTTCTTTTTTTGGGGGGAGGGGGGATGGCTTTGAAAAGATTCTAGAACCATCCACTTTTTTGATACGCACACGACTGTCAGAGGTAACACAGGAAGACACCTGCATAATATAATAATTCCATTTGATTAAAATGCACTTAGCAGGAAGACGACGTGCTAAATGTTATGTCAGTTCTCAGGCGGAGATGCAAATATCTTGAGTCGACTCAGGGAACGACAGGAGATGTTACCAAGAGGAGGGGAAATACCCGTAGGTGACAAGAGTGCGTTCACTTAACTAGGTCAAGGAGGTTGAGAAACGTGGTGTCCTGGGGTCAGCCACCAGAGACCCTGGTTTCCGGCTGGGCTCCTCCGTCTCCAAGGGAAGCTTCTCAGCCTCTTGAAGTTCCCTCCGCTGTTAAGGGAGGAAATTGGGCTCAGTGATCCTTAAGGGGAGATCCCGTGAGCTGGGCCGTTCTGTGCAGTTTCATGAGTGGCAGAGCTCAGGACCCCGAGGAAAGGAGGGAGCAGAATCCCACCCTTGGAACAATACTCGGCTGTGACACTGCTTGTGGGGATCCACCCGCATGTTCTCAGGATCCAGCTGCACCCAGGGCTCCAACCAGCACTGAGAAAGGGAGTCGTTCATGCCCCACAGCCCCATCCTGTGTGAGCTTTGTGACCAACCTCACAAGGAGGAGCCACACGATGACGGGGCGGGAGAACAGTGTGACCCAGTGACTGAAGCTTCTGCGTGGGCTTCGGTGGTCCTAACGGCATCACCAAGCGGGGCCTGCCTCCCCGCATCACCCAGGTCCGTTTCGCTCAGTCTGAGTTCCTTTCTTTGGCGGACTCCCCCCCTTCTATCCAAGCCAGCTGCCAGCAGCTCCAGATGGAAGCTTCTGTGCTCAGGAAGTCCAGCTGAAAGTCACTGAGCTGAATGGCACGGTCAGCAGCAGGCAGAATCCTAACCCCCTAAAGATGCTCACATCCTAATCCCCAGGACCCATGAACATGCCACCTTACACGGCAAATGGACCTCACGGATGTAATGATGGGCTTGAGATGGGGAGACGATCCCAGGTTATCCAGGTGGGTCCAAGGTAACCCAAGGTGCTCCAAAGTGAAAGAGGAGGCAGAAGAGAGATTCGGAGGGAGATGGGATAACAGAAGAGCGGTCAGAGGGATGCGACGTGAGAAAGACGTGACCCGTAGCTTCTGGCTTTGAAGATGGAGAAAAGGGACCCTGAGAAATGAGACGTGGGGCTCTCAGAAGCCTGGAAAGTCAAGGAAGTGAATTCTCTCCTGGAGCCTCCAGGACAGACCCCTACCCTGCTGAGGGCACCTGGATTTGAGCCTGGGGAGACCCATGTCAGACTTCCCACTTCCAGAAGCATAAGATAATAAAGTTGTGTTGTTTTAAAGTCTCTAAGCGGGGAGGAGTTCCTGCCGTGGCTCAGCGGAAATGAATCTGACTAGCATCCATGAAGACGCAGGGTCGATCCCTGGCCTTGCTCAGGGGGTTAAGGATCTGGTGTTGCCGTGAGCTGTGGTGTAGGTCACAGACGCAGCTTGGATCTGGCGTTGCTGTGGCTACAGCCCCTAGACTGGAAACCCCTCTATGCTGTGGGTGCGGCTCTAAAAAAAAAAATTAAAAAGATCTCTAAGCAGGTCATTTGTTACAGCAGACACAGGAAACAAATACACCAAGTGAGTGGCCCGATGTGGTTCACCGCTCGGCTTGAATGATTCCGGCCGGACCTAGTCGCATCCTCCACGCGAGGGTGGGACCAGCCCCACCGACACCCCGTGGACCCCGAGTGGAGAAGGCGTGGCTCCCTGGGGGAAACCAGGGCTCGGTCACCAGAAAAACAGGGAATGGCAAATGAACAGAAGGGAGCAGAAAGGACCCCGTGAGGACCAACGGGAGGGCAGAAGAAACCGGGAAATAGGTCTAGAATTCTGGAAGGGCCGGCAGGAAAACGCAGGCTGCAAGTGGCATTTCCACGCTGCTTTCCTCTGAAGGTCACAGCTTTCAAAAAAAGAAGAAATGCAAATTAGACGGCAGGGGTGGTGGGGGGCTGGATGGATGACGGTGAATGCGGAAGACCGCGTTTCTGGACAGTCTTGTCAAGACACAGACACCTTGCAAAGAGTAGAGACGATACATTTGTCAGGAGTCTTGGTACCTTGACCAGGAATTCTTCTTTTTTTTTTTTCTTTTCAAATCCAACCATTTTTGATTTTAGTATCATTGATGTATAATAATGTTCATTTCAGGTGTACACACTCTGAAGGGATCGCCACGGTAAATCTAGTAACCATGGGATCAGGAGTTCTTTCAAGTGTAATTGGAGGGGCAGTTGGAACGAGCCAGATAAAACTGAACACCGGATAACACAGGTTAACTCTCTTATTTTCTATATTCTTTCTTTCTTTCTTTCTTTTTTCTTTTTAGAGCCGTGCCTGTGGCATCTGGTTCCCGGGCCAGGGGTCAAATCAGAGTTGCAGCGGCAGGCCTACACCACAGCCATGGCAACACTGGATCCAAGCCACATCTGTGACCCACACTGCAGCGTGTAGCAACGCCCAATCCTTAACCCAGTGAGCGAGGCCAGGGATTGAACCCACATCCTCAGAGAGACAACACTGGGTTGCTAGCCTGCTGAGTCACCATGGAAATTCCTCCTTCTGTATTCTTTTTATTTGAAAGATTTTTTTAATTTTTCTTCCTTTTTTATTTTTTCTATTATAGTTGATTTACTGCAATGGCTTGTTGTCACTGCAATGTTTTGTCAATTTCTGCTGCACAGCAAAGTGACCCAGTCATATGCACATAGACACATACACATATATACACACACACATTCTTTCTCCTTCTGTATTCTTGACGTTTTGATGTTTGCAGCCTATGGACCAGAACTGCCCCTCGAGGGGTTAACTAGTTCCTAAAGAGAAGAAACAACTCACCAGCCAGGCTGCCTTTCACACCCTACCCTTCTTTTTCTCAGACACTACTCAGCTCCCCGAATCAGCCCAAGCCCAGGCGAGACAACCAGGGCCGGTCCCTACAACCCAGCGACCACCACCATTATTCACATATTCCCATCTGACCTTGTACCGCCTGCCTCTCTTGCTTCACTGCCCCCCCCACCACCGCCCCCTTCGGCCAGAACAAAGGTGCTTCTCCACATGGCCCTGCGGGGCGCCCATGACTCCTGCTTCTAGGGGACGGTGGACAATAAAAAGGCTCTTTTCCTGATGGCACTCATTGTCACATCTGTGTGCCTCATTCTGCCTCCTTGAAACAAGTCCCAGGAACATTTTAGGGCAGAAGGGGACAGACAGGACTCCACAACAACAGGGGGACATCTCGGGCAGTTGGAGGGAGAAGAACAGAGAAGTATCGAGAAACAGTCTTCAGGTCCTGGGGGCCAAACCAACATGTGTGCAGCAGGGCAGCCTGGAAAGTGCGAGAGATGAGGAGAGGTGTCTTCTGGCTCTAAGCTGACCCGATGGGGTAAGAGCTTCGTGCCAGGAATTGGAGAGCAGATCGCCACCACTGCAGGCTGGATGCAAAGCTCCCGTACAGGGAGTTCCCTTGTGGCACAGCAGGTTAAGGACCTGGTAATGTCACTGCAATGGCTTGGGTTGCTACCATGGTGCAGGTTTGATCTCTGGCCCTGGAACTTGCATGTGCATTGGGTGTGGACAAAAAAAAGAAGAAAGGAAAGAAAAGAAAGCTCCAGCCCGGGTCTCCTGGGGCTGCAGTGTCCTGCCTGGCGGCTCTGGAGGCCAGAAATCTGAAACCAAAGGGTTGGCAGGGGGGCTTCTCCCCAGGGCAGAGAGGGACACTCTCCTCGGGTTTGGTTGCCACAGGTCTTCCTTGACTTGCGATGGCCCCTCTGCGCATGCGTGTCTCTCTCTGTGTCCAGATTCCCCCTTTGATTAGGACACACCCACAGGCCCACTGGATCAGGACCCACCCTCACGACTTCACCTTAACTAGATCATCTGCAAAGACTGTTTCTAAGTCAGGTCACCTTCCCAGGTGCTGGGGGTTAGCGGGGAACACAGTTCAACCCAAAGGAGCTCCTGGTCCTTTGGTGTTTTCTTTGGTTCACCCCAATCTGTCCCTCTTTGCTACTATCAAAGCAAAGCCTCAAAGGCCAATAAAAAGATCAGATCATCAATTCTAGTCTCTCGATTGCAGTGGGGGTGCAGGTGGGGTCACAGTACCAAGTTTCAGACACTAGCGGGGTGTCCTACAGTTCAGTGCTGACACCATCTAACTAGAGGTGGCATCAGATCCCACAGGTTAAGGCTCAGTCTCACAAGACTGCCCCTCCCTCCGACGCATGCACACACACACACTTCAGATGCCAGCCTCAAGTCCTGGCTGTCACCTGGGCTGCTGACTGGCTATAGATGGAAGGTTCCAACCAACCCCATCCTTGGGTTCAACTGATTTGCTGGAGTGGCTCATTGAACTCGGAGACACACTGCACTCGCTGGATCACCCGGTTACCGTGAAAGGCCATAAGCCAGGAACCACCGGATGGAGGAGGGCACAGGGCAAGGTGTGGGGAAGGGGCCGGGGGTGCCCACACCCTCCCTGAGCATGGAGCCTGCTACCCTCCCAGCACCTGCACGTGTTCACCAAACCGGAAGCTCTCTGAACCCCATCCTTTTGGGTTTTTACTGGAGGCTTCATTACACGGGCATAATTGACTCAATCATTGGCCACTGGTGACGGAACCTAACCTCCAGCCCCTCTCCCCTTCCAAGGTCAAGGGCCAGGACTGGGGCTGAAAGTTCCAACCCTCTCATCACTGGCTGGTTCTCCAGGCCACCAGACTCCATCCTCAGGTGGCATCTGTGAGTCACCTCGTGAACGTAACAGAAGCTTAAAAAAGCTAAAAAGACACCTTTACAGCGCTCATCACTTAGGAAATTCCAAGGGTTTTTTGAAAGTTCTGTTCCAGAAACAGAAAAAGAGTAAATGTGTATTTCTTATTTGAAATGACAACACCCCAGGCTGCGAGTTTCAACTCTGGAAAAGGGGCCTAGGAGGGTTCCTTTATCTGGCCTGACACGAGAGAAATGGACAGAATCCTGGCACAGCCGCAGGGTCCCAGCGGGAACAGACACATCGCTGGCCAGCAGCCCCCTGACTCTCCTAGGCCTCACCTGGGCATTGGAAGTGGAGGTGAGTGGGCAGCTCTGCTTGAGGGATTTCAGAGCTTCAGCCCCGCCACCCAAGGGCAGGTAAAGGAAGGGAATGAGATCTGACCGCTGGACACACAGTGCCCCTGGCTGGCTTGCCCGGGTGTTTTCAGCACAGCAGACTCGGTCAGAACTTTCCATTCATAAGATTCTTGTGCCCACACACTATGGGCGAACGCACAGCCAAAGGCTTACTACAGACTTGGCGTAAGACTTACTCCTGTTCCTCCTTCCAAGCTCGAGCAAATTCTGGCTTCTCAAAATACGTAATAGAAGCAAGAACCTGTGGGGTCCTCAACACAGGTCAGTATCAGCATCACAAGGACAGACAGGATAACAGTGGCAACCTTTCCATCCACGAGGAGTGGCTACGTTCCTGCAGCTTATCCGGGACCCCGACTCCAAATCAAACATCATCTTAAGCAACATCTGATGACATCTGAGGAACAAATCTACAAGTCCCTTTTAGCACGGGGCAGGATATAGATAAATAAATAACATGAACAAGTAAATCCTGTTAGCAGCCAGAATATCTTGTTTTAAGAAACATGGTCACGAATCATTTCCTAGAAAACAGCTACCTCCAAGCCACTCTGCCACGACAGAACGTCCTCCAGGACAGCTACATTGGAGAGTGTTGCCTTTTTCCCTCCACAAGACTATAAACCCATTCTTACATTTTTACGTGGGTGTCTTCAAGGGGCAGACACGTAATGGTAGGTGTCTGTTTCCCACCTGCCTTAGTCTGTTCAGGTGACTGTAACAAAACACCTTGGAGGGGGTAGCTCACACACAGCAGGATTTATTTCTCTCAGTTCTGGAAGCTGGGAAAGCCAAGATCAAGGTGCCAGCAGATTTGGACTCTGGTGAGGACCTACTTCCTGGTTCACAGACGGATGTCTTATCCCTATGTCCTCACATGGCAGCAGGGGCACGGGCACTCTCTGGGGTCTCCCTTATAAGGGCGCTAATCCCATTCAGGAAGGCCCCACCCTCATGACAGAATCACCTTCAAATACCCTCACATTGGGGGATTAGGACAGTTACCAAGGAATAAGCTCAAGATGGAGTCACTTGTGCCAACCCCCATGCCAGCAAACCAAGATGTAACCCCTGACTGCAGTTTCAGCCTCTCCCGGGAATGTGACCTTGAACTAATGACCAGTACTAGTGAGGTTCTGCCTGAGAGACCCCCGTCTGTCCCAAAAGGAAGGTGGTGACCTTGTCCTAAACAATCCACTCTTAGCTAGAAACTTCCTTTTTCCATCCCTTTCTGTCGATAAAAATCTCTCATTTTGCACATAGGAGCTCCTATCTGCTAAGATGGGATGCTGTCCAATTCATGAACCATTAATAAAATAAATCAGATCTTCAAATTTACTCAGTTAAACTTTGGATTTTTTTTTTTAACAGAATTTACTGTAAGAATTTGGGGGGTGGGCACAAACATTCAGTCTTCAGCACCATGTCTGTAAGGCAAGAGGGTACAATTACTCCATCCTGCCTGGCAGCAGCCAATACCAATGGGTCTTGGTCCCCAGAGTACACAGGGGAACTAAGGATCAGCACGGACAGAGTTGGGCTGAAATATGAACGCCTTGGGCCCTGGCTGGAAGGAACACTGTAGTTGGGACGTTCATCACATGGCGTGTGTCTGGCTTTTTGACGAAATATTCCTTCCTAGCTTTCCAATTTGAATATGAATGATATTGACTCTATCCTAAATTTTAGGTTCTCCAAATCCTTCTCAAACCATCAGCAGCTCAGGAATCCACATGGTCTACTTAGGGTTGGACCAATGCAGAACCTAGTAAAAACGCAGACTTTCCTTTTCAGATGGGGGCTGGACTCACATTTCATTAAGCTCCCAGGGCCCACGTGAGGTGACTTGGGTTATTTCAAGGTAGCTCATTTCTTACTTCTTCAAAATGCTGGGAGCAATGCCCCAAATACCATAATGAAGCAGCCAACCCTTTGGTGGCTTAAGATGCTATTCTCCTCTATTAGACATCATCAGGTCTCTGCAGGAAGGGTTTATCTTGGCTCCTGCATGAGAACAAGCTTCCAGGGGAAGGGGCAGGAAGTGGGAAGAGAGACCCAATGTAGGATGCAGGAATGGCTTTGCCACTAATTAGGAGCAAGACAATGAGGCTCAGAGAAGTAAGGCGACTTTTTCTTTTTTTTAATAAGGTCTGGCAAGAGGCAGGGGAAGATTTTGCTGGAAAGAGGTAACATCATTATCCTTCAAGTGAAAGCAGTACGGTCATTATATTACTTTTAGAATACAAATTATAAAATGTCAACCTCCAAGTCTGAGGAAGGCATGGGGGTATGAAGAAAATGCCCAGAGCATGCATAATCATGGGCAGTGTCATTATTTATGAAAAATCACCCAACCCAACAAACATTTATTAAACCCCCACCAAGTACTCTGTAGCATGTGAAAACCTGACATTTGTTTAACTTTCCCAACAACCCCTGAGGTCAAGACTATTAATAACAGCATTTTATTGATGAGGAAATTGAGGTTCCGCAAATGTCCATAACTCGCCCAAGGTCACAAAGCTTGGAGAAGCAGATGACAAACCCACTCTGAGCTCAGAGCCCACTTTCGTATCCTCTATATGATCACAGCTTTTTAAAAAGTGCAGAGGTCCTGGCAATCCCTAGAGTACCTTCCAAATAAAAACCACCTACTACGGAAGACAGTGAGGAAGCCAAAAAAAATTTTTTTTAAAAGTTACCGACTTCACAACTGCTTAGGGCTAGCTTTCCATAGGGTTCTATATATAGTCTCAGTGCTTTTAAAAAACAGCAGAAAATCACCGCTCTCAGGCCACGCACAGGAAAGCAGAGAAGAAGGACATTCCCCTGCCAGGGACAACAGACTTCTGACTTCATTTGCCCTAACACCTCTGGAAGCAGCCACCCCACAGACAATGTGACAACTGCCATCCCTGCAGCTGGAAGTGATGGGGACAGGGTGAAGATGTGTGACTGATCCAATTCTCCTGGGACTTTAAAGTAGGAGAGGCAGAAATGTAAATTAGCACAATCACCATGGAGAATAGCATGGAGATTCCTTAAAAAGACTAAAAATAGAGAAAACTAAATATAGAACTACTACATGACCCAGCAATCCCACTCTTGGGCATATATCCAGACAAAACTCTACTTGAAAAAGACGCATGCACCCGTATGTTCATAGCAGCACTAGTCACAATAACCAAGACATGGGAACAACCTAAATGTCCATCGACAGATGAATGGATTAAGAAGATGTGGTATATATACACAATGGAATACTAGTCAGCCATAAAAAAGGACAAAATAATGCCATTTGCAGCAACATGGATGGAACTAGAGACTCTCATCCTAAGTGAAATAACTCAGAAAGAGAAAGACAAATACCATGATATCACATATCTGGAATCTAATATGCAGCACAAATAAACTTTCCCACAGAAAAGAAACTCATGGACTTGGAGAACAGACTTGTGGTTGCCAAGGGGAACAGGGAAGGAGTGGGGTGGACTGGGAATCTAGGGTTAATAGATGCAAACTATTGCCTTTGGAATGGATAAGCAATGAGATCCTGCTTATAGCAATAGAAACTGTATCTAGCCACTTATGATGGAGCATGATGGAAGACAATATGAGAAAAAGAATGTATATATGTATGTGTGACTGCGTCACTTTGCTGCATAGCAGAAAATTGACAGAACACCGTAAACTCACTATAATGGAAAAAATAAAAATCATTAGAGAAAAAAAATTAAGAAAAAACAAACTAAAAACAGAGTTACCATATGATTCAGCAATCCCACTACTGGGTACATATCCAGACAAACCTATAATTTGAAAACATACATGCACCCATATGTTCATTGCAGCACTGTCTACAGCAGCCAAGATATGGAAACAACCTAAATGGCCATCAACAGAGGAATGGATAAAGATGAGGTTCATGTATACAGTGGAATACTACTCAGCCATCAAAAAGAATGACATAACGCCATTTGCAGCAGCATGGATGGACTTAGAGATGATCATACTAAGTGAAGTCAGTCAGACAGAGAAAGACAAATACCATATGACATCACTTCTACATGGAATGTTTCTCATAATGGCTCACCCCCACTTTTACAATGTCCATCCTACCTTTCCCTCCCTTCCCTCTAGCAGTCTGTGTTTCATCCTCTCTCCCCCTCCCCCCACATCACTGGCAGGGGCCAGGCCCTGGGAAATCCGTTACTCATTTTATCTGCCCTCCCCACCCCCATTTTTTTCAGGGCCACCCATGGCCTATGGAGGTTCCCAGACTAGGGGTCCAATCAGAGCTACAGCTGCCGGCCTACACACACAGCCATAGCAACATCAGATCCAAGCCACATCAGCCACCTACACCACAGCTCATGGCAACGCCAAATCCTTCACCCACTGAGTGAGGTCAGGGATTGAACCCTCAACCTCATGGTTCCTAGTCAGATTCATTTCCACTGCACCATGACGGGAACGCCTATCTGGGGCCCTTTGGTACTTAATATACTACTCTGAACATAGATGGTGCCTGAAAGTACCCATTAAATACAATGATGCTCCTTACACCCAAAATGCAGACTACACATTTATTTTTCCCTTAAAAAGGGCCCCAATTTTTGTAACTATAAACAGTGACAGATGCTAACTACTTATTGTGGTGACTATGTTGCAATACCTACAAATAACAAGTCACTACCCTGTCCTCCTCAAACTCAGTGTTATACAATTATACCTCAATAAAAAAATTTTAAAAGGAAATCACAATGGACATTATTAAATATTTAGAACTGAATGATAACTAAAATGTAAGTGATCAGTGTTGTGGGGTAGAGGTAAATATTCCTTAAGGAAAAATATTTAGCATTGACTATATTACAAGCAAAATGTTATTTGAAAAAACTTGGGCCTAGGAAAGAAAGAGTAAACCCAAAGGAAGAAAAAGGAAAAAATAAAATGTTAAGGACAGAAATGAGTGATGTAAAAATAGAAAACAACAGAATTGATCACTAAGACAAAAAAGAATGAAATAGGCAAGCATCTTTCAAGACAGTTAAAAAATAGAGATTCCACAAATTCAAAACAATTACAGCAATGGGAGTTCCCATTGTGGCTCAGTGGGTTAAGAACCTGGCTAGTCTCCATGACGGTGTGGGTTCAATCCCTGGCCTTGCTCAGTGGGTTAAGGATCTGGCGTTGCCATGGGCTGTGTGTGGTGTAGGTCACGGACATGGCTCTGATCTGGCGTTGCTGTGGCTGTGGTGTAGGCTGGCAGCTGCAGCTCCAATTCAACCCCTAGCCTGGGAACTTCCATATGCCACAGGTGCCGCCCTAAAAAGACCAAAAAAAAAAAAAAAATTACAGCAAAAAAAGAGTCAACATCATTACATATACTGTAGAGATTTTTCAACTCATAAGAATGTTAAAACCACTATCAGTGTAATGAAATGAGTTATGTTAAATCACCAAGAAATGAACCAAAAAAACCCTCATCTGACCATGCAATCAATATTCACTTCTCTCTTAAAATAATAATTTTTAAAAAACGCAGCTGAACCAGACCAAACAGCATAGAGGAAAAAAACACATATAATATAAATGTATTACATATAAATGTATAAATACACACATACATAAATTACTATTTATAAATAGCTACATAAACATGAAGGAAGAAACATAATATAAGAAATAGAGGAAATTAATCAAAGTTAAACATGGAGTCTTTGAAAAGACATGAAACAGACAAGCCCCTGGGAAAGCTATTTAAAAAACAAAAACAAAAACAAAAGAAGCAAAGTCACAAATGATAAATACTGTGAATGAGAAAGGAGAGTTTTTAAAAATTTTCCAAAACCATATACATTACTTACACTGAGAAGAAAGTCTTTAAAAGTAAAGCTTTCTTGGCAAAATAAATGTAATCGGAATATAAAAATCTATCCGTTTCATGATCACCACTCCCTAAAACAAAGCAAACAATTCACACCAATCGACTTTGCAGGCATCCGTCCTCTCTTCAAACTACTCCAAAAAAACAGGGGAAGCGGGGGCAATGACTTCTATACCCTGGAGAGCAGAATCAGAGACGGCACAAGAAAACTGATGAGTCAGGCGCTCTCTCTCTTTTTTTTTTTTAATGGCCACACCTGCAGCATATGGATGTTCCTGGCTGGGGGCTGAATCAAAGCCACAGCTGCAGCAACACCGGATCCTTTAACCTACAGCCCCCGGCCAGGGATCGAACTGCACCTCTGCAGCAAGCCCTGCCACCGCAGTCGGATTCTTAACCCATCCGTGCTGTGGCGGGAGCTCCGACAAGCTCATGTTTATAACGCCTGATTTTCAGCGGGGCATAATCATGCCGCCTAAAAGATGACACCCCCCAGCCACCCTCTGACCCAGATGGTCCCCATGTTGGGCCAATAAGATGCTGACAAAAGCAGGCAGCACCTGATTGCTGATTTGCTCCCACACACATCCTCCATTTAGAAAGCAATTCCCTTCCTCTATTTAGAACATCAGAACCAGCTTCTGGGGGGCGGAGCTCCGAGTGCGGACAAGAGCTCAGGGATGAGATTTTAGGTCCTAGTTCGGGGTGGGGAAGAGGAGGGGGAGCCTCCCGACCTTCCAGATGTCTCCCGAAGAGATAAAGAAGCTTCTTCTGCCTTTTGCATTTTGGAAGCTTTTCCATTTTGATTAAAGCTCTACCATCTAGGACTTTCCTGTTATATGCATCCCAAGCCAATTCCAAGGGCCAGCTGAGCAAGACAGACCCCGAAAGAGTCAGGGAAGGGAAATGCCCTGCCCACGTGGCTGAGAAGGGCCCTGATGGGAAGCAGCTGAGGAGTCCAGGCTTTGCTTCCCGTGATGCCGGCGAAGCTGTGCAGAGGGACCCTGCATGGACTCGGGAGCACAGAGGCAAGACAGCTGGGAGGGCCCTACAGATCGACACATCTAACCCTCTCATTCTACCCACGAGCAGAGTGCAAGTGACTCACAAAAGCTGATGCACTGGTTTAATTCTGATTTTAATTCCCACGTGTGTGTGTGGGGGGGGGTTCTTTCCACGCCACCAACCACTTTTCTGCAACACCAGCTTCGCTGCCTACAAATCAACTCACCTTTGACACTGTCTGCCCAGAGATGGCCGCAGATGCCACAGGCACGTCCTTCCAGACTGCACCACCTACCGCCCACCGCCCACCACCCACTTCAGACGCCAATGGCAAGTCCAGGTTGTCGCCTGTGCCTCTGGGCGACCTGCCACAGATCTGCCCTTCCCCTGTGACTCGCTCTCAGGAGTGATTAATTCGTTAGAGGGGCTCACAGAATTCAGAGAAACGTTTTACAGGTGACTTGAACAATGCAGGGGATGGGATGCAGGACCCACCCTGACCCCAAACCCGGAGGATGGCGCAGTCCCAGAGGTGGCCTCCCGCCACTGCAGCCCTGTGTGGATTCAACCAGTCGCTGATGCAGATCATGTAGTTAAATACACGGTACTGGCTGAAACGTGTCCACGGGTACAAGGACCCACGCAGCGCACACTCGTGTTATTCAGGCGTCACCTGCACTGACCCGATTACTGGTTGAGGAGCTCTAACTCAGCAACAGCAGAGCAGACGAGATGCACGGGGCCCCTGCCCCGATCCCGCCAAGGGCGCTTCCCAGCACCTCCACGTGCTCACCAGCCCAGAAGCTCTCCAAGCCCAGTCCTTCAATACAGAGTCACGACTGCTTAAGTCACTGGCCACAGGCAATCAATTCGCCCTGCACCAGAGGTCAAGGGGATGGGGCTGAAAGTTCTAACCTTCTGACCACATGACTGGCTCCCTCTGCCAACCAGCCCCCCTCCACTGGTGCTTTCCAGGAAGTCGCACTTACATGAGCTCCGGTGTGGTTGAAAGGGGGTTGTTAGGGATATCAAGACACCTTTACCGCTGTTGCCCCCTGGGGAATGCCATTGGTTTTAGGAGCAGGGGACAGAGGCGAAATACATATTTGCTGTGACAAATCAAAATATCACAACTGTGGGAGTTCCCTGGTGGTCTAGTGGTTAGGACTCCACGCCTCAGCCCAGGTTCAATCCCTAGTCTGGGAAATGAGATCCCACATCGAGCCGCTGCACACTGAGGCAAAAGAGAAAAAAAAAAATCACAACTATTCAAAAAACAAAGTGGAGTAAAATCCAGTTCCTCTGTTGGGCACCCAGGCCCCAGGCTGTCCAATATTTGCATGATTCTCAGGGACGAGAAGAAGCATCTATCTTCAGCCAAAGATTATTCATTCATTCACCAAATGCTTCTTGAGCAAATGCTATGGAGAAGGAGCTGGTCTGGACCCTAGAGACAGAAGGATACAGCTCAAGGCTCCAGGCGGAGGCAGGTGGGGTGGAGGGAGCCAGGGATAGGAGCTGAAACATCCAGAGCCCCTGGCTACTCTCCCCACCTACCCACGGTGATGCGAAGCCAGGAGAGGGTGCACTTTGGAGCGCAAGAAAGCCCCTCGTTTTCCTGTACCCCTGTCCGCAGACGCATGGGCTCAGAGAAAGGTGGTTTTACCCTCCACACACAGGAAGACAAAGGATCCCCTATGGGTCAGTGAAACTGAGCAAGGCTACTGCAATTTCCATCAAATGGCAACCCACTCCTTGTCTCTGGCTTGTTTTAAAAGGAACCTACCCACAGAGCAGAAACAGACTCGGGGTTGCCAAGACAGAGGGAGAGGGAGTGGGATGGACGACGGGAAGTTTGGGGTTCGTAGATGCAAACTATTACATGTAGGATGACAAGCAATGAGGTCCTGCTGTACAGCACAGGGAACCCCATCCAAGTCTCAGGATAGAACATGATGGAAGCTGGTATCAGAAAAAGAATGTGCGTATATATGTATGTATGATGGGCTTACTTTGCTGTACAGCAGAAGTTGACACAGCATTGTAAATTTAAAAAATTTTTTAAAGAAAAATACGGTTTAATCCCATCAATACATAAAGTACACAGTGAAAGGCAACTGGCTATGTGTAATTCCGTCGCTACGAAAGCCCTGGGCCAGGTTCCTTCTCCATCAGCTCTGGGGCAGGTCTTGGACAACTCTCGTCATGCATCTAAGCCTTCGTGTCCTTGATTATAAAATGGGGCTGCTGGGAACACGCTCTTGAGCTTTCCTGACTCCTGAATCGGATCCTTCTGTCTTTATAATTGATGCATATCCCTTGATGCGTCTTCCTACGGCGGTGACATTCCGCTCTGGCAGTGCTGCCCCGCCTCCATCCCAGCAGGCGCACGTGAATCTGGTGCCTTGCATGAAGCAGCAGGACAACCTGGATGCTCTGTTACAGGCAATTCCTTTCGGTCTTGGATAAAAACGAACATTTCCACGACAGATACACTGAATCATCACACTCACTCCACCACGTCTCGGACAAAAACAAGCGTGTCATCCTCGATTAGGCAGCATCCAATGCTGCCTGAAAAAAGGAAGCAAAGGAATAAACAAGAAAATGCGACCTATCTTTTATAATAAGTGCCATCATGTTTTTGGACATGGCAGGGATTCATATTTCAGAAAGCCAAGAGTTAGCAAATACTGTCAGTTATCCTCAGACTCTTTTAGGGGCAGGGCTTGGGCAATTCTTTTTTTTTTTTTAATTGAAGAGCAGTTGATTTACAATGTTGTGTTAATTGCTGCTGTATAGCCAAGCAATTCAGTTATCATATATACTCATTCTTTTTAAAAATTCTCTCTCTCTTTTTTTTTTTTTTTGGTTTTTAGGGCCACACCCGAAGCATATGGAGGTTCCCAGGCTAGGGGTCCAATCAGAGCTACAGCTGCAGAGCTGCAGGCCTACACCACAGCTACAGCAATGCAGGATCCTTCACCCACTGAGCAAGGCCAGGGATTGAACCCGCAACCTCATGGTTCCTAGTCAGACTCGTTTCTGCTGTGCCACGAGGGGAACTCCTAAAAATTCTTTTCTATTACAGTTTATCACAGAATGCCGAATATCGTCCCCTGTGCTGTATGTACAGTAGGACCTTATTGTTTATCCGTCCTATAGATAACAGTTTGCACCTGCTAATCTCAATCTCCCAGCCCATCCTCCCCCGCATCTGCCTCCCCCTTGGCAACCCTAAGTCTGTTCTCCATGTTATGAGTCTACTTCTTTTCTTTCTTTTAAAATTTTTTTTTTCTTTTTGCAGCTGCATCTGCGACATATGGAAGTTCCTGGGCTAGGGTTTGAATCGGAGCTGCAGCTGTCAGCCTACACCACAGCCATGGCAACGCGGGATCAGAGCCACCTCTGCGGTCGACACTGCAGCTTGTGGCAACATCATATCCCTACCCCACTGAGCAAGGCCAGGGATAGAAGCTCCATCCTCAGAGACACTATGCTGGGTTCTTAACCCGAGGAGCCACAACGGGAACTCCTGTTTCTTAATGATTAGCACACACAGGGCTAATGGGTCAGACAAGGAGAAAACAAAAGGGCCTAAAAACAAAAAAGAACCAACTCAGCAAGAACAACTAAGTTACTTAACTGACATCAGAAGCCAGAGAGATGGGGTTCCAGGCAACAAGCAGGATTCAAACCAGAAATAGAAAATCAGAGTCAGGTGAATAAGCCCAGCCAGGGCTAGAAACGCAGCAGGGTCAGATATCCTGAGTGCCGAGCACAGACTGGTACGGGGTCAGGCTGGAAAGGCAGGTGATGGAGAGAGCAGAGAGGGAGGCCCAGGGCAGGGGGAGTGCCAGGTCCCACAGCGCTGTTGGCCCAAATGCAATCAAACGGACTCCAGAAGCCACGTCAGACAGACTCTGAAAAGTCCACACACACAGAAACCTCGGGACAAGGTCTCCGACCTGCGAAACTTAGAAACTCATGACACCATCAAAGCTGTACTTTTAAATGTGCTCTCACCCCGACTCTGTTCTTTTATGGGCTAGAATCTAAAAGCTAGGATGTAGCCAACACTTCCTTGGATAAACACACGTGTACGCCGAGGTACCTCTGACAACACAGACACTGCCCGATAAGAACCATCTGTCCTCGTGCATCTTAGAATCCAGGAAAGACTGTGAAGCAAATCACAGATTTCAGAGGCAGCTAAGTGCCCTGATACAGGTTTAATGAATATTCCCAGAAAACTTATTAGTCAATTTCCAGAAGTAGCTTCTGACTTAAAAAAAAAAAAAAAAAAGGCAGGCTTTGGCATGAATTATGGGGAAAATGTTTTAGCAAAAATACTTGAAGGATACTCCCGTTTCATACCCAATCAACAAACTTAATAAAAAGTGAGAAGTGAGTGGGCTGATGGTGACAAGGTGATTACAGAAGCACAGCGTTTCCATGCTGAAATAACAGTTCGTATCGAAGGCTGGAAATTGACACCCCAAAAAAGGGCAGTATGAGAGAGAAGTCCCCAGGAAGATGGCAGCTTGAAAACTGGCACTTCTACCCTCTGATTCAAACATATTATTTATATAATAATTAAAAGAGTTTTCGTCTCTACTTAAAAAAAGAACATGAAAAACTGAAAGCCTTCTCACTCAAATCTGGAACAAGACAGGGATGCCCACTCTCACCACTGCTCTTCAACATAATTTTGGAAGTCCTAGCCACAGCAATTAGACAAACAAAAGAAATAAAAGGCATCCATATAGGAAGAGAAGAGATAAAACTGTCACTGTATGCAGATGACATGATACTATACATAGAAAACCCTAAGGACTCAACCCCAAAACTACTTGCACTGATTAATAAATTCAGCAAAGTAGCAGGATATAAGATTAACATTCAGAAGTCAGTTGCATTTCTGTATACCAGCAATGAAATATTAGAAAGGGAATACAAAAATACGATACCTTTTAAAATTGCACCTCACAAAATCAAATACCTCGGAATACACCTGACCAAGGAGGTAAAGGACCTATATGCCGAGAACTATAAAACTTTAATCAAAGAAATCAAAGAAGATGTAAAAAAATGGAAAGATATTCCATGTTCCTGGATTGGGAAAATCAATATTGTAAAAATGGCCATACTACCCAAAGCAATCTACAGATTCAATGCAATCCCTATCAAGTTACCCAGGACATTTTTCACAGAACTAGAACAAACAATCCAAACATTTATATGGAACCACAAAAGACCCAGAATCGCCAAAGCAATCCTGAGAAACAAAAACCAAGCGGGAGGCATCACTCTCCCAGACTTCAAGAAATACTACAAAGCCACAGTCATCAAAACAGTGTGGTACTGGTACCAAAACAGACAGACAGACCAATGGAACAGAACAGAGAATCCGGAAATAAACCCTGACACCTAGGGTCAATTACTCTTTGACAAGGGAGGCAAGAACATAAAATGGGAACAAGAAAGTCTATTCAGCAAGCATTGCTGGCAAACCTGGACAGCTGCATGCAAATCAATGAAACTAGAACACACCCTCACACCATGCACCAAAATAAACTCCAAATGGCTGAAAGGCTTAAATATACGACAGGACACCATCAAACTCCTAGAAGAAAACATAGGCAAAACACTCTCTGACATCAACATCATGAATATTTTCTCAGGTCAGTCTCCCAGAGCAATCGAAATTAGAGCAAAAACAAATCCATGGGACCTCATCAAACGGACAAGCTTTTGCACAGCAAAGGAAACCCAAAAGAAAACAAAAAGACAACTTACAGAATGGGAGAAAATAGTTTCAAATGATGCAACCGACAAGGGCTTCATCTCTAGAATATATAAACAACTTATACAACCCAACAGCAAAAAAGCCAACCACCCAATGGAAAAATGGGCAAAAGACCTGAATAGACATTTCTCCAAAGAAGATATACAGATGGCCAACAAACACATGAAAAAATGCTCAACATCGCTGATTATAAGAGAAATGCAAATCGAAACTACCATGAGATATCACCTCACACCAGTCAGAAAGGCCATCATTAATAAATCCACAAATAACAAGTGTGGAGAAAAGGGAACCCTCCTACACTGTTGGTGGGAATGTAAACTGGTACAGCCACTACGGAGAACAGTTTGGAGATACCTTAGAAATCTATACATAGAACTTCCATATGACCCCGCAATCCCACTCTTGGGCATCTATCCGGACAAAACTCTACTTAAAAGAGACACGTGCACCCGCATGTTCATTGCAGCACTCTTCACAATAGCCAAGACATGGAAACAACCCAAATGCCCATCGACAGAGGATTGGATTCGGAAGAGGTGGTATATATACACAATGGAATACTACTCAGCCATAAAAAAGAATGACATAATGCCATTTGCAGCAACATGGATGGAGCTAGAGAATCTCATACTGAGTGAAATGAGCCAGAAAGACAAAGAAAAATACCATATGATATCACTTATAACTGGAATCTAATATCCAGCACAAATGAACATCTCCTCAGAAAAGAAAATCACAGACTTGGAGAAGAGACTTGCGGCTGCCTGACGGGAGGGGGAGGGAGTGGGAGGGATCGGGAGCTTGGGCTTATCAGACACAGCTTAGAATAGAATTACAAGGAGATCCTGCTCAATAGCATTGAGGACTTTGTCTAGATACTCATGTTGCAACAGAAGAAAGGCTGGGGGAAAAATGTAATTGTAATGTATACATGTAAGGATAACCTGACCCCCTTGCTGTACAGTGGGGAAAAAAAAAAGAACATGAATAGGAATTTCCCCATTTTCCACTCTATTCTTCTTGCAAATAGCAGGTCATAAGAGACGGACTGATTTTTGACTTTTTGAGATCACCTTTTGCCATAAAAATGAATGAAATATTGCCATGCGCAGCAAGATGGATGGACCCAGAGATTATCATGCTAAGTGAAGTCAGTCAGGAAAAGGCAGCTATCATATGATTTCACTTATATGTAGAATCTTAACAAATGATACAAACGAACTTAATTACAAAACACAAATAGACTCACAGACATAGAAAACAAATTTATGGTTACCAGAAGGAAGGGAGGCAGAGGGACAAATTAGGAGATTGGGAAACACACACACACACACACCCATTCAAAATCTATGGGATGCTGCAAAAGCAGTTCTTAGAGGGAAGTGCATAGCAATACAGGCCTTCCTTAGAAGAAAAATCTCAAATCAATAACTTAACCTACCACCTAAAAGAATTAGACAAAAGAAGAACAAACAAAACCTCAAGTCATCAGAAGGAAGGAAATAACAAAGATCCGAGAGGAAATCAATGAAATAGAGATTCAAGAATCAATAGGAAAAAAAGTCAATAAAACCAAGAGCTGATTCTTTGAAAGAGAAAACAAAAGCGACAGACCTCTGGCCAGATTCCCCAAGAAGAGGAGTGAAAGAACTCAAAATAAGAAATGAAAAAGGAGAAATCTCAACAGATACTGCAGAAATACAAAAAACAAGTTAAGAGACTATTACGAACAATTACATGACAATAAATCTGACAACCTAAAGGAAATGGACAACTTTCTACAGACACAGAGCCGGCCAAAACTGAATCAAGAAGAAATAGATCAATTGAACAGACCAATTACTAGAAATGAAATTGAGTGTGTAATAAAAGCACTCCCTACAAACAAAAGTCCAGGACCAGATGGCTTCACCAGTGAATTCTACCAGACATACAAAGCAGAATTTAAACCCATCCTTCCCAAAAGTTTCCAAAAGGTTAAAGAAGAAGGAACACTCCCAAAGACATTCTATGAAGGCACAATCACCATAATAACAAAACCAAGGATACTACCAGAAAAAGAAAATTATAGGCCACTATCTTTGATGAATATAAACAGAAAAATTCTCAACAAAATGTTAGCCAACTGAATACAACAACATACAAAAAAAGATCATACACCTTGATCAAGTGGGATTCATCCCAGGTTCACAAGGATGGTTCAACATTCACAAATCAATCAACGTCATACACCACATTATCAAAAGCAAAGTCAAAAACCACATGACCCTCTCAATAGATGGAAAAAAAGCATCTGACAAAATCCAACATCCATTCATGATAAAAACGCCTACCAAAGTGGGTATAAAGGGAGCATATCAATATAATAAAAGCCATGTATGACAAACCCACAGGCAATATAATATGCAATGGAGAAAAGCTGAAAGCCTTCCTGCTAAAACCTGGAACAAGACAAGGATGCCCACTCTCACCTCTTGTACTCAACATAGTAATGGAAGTCTCAGCCGCAAGCAATCCAACAAACAAAAGAAATAAAAGGTATCCAAATTGGAAGAGAAGAGGTTAAAATTGTCACTCTATGCAGAGACACAATACACTATATAGGAAACTCTGAAGACTCCACACAAAAACCACTGGAAATGATCAATGAATTCAGCGAAGCAGCAGGATACAAGATTAACATGCAGAAATTGGTTGCAGTTCTGTATACTAACAATAAAATATTAGAAAAGGAATATAAAAATACAATAACTTTTTAAACTGCACCCCCAAAAATTCAATACCTAAGAATAAACCTGACCATGGAGGTAAAAGACTTATATGCTGAAAACTATAAAACATTAATCAAGGAAATTAAAGGGAATTCAAAGAAATGGAAAGCTAGTCCATGCTCCTGGATTGGAAGGGTTAATATTGTTTAAACGGCCATACTACCTAAAGCGATCTGCAGATTCAATGCAATCCCAATCAAATTACCCCATCGTGATTTTCACAGAACTGGAACAAAGAATCCAAAAATTTATATGAACCCATAAAAGACCCAGAATTATCAAACCAATCCTGAGGGTCAAAAACCAAGCAGGAGGCATAACTCTCCCAGACTTCAGACAATATTACAAAGCTGCAGTAATCAAGACAGTGTGGTACTTGGATAACAACAGACACACAGACCAATGGAACAGAACAGAGAACCCAGAAATAAACCCAGATACCTACGTATGGTCAATTAATCTTCAACAAAGGAGGCCAGAATATAAAATGAGAAAAAAACAGTCTTTTCAGAAAGTGGTGCTGGGAAAAGTGGACAGCTGCATGTAAATCAATGAAACTAGAACACACCCTCACATCATGCACAAAAATAAACTCGAAATGGCTGAAAGACTTAAACGTAAAACAAGATACCATAAAACTCCTAGAAGACAACATAGGCAGAACATTCTCTGACAAATAACTGTGCAAACGTTTGCTTGGGTCAGTCTCCCAAAGCAATAGAAATCAAAACAAAAATAAACCAATGGGACCTAATCAAACTTACAAGCTTTGGCACAGCAAAGGAAACCATAAAAAAAAAAAAAAAAAAAAAAAGACAACCTGCCAGAATGGGAGAAAATAGTTTCAAACAACACAACCAACGAGCGCTTAATCTCCAAAATATACAACAACTCATACAACTCAACAGCAAAAAAAACCCCGAACAACCCAAGTGAAAAATAGGCAGAAGGCCTGAATAGAGTTTCTCCAAAGCAGACATACGAATGGGCAACAGGCACATGAAAAAATGCTCACCATCACTAATTATCAGAGAAATGTAAATCAAAACTACAATCAAGTATCACCTCACACCAGTCAGAATGGCCATCAGTAGTAAGTCTACAAATAGCAAATGCTGGTGAGGGTGTGGAGACAAGGGAACCCTGTTGCACTGGTGGGAATGTAAATTGGTACAACCACTATGGAGAACAGTATGGAGGTACCCAGAAAACTCAATATAGAACTACCACGTGCTCCAGCAATCCCACTCCTGGGCATATAGCCGGACAAAGCTTTCACTGAAAAAGATACATGCACCCCTATGTTCACGGCAGCACTACTCACAATAACCAAGACATGGAAATAACCTAAATGTCCAGCCAACAGATGAATATATTAAGATGTGGTACAGACACACAATGGAATACTACTCAGCCATAAAAAGCACAAAATAATGACATCTGCAGCAACATGGATGGAACTAAAGATTCCCATACTAAGTGAACTAAGTCAGAAAGAGAAAGACAAATACCATATGATATCACTTATATATGGAATCTAAAATATGGCACAAACGAACCTGTCTACAGAAAAGAAACAAACCCATGGACTTGGAGAACAGACTTGTGGTCGCCAAGGGGAAGGAGGGGGGAGTGGGATGGACGGGGAGTTTGGGGTTAGTAGATGCAACCTATTGCATGTGGAGTGGATAAGCAATGAGATCGTGCTGTACGGCACAGGGAACTATAATCCCTTGTGATGGAACACGATGGAGGATAATGTGAAAAAATGTATATAAATGTAAGACTGTGTCACTTTTCTGTATAGCAGAAATTGACAGAACACTGTAAAGCAACTATAAGAAAAAAATTAAAGGACTTCCCGTCGTGGCTCTGTGGGTTAAGAAGCTGGCAAGAATTCATGAGGATGCAGGTTTGATCCCTGGCCTCGCTCAGTGGGTTAAGGATCCCACGTTGCTGTGGGTGTGGTATAGGCCGGCAGCGGCAGCTCCGATTCAACTCCTAGCCTGGGAATTTCCATAGGCTGCATGTGTGCCCCCACCCCCCCCAAAAAATTAAAAAAGAACAGTGGTTACAAGGGATGGGGGAAGAGGGAAATGTGAGGTGGGTAATGGGAGCACAGTGTCAGTTGTACAAGATGAAAACAATCTGTAGATCACTTGCACAATAACGCAAATATACTTAACACTACTGAACTGTATACTTAAAAATGCTAACTATGGTTAAAAAAAAAATTCTGCTTTTGAGGGCCACACTGCAGCATATGGAGGTTCCCAGGCTAGGGTTCCAATCGGAGCTGCAGCACCAGCTTACACCACAGCCACAGCAGCACAGGATCCGAGCCACGTCTGTGACCCACACCACAGCTCACAGCAATACCAGATTCTTAACCCTCTGAGCAAGGCCAGGGATTGAACTCGCATCCTCATGGTTACCAGCTGGATTCATTACCACTGAGCCAAACGGGAACTCTAACGACAGTAAATTCTGTTATGCGTTTTTACCATTAAAAAATGTTTCAGTTGTGTTTTAAATAGATTTACCAGTCATTGTTTGGCAATTGGACCAGCCCAGGTGTAAAGGTATGTTCTTTTACGATATCTGAGGCTTTAACTCCAAATTGCTAAAGCTCTTTTTACCCTTTTAAATCAGATCACTCCTCCCAGTGGATAGAAGACACAAAGTAATTGAGAAGCCTCATTTCCTCCTTCTTATTCACCAATCTATATCATCAAGCCCAAGGAATTAGCTTATCTTTTCTACTCTTTATCATGAAGCCCAAAACTGATACTTCTTTTCTTTTTTTTTCTTTTTATGGCCACACCTGCAGCATATGGAGGTTCCCGGGTTAGGGGTTGAATCGGAGCTGCAGCTGCTGGCCTACACCACAGAAACACAGGATCCGAGCCACATCTGCAACCTATGCTGCAGCTTGTGGCAACACCGGATCCTCAACCCACTGAGTGAGGCCAGGGATCGAACCTGTATCCTCATGGACCGACACTATGTCAGGTCCTTAACCTGCTGAGCCACAACAGAAACTCCAAGAAACTGATACTGCTTTTTCTTCATCTTGTTGGAACACCACCAAAAATATTTCTTACACACACACACACACACACATCTGCACACCTTTTTTTCTTGTTCTTATGGGTTTTGGTAAGCCTCTACTCAATCGGGCTGTTTTGTTGTTTGTTTTTTTTTTCTCCTCATTGACACCCATCACTGTGGGAGTTTAAGGGGTACCACATAAGGACCTGACTTACACGTATCATGAAATGAAGACCACAAAACACTTCATGAAGATCAGTGATCTCCCCCCAGATAAAAAAGGAAAAAAAAATTTTTTTTCCTTGTGATGAGACCTCTCAGGATTTACTCTCAACAATGTCCGAAGATAACATACAACAGTCGTGAGGATAATTCTGTGTACATTACACCCCGGTTTTTATTCACCTTCGAACTGGAAGTTTGTACCTTTTAACCGTCTTCACCCAATGCCCCCTTCCCCACCCTCATCTCTGGTAAGTACGAATCTCATCTCTCTTTTCTAGAAGATGGCTTGGTTGGTTGTGACGTCCAATGACCTACAATGTTCGTCCCGGGTGAATGATGCAGTGACGCTGCTTCTATACGTTACAAACCGATCCCCACTCAATGGGACGTTTTCAATTTTTTTCCTACTGATTGACCCCGTTTTGTCATTTACAGTTGAGCTGAAAACATTTCCCCCGGTTTGCTGAGTCCTTTCTAAATTAAACTTGTCCTAAGACCAGTGCCTGCAGCCACAAGGGTTTCTATGGACATTCTCTGGATCACACCCAATGTCTCGCTCTCCCTCCCCCTCCCTCTCTCAGGCAAGAATACCTGGGATGAAGACAAATGCATTTAATTTTCCAATCATCTTAGCAAGCTTGCCTTTCAGTCTCCTTAGCAACCAAAAAAGTGAAATAATTAAAAGCAATTAAACCCTCAATGATTAGAAAAACTATTCTTATAATACTTAATATACCACATATTATGATAGGAAAAAAACCCAAAATTATATATAAAAACGTGTGTACGTCATTATTCAAAAAGGGACGCTGGCATTGTAAAAGAAACTTTGAAACAAGAATGGATTGGCAGCTTCCTTAAATTGTCCACCTCCCACTGAATTCGCCCACTACTCTGACACCCAACTGTTACTCCCCTTTGGTAAAAGAAAATCGCTTTTACTAAATCACTTGTTAAACTGCAGGAGGAAAAAGGCTACACGGTATCTTCAGGGAGAAGCCAGTGCTGGAGACAGGAGCCATTTCACTAGTCCCACCAATAAGCAAAACACAATCCGGGGCCGCACTTCTGTTTCCCACGACCAGCTTTCCAGGGCTGTAGACTTTCACAGCAGCGCCATTCCTCACGCAGAGAAGGTGAACCTCATCTCTACAGTTGGCACACTTTGTAGGAGCACACTGTCAACGAGGCACTGAGAAGAAGAGGCGAGAAAGGGATCGGGTAGGAAGTGAGTGGCTGAGGGGCAGATGAATGGATAAAGAAGATGTGGTGTATTTATACAATGGCATATTACTCAGCCATGAAAAATGAAACATTGCCATTGCTGCAGCTCCAATTCAACCCCTAACCTGGGAACTTCCGTATGCTGCAGGTGTGGCCATAAAAAGAAAAAAAAAGAAGTATCAGTTTTGGGCTTCTGGAGGGCAGGCAGTGGGAAGGGGATGGAACAGCCCCTGGCATTTAGTCAGTGCTTCCAGTTCTACAAAGGAGGTAGGGAGGAGGAAAATTCAAAGAAGAGGATGAATTGAACCAGGTGATGATCCATGGACCGAGGGGCAGGGCCCAGCCCCCATCACAAAGATAACCCTCTTTAAAGTGACCAGGTCTGTGACACCATCCAAGAGAAACCACACGTCCTGCAAAGTGGAAAAGGAGAAAATGACAACAAAAAATGCAGAAAAGAGTTAAGAGTGTTGAGGAGGACAGACATTCAGGCTGAGTGGGTACCAGCTTCCCAACTGTAAAAGCTGGAGGCATAACGTCATTACATCATCACATCCCTGGACTAGGAGGAAGACATGTGCAGACGCGTTAAAATAAGGTCACGGAGGCCAACAGCCACAAGACGGGAAGCTCAGCATCACCAATTATTAGTGAAATGCAAAATCAAAACTTCATTCGTCCCTATCAGAATGGCCATTATCACAAAGTCTACAAATATCAAAGGCTGGAGAGGGTGTGGGAAAAAAGGAACCCTCCTACACTGTTGGTGGGAATGTAAGTTGGTGCAGTCACGATGAAGAACAGGATGGAAGTTTCTTAAAAGACTAAAAATAGAACTACCATGTGATCCAGCAATCACAGTCCTCGGCATATATCCAGAAAAGGCACAACCTCTTATTAGAAAAGATACATGCGTCACAGTGTTCACTGCAGCACTATTTACAATAGCCAAGACAGGAAAGCAACTCAAGTATCTATTGACAGATGAATGGATAAAGAAGATGGGGTGTATTTATACAATGGCATATTACTCAGTCGTGAAAAATGAAACATTGCCATTTGCAGCAACTTAGATAGACCTAGAGATTATCATACTAAATAAGTTAGAGAAAGACAAATATCATATAATATAATTTATTTGTGGAATCTAAAAAAAATACAAAGGAACTGATTTATAAAACAGAAACAGACTCATGTAGAGTGAGAAATGTAGAAAGCAATCTTACAGTTACCAAAGAGGAAGGAGAGGAGGGATAAATTAAGAGTTTGGGATTAAGAGAGAAACCCTACTATATATAAAACTGATAAACAGCACAGGGAACTATTCAATATCTTGTAATATCAGATAATGGAGTATAATATGTAAAAATACTGAATCACTATGCTATACACCTGAAATTAACACAACACTGTAACTCAACTGTACTTCAATTAAACATTTTCTTAAAATTGGAATTCCTCTTGTGGCTCAGTGGTTAACGAACCCAAATAGTATCCATTAGGACGTGGGTTCGAACCCTGGCCTTGCTTGGGGGGTTAAGGATCCAGTGTTGCCGTGAGCTGTGGTGTAGACCTGCAGCTGCAGCTCCGATTTGCCCCCGAGCCTGGGAAACGCCATATGCCACAAGTGCGGGCCTAGAAAGCAAAAAAAGAAAAGACAGGAGCTCCGTTGAGCTATAGGAAAGGGAAGGGTTTAAAGGTGAAAAGAAGTGTGGGGGGGAGCACGTCGCCAGCAAAGAGCCCATTGTTTTAGGCACGGTCGCCTTCCTAAGGGAAGAGTTTACTTGGCAGGTTACCTTCTGATGCTGACTAGGTAATTCCAGGTTGACCGGTTCCAGGTTACATTCCTGGGAGGCTAAACCGCAGGTAGGTCAGCTGTTGGGTGTTGGTTTGGTGAGGTGGGCGGAGCACAGGGACTCCACCTGGGGCCCGGGGTCTCTTTTGAACAATGTAATGACTTGGCACCTGGTCCATCCAAGAAGCCAACTGTGGAATAATCTGGACCCGCTTCTCAGGCTTCACCTTCACAAACCACACAGGTGACAAGACCCCTCCCTGACCACGCTGAGCCCAGGCTTGGCTGAGCCCCCTTCTCCACCAGGCCTCAACCTTGGACTCAAAGAACTAGACTCTCAACACAAAAGGTCCTGGCTGCCCCTCCTCCTACATCAAGAGAGGAAACAGGAACGCAGCATCTTTGCTCTGTTTTTCTTTTCGTTTTTCACACCCGCACCCGCAGCATAGGGAGGTTCCCAGGCTAGGGGTCGAATCGGAGCTACAGCTGCTGGCCTACGCCACAGCCACATTCACGGGGGATCCAAGCCACGTCTGGGACCTACACCACAGCTCATGGCAACGCTGGATCCTTAACCCACTGGGCGAAGGGAGCAAACCCACATCTTCATGGATACCAGTCAGATTCATTCCTGCGGCGCCACAGTGGGAACTGCTGAACAGTTTCAAAGAGCTTAAGACTGCATTCCTGGAGTTCCCATCGTGGCTCAGTGGTTAACAAATCTGACTAGGAACCATGAGGTTGCGGGTTCGATCCCTGGCCTTGCTCAGTGCGTTGAAGATCAGGCGTTGCTGTGAGCTGTGGTATGGGTTGCAGACGCGGCTTGGGTCCCGAGTTGCTGTGGCTCTGGCGTAGGCCGGTGACTACAGCTCTCATTAGACCCCTAGCCTGAGAACTTCCATATGCCGCGGGAGCGGCCCGAGAAATGGCAAAAAGACCAAAAAAAAAAAAAAAAAAGAAAAAAAGACCACATTCCTAGGATGGCCTGAGGTCCCCTGGAGTGCCTGCCCAAGAAAACTCAAGGCTGCCCAAAGATCCTACCGTCTGTTCTGCCCATCTGACCCCAAGGCCCCAGCCACCTTTTCTTAGAGCATTTATGAGAAAGGGCTTACAGTTCTGAATCCTTCCTCCGTCCCTTTCAGAGGCACATGTACCCGCTACAACTTAGGAGTGGCTTCCCAGGACCTGAAAGCCACTTCTTTGAAGGATGGGGCCTCTGCCTCCCAGTCTCCGACCAGGGACCACTGCCCGTCTCGACGGCACTGGCTGTGACCGACCTTTCCTAACATCTCACTTCCCAGACGCTGCTGAGCCCCTGCCCAGCCCCCCCCCCCCCACTCCCTGAGCATCCCTTGCAAAAGCCCAGTCACCTCCATTCAAATCAGAGTGGAGTTCAGCTCAGGCTGGACCCTCTCTTTCTCTACTGCGATAGTAGCAATGAAAGGAAAATCAAAATGGAGTTGATACTGCTAAGAGCTCTCTGCAGTGGAGCCTGTGTGACGGGACCACTGACTAAAACCGCCCACCTTGGCCAGGCGCTGTCACTGCCACTTGCATGAGCTGTCCCTCAACGGGAGGCCCCGAGAAGGACTGTGGTGCTGTCCTGAAGACTAACCAAGAGCAGCAGAGAGGAGGCCAACCTCCCAGGACCCTTGGCGCTGGAATCTATCTTGGCTGAGAGGTGTGGGGCCACCAGGAAGGACCCCGAGACAGACCAGGTATGGGCTGAGCAAGACGACTGGCCAGAGACAACCTGGAAACTAAGCCCAGTCCCATGAAACCTGAGGCTGTGAGCCACATGGCAGCACAGCTCTCCTGGGTTCCCTCACCTGCTGCTCTCCGCCCGGGGGGTGGGGGGGTGCCCCTTCCCAGTAAAGTCTTTGCTTTGTCAGCACGTCTGTCTCCTCGGACAATTCACTTCCAAGTGTTAGACAAGAGCCCATGCTCCCACCTCGGAAGGGGTCCCCCCTTCCTGCGACTCCAGGAGAGGCCTGAAAAAGTGTGGCTTAGGTACGGCTCAGCCCAGATGGAATCTCAACTTTCTTTCTTTCTCAACGCAGGCATCCAGAATATTTGCCCGATGTTCCAGAAACTCAAAATACTTCTTGCATCCTTACCTTCAAAGAACTCTTGACAGCATAACCCTTAAGGACAACTGCTACCTTTCTTCCAACAGAGTCAATCAATTTCTTGAACAACCTCATGGCTTTTGTCTTTATCAGCCCCTTTCTCCCGCCCGGAAGACGGTTTCATTTTTATTTGAATCTGTGTCCCCCGAATTGCAATTCTTAAGACCCCAGATAAATCTCTTTGTTCTCTGCAGCCTCGATGCTGGATGTTATTCGACATTAATGATTAAGATTTGTCTTTGCCATTTTACTTCGGTGAAATTAAGGAGCAAATGACAGCAGGAGGTGAACAGGCAGCCCGGACTCTGACTGCTGGGTTTGGTCCCCAAAGGCCTGTGACCTCAGGATGTTTTCCTGAATCTGCAAAAGGAGACAACCAGCCCCTACCTCACAAGAGCTGCTGAAGAATGAAATAAGACATGGCGTGAATTTAGGACCAGTCTGGAATATCGGAAGTGCTGAACAAATAATCCCGAGAAAGTGAATAGAAATAAACCTCTGGAAGGATTCAGGAAAACTGTACAAGGGGGCAGAAAACAGAGATGGGGAATGGAAAGAAAAATAACTGCAAAGTCGAAGATAGGTCTCCAACTGAAATCAACTTTATCCCCGCTCCTCTGCTCTGATACATGGATAATGTCCCTTTAAACAACCTGACCAAACCACTTTCACCAAGCAGGTGGTTGCTAAGTGTTGCCAAGGGATACAGGCTAAGCATGTGTGTAAATTAATCATTGTGTGTAAATTAAGCAAAACACCAGATGAGAGCTGTCTGGAATAGCTCGCTATCCAAAGGGGGAAAAAATAACAAATTTCATAGATTTTTTCTTTTCTTTTTTTTGTATGTGAAGCCACTAGAAAAAAGAATTTCCAAGGCAGCTCATCTGATTCCTGCATTTTACAGGAGAGGCATTTTCAGCTTCCAGAGATAAAGTGACTTGCCTAAGGTCCCAAGGAAATGAGTGATGGGACTACCTAGAAGCTAATCCAGATTCTGCACAGCAACGCTATAAAGGAAAATACTTCAACCAAGAAACGGCCTCCATAAGGACAAGACATGTGTGGTGCAAGACATTAAGTGGAAAACAATCTAAAAACAGAAGGTTTAAGAATCTGAGAAATCAATCTTCCCCCATCTCCCAAATGAATCTGAGAGGAACAGAGCTGAGCGCTGGCGCCCAGAGCAATCCGAGCAAGCTGGAAACAGAAGCATCCTTCTTGTCCCTATAAAATAATCTTCTCAGCAGAACATCTCAAGACAGAAAATAAGTTCCTTGGCTTAAAAGAATTTAACAATCAGAGCAAAAAGACTCATAGCTGTTTTAGGCAAGGAAGGTACGCATTCAAAGAAGTACTTATGAAAGGACGTCAATCTCCTTGACAGCCCAAACCCCGAGAACTTACACAACCAAGACTTCTGTGCTGCCACATAGTGGTAGAAAGGCTAAATTGCAGGACAAGTTCTTAATGGAAGGCTGGTCTATTTTATTCATTTATTTTAATATTTATTGAGTGCCAATCATGTTACAGGTACACTTTAAGACACCAAGATAGTTAGTGAACAAACAGACCAACATCTCCACCTTTGAGGACCTTACCTTATATTGGGAGGAGAAGGAAAATAAATATGTACGTAGAGTAAGTAGGTGCTAAGTGCTTTGGGGGACATCCCACGCTAAGGCACTGGGTCTGCAGGTGGTCAAGAGAGGCGCTATCAAGAAAGTGACATTTGGGCAAAGACTACTAAAGGTAGGGCCATGCTTGCAGAGGAGACAGAACATTCCAGGCAGAGGAAAAATGGTGCCAAAGCCTTAAGGTGAGAATGCGTCTGGTGGGATTATAACCTGAAAAGATCCATCTGTGAATTAATCAAATGACCCTCCCCATCGATTAGAATTTACAATAAAACTGAGGTGCTATGCGTGAGGCTTAAAATCCAGGGCTGGGAGAGGTGACGTGGCATAGGCACCTGGGGATCAATAAGCAGGCGGGCGAGGTAGCTCATGCTAAGGGTCCAAAGAGTGAATGAGACGAGCAATGCCATTGAAAACTCACAATGGGAGGGCTGCTGGAAGGCTGGGAGCAGCAGAAAGGATTACAGGAGTCATCTGGAGGGTACTGTGAGCTTGGGGAGATAAGGTTTAGACAGAGGAAAATAGAGTCAGCAGGTTGAGAAGAACAGCAAGCGGAACAGGCTGAGAAGGACACAGGCATGATGAGCCAGCAGGATTCGATGGGCAGAGGCGGCAGAGGGACGCAGTCCAGGTAAGGGTGCACGGGTCGTTCGGATGCCGAGCACCACAGTCTTCATGTGGGTTCTGCCTCTCAAGGAGCCCTTAATAACCACCTGATACAAACTGGTCCAGAAAATAGAAAGTTACCTAGTTTACTTAATGAGACTAAACTCTGCAAATCAAATTCCTAAGTCACACGAGAATTATAAGCAAACAGAGCCACTGGCCAATCTTTTTGTGAATATGATACAAAAAAACCCAAATAAAATGCAAAAGAAATCCACCTGGATATTTTAAAAATACATAATTAGGAGTTCTCATCTGGCTCAGCTGTAGTGAATCCGACTAGGATCCACGATGACTTGGGTTCGATCCCTGGC
This sequence comes from Phacochoerus africanus, assembly GCF_016906955.1. Taxonomy (NCBI): domain Eukaryota; kingdom Metazoa; phylum Chordata; class Mammalia; order Artiodactyla; family Suidae; genus Phacochoerus; species Phacochoerus africanus. Next base: position 56,520,982 of record NC_062557.1, on the reverse strand, counting down.
TTCACTCAGTGGGTTAAGTATCCAGCATTGCCATGAGCGGTGGTGTAGGTCACAGACGCAGCTCGGATCCCGCATTGCTGTGGCTGTGGCGTAGGCTGGTGGCTATAGCTCCGAATGGACCCCTAGCCTGGGAACCTCCATATGGGGGGTGGGGGGGGCAGCCCTAAAAAAAAGACAAAAATAAAATAAAAATTCATAATTGAGTAGTGTTTATCCCAGTAAGACCAGGGTGATTCAACATTAAAAAAATAATTTATCTAGTTCATGTACATTTATAGAGAGTAAAGAAGAAAATTTATCATTATTTCAATGGATGCAGAAAGAGCAACTGATACAATTCAACAGTTACTTGTGATTTTTAAAAATAACAAAAATATCTTGTTGCACACTAGGACAAGAAAGAACTTAATACAGTTGATAAAAGTATTTATACATGAACCAAAAAGGCAGTTAAAACAGGAAAACTGTACAATATCATCAGAGCTACTTAACATGGTCTGGGATTTCTGAAACATCCAGGGAAAGAAAAAATATGAAGTATACAAAAGGGAAAAAAAACAAAACCTGTATCATTATTTGTAGATAAATATGATCATCTGTGAGGCTGAACGGTTTAACGACAGGGTTTACAGGCAAAAATGGTCAAACCATCAGCACCACAAGATTCGACGTTAGTGACTTAGTTTGAAGTAATTCTCATAGTGAGAATTAATAAGAGGCTGCATCAAGGTTGATGATACAGAGAATTATGAGAATTAATAAGAGACTGCATCAAGGTTGATGATACAGAGAATTATGAGAATTAATAAGAGACTGCATCAAGGCTGCTGATATAGGATAACCTGCCAAAAAAATCCATCGGTTTACAGCAGCAAAACCCAACTATAAAACATAGCATAATAATATGTCCATCACAAGAGCATCGCGAACCATGAAATGCATAGAAATTAAACCAGCACATTCTCTGCAGTGAAAAGAATTAACGTCTCATCAGTACAGACCATGACGTGATTAAAAGAAAAACCATCATGAGAGGCCCCAATCTCCGCGTGTCCATTGCATCGAGCAGTGATACACACAGAGCAAAACAAAACAAGATCTAGGGTAAGTTCACATAAATTAAAACATTCCAAATTACAACACGTTTTTTGTTTTGTTTTTTGGGCTTGTTGTTGTTGCTCTGCTTTTTAGGGCCGCACCCGTGGTATACGGAGGTTCCCAGGCTAGGGGTCGAATCAGAGCTGTAGCTGCCGGCCTCCACCACAGCCACAGCAGCGCAGGACCCAAGCCTCGTTTGTGACCTACACCACAGCTTATGCAACACGGGATCCTTAACCTACTGAGCGAGGCCAGGGATTGAACCTGCATCCTCATGGATCCTAGTCGGCTTAGTGACCTCTGACCTGTAACAGGAACTCCTGAAAAAACCTATTTTATAAGAACAGGCACGGACAAAAGACAATCCACGCAAATCACTTTTCTGGGGAAAGAGAAAAGATGAAAAAGACAACAGACGTCCAGGGACCAAAGAGGATATGGTGTGTCCTGATTGAGAAGCTGGATTAACTTCGCCCTCTGCTGAAGGCCCTATAAAGAAAGAAAATAACGTTTGGACTACGTGGTAGGGGGAGGACTCGCGGACAAGTCTCCAGGGAGCAGATGGGTGTGGACAACTGCGGAGAAGAGAGTGTCCTTGCGACAATACTTCCGAAGGCTCATCTCACATTTCTGGTCACAATGGGCTGAGGTTGGGCGACAACAGTGGTAGACATACCAGCGATCAATCTATCCTGCGGCAGCAGTCCTTGTGGGAAGAAATGGAAAAATAAAAGGCTCCATTTTGAAGGATCGTATTGAAAAAGAACCAAGAAAACCTTGGAACTGAGTTAGGCTGGAAAAGGCACGGAAGACTCCAAGCGGTCCTGTCTTGGTGTCTGGCACCAGTGATGGAGACAGAAAACTCTGCAGACAGGGCCAGGGCGACACATTTGATTTTAGCAACAGCACAATGTGCTGCTGTAGCCAAAAGGGCCTGTCACATCTAAGAGCACTGGGAAGCATAAATGCAATTATCTTCTTTAAATAAAGCCATGGTCTGGTTACACTGGAAACGAGGCTGGCTCTGGTTCCCGGACCCAAGAAAAAGGGAAAAACACACCAAGAAGAAGACCAGAGAAGAGGAAATCAAATGATTCAGTCGCGTGGCTGAGTCGGCTTCCTTATCAGATCCCCTAGAAGGGCTGGTAAAGAAACAATCTCAGAGGGATTATAAACGCATCACAAATAAGCGAGGGGGAGGGAGGGAGACGGATGGGGAGTTTGGGGTTAGTAGATGCAAACTATTACGTTTGGGATGGATAAGCAATGAGGTCCTACTGCACAGCACAGGGAACTACATCCAATCTCTTGTCATAGAACATGACGGATGACAATGAAAAAAACTATATATATATACACACACACACGTGACTGAGTTACCATGCTATATAGCAGAAATTGACAGAACACTGTAAATCAACTATACTTTATTTTTGTCTTTTTGCCTTTTCTAGGGCTGCTCCTGCAGCATACGGAGGTTCCCAGGCTAGGGGTCTAATCAGAGCTGTAGCCGCCAGCCTACACCACAGCCACGGCCACACCAGGTCCCAGCTGCATCTGTGACCTACACCACAGCTCACAGCAACACCGGATCCTTAACCCACTGAGCGAGGCCAGGGATCGAACCTGCGACCTCATGGTTCCTCATCGGATTCGTTAACCCCTGAGCCACGACAGGAACTCCAAATTTTTCAAAAATTTTTAGAGAAGCAAATTTGTCAAAAATAAGAGCGATCTGTTGAACCAGAAAAGTGTTTATGAATAATACACTTTGGAATGAACACCAAAAAAGATGCTAAAACACAGTGCATGCAGCCACAAGATGCGTTTCTCCCACTGGCACTGGCTGCAGGTAGCAAATCTAGAAATTTAAGGTTCCCAAAGCCATATAATCAATACTGATAGAGTGCCTTCTACATATCATGCCCTGTGGCAGGCAATGAGGGTATGATGGGCTCAAACAGACACGGCGCCAGGGGAGGGTTAATTTTATGTGTCGACCTAGCTTGGCCACAGGACCCAGTTTGGGGTCAAACATCCGTCTAGATGTTGCCACGATGGTGTTTTTTAGATGCGACAACCATTTAAATCAGTAGACTTGAGGGAAGGCACATTCCCATCTGAGTCCACTCAGGCTGCGATTACTGAGCAGCAAAAGCGGGATGCCTTGGAAACAATAGAAACGTCTTTGTTACAATTCCGGAGGCTGGGAAGTCCAAGATCAAGGTGTTGGTGTCCCTGTCTGGTGAGGACCCACCTCCTGGCTCAGAGACAGCTGTGTCTTTCGCCGTCCTCACCCGACAGCAAGCCCTCATCCCATTCAAGAAAACCCCCTCCCCAGACCCCGGGGGGCCAAAGAACAGCACATTGGGAAATAGGTTTCAACACATGGATTTGGGGAGGAAGCAAACATTCAGTCTACACCACCCTCCCTCCACGATGTGAGCGGGCCGCCCCTGATCAGTTGAGGGCTTTTGCAGAAAAGATCGAGATTAAGGTCCTCGGAGGAAGAACGAATTATTTTCTTGCTTTTTTAAATGTTTTAATTTTTTTTTTTTTTTTTTTTTGGCTGCCCCATGGCATATGGAGTCCCTGGGCCAGCTGCAGTTGCAAGCTACACCACAGCTGCCACAGCACCAGATCCTTTAACCTACCATGCGGGGCTGGGGACAGAACCTGTGTCCTGGTGCAACAGAGATGCCACCAATCTTGCTGCGCCACAGCAGGACCTCCAAGAGTGAACTCTCGAGTCTTGAATTCAGGCTCAGGACCACAACAACTTCTCCCTCCCGCCCTCTCTCTTTCTAGCCTGCCGGCCTGCCCCACAGATTTCAAACTTTACCGGATCCCACCATCACATGAGCCAACTCCTGAAAAAGAATCCCCCCTTGTCTAGATACATACATCCTACTGGCTTTGTTCCAGGAACTGTAAGGAACACAGCCCCTCATGTCATGAAAAGAAGAGTCATCGAAGGACCCCATAAAGGAATATATATTAGGAAACAGATTAGCCCACCCAAAGGAAAGAAATCCGATTCTCCAGGAACATGGGACAATCTGACCTAAACTGGGGTCACGCGTTACTGGGGATCTTCACCCCAAGTGATGCTTCAGCCCCGATTCCGGAAGAAAGGGAGACATGCAGGCAACGGTGGTCAGGGTGGTGGAGAGGAACTCAGGCAGAAGGCAGAGCAGAAGCACAAGCAGGCAGGTGGGAGAGGGCTCTGGAGGTCCATCGGGGCCAGACTGGGAAGAAGCTCACAAGGGGGCACGGGAAGGTTTCCAGATGTTATCCTCAGAGCAAGGGGACGGCCCTGCATGCATCTGCTGGGGGACAACGTCGGGTTTGCACTGTGAGGATGTCTCAGGCTACCGTGTAAGAAGCTAAGGGCAAGCGGGCCGGGGGGTGGGACGCATTGCTGAACTGGAAGGAAAAGGTGATGCTGTCATCTGAATGGCTGTGTCCCCCTAAAATTCATGTGCTGAAACCCCAACCCTCAAAGATGATGGTATTCGGACATGCCGTCTTTGGAAGCTGATGCACTCATGACAGTGGAGGCTTCATGCATGAGATAAATGTTTTTATGAAAGAGGCCAACTAGTCCATGGAGAATGGCTAAGCAATGAGGTCCCACGGTACAGCTCAGGGAACTATATCCAACCTCTTGTGACAGAACGTGTTGGAAGATAATATGAGAAAGGGCATATATGTAGATGTACGACTGGGTCACTTTGCTGTGCAGCAGAATCTGGCATAATACTGTGAACCAACTATAATTAAAATAATAATAATAATAGAAAAGCCTACAGAAAGACCCCCCCCTTCATTATGTGTGAGGTCACGGTGAGAAGGTGCCAGTTACGAACCAGCTAGAGGGCTCCCACCAGAACCAGACTATGCCGCTACCTTGACTTTGAACTTGCAGCCTCCAGAACTCTGAAAAATAAATTCCTGTTGTTCATAGGATATCCAGTCTATGGTATCTTGTTATATAGTAGCCGGAACCGGCTGAGACAGGTAGGGTCAATGTTTCGCAGCCATCAAACTAGATGGATGGTCGTGGGAGACATGACAATAGGGAAGCCTGGGCAGAAGGCCATGAATCAGGCCTTGAAAGTGTTAGGCTTAAGGCACATCTGAACATCTAACCCAAGACGTCAACCTTGACCTAGCCCCCCATGACGTCTTTTCGGGGTAGGAGTCTCCTAAGCTGTTTCCATTTCCACGCTGGCCTCATCTGCTATGTACTCTGCACACAGCAGGAAGAGTAAGCTTTTGAAAATGTCAGTGCAACCGTAATTGCTCCTTCATAGAAAATTCAAATGCTTTTCCATGGTGTCCTAAGGACCAGCTCAAAGAGGGCGTAATGAGAATTCGGTGTGTGAGTCGTCTGCCGAGAGCGGTGAAGCCAAAGGTGTGGAGGAAATTGCACAGGGCGAGACTGGAGGATGATCCGTGAGGAAATCCATTATTTCCTGCAAGGGAGACAGGTACGGAATGGCCAGAAAAACAGGAAGAATCCCAGCAGAAGAGAGAATCCTTGAAGCCATGGGAGGAAGAAAAAAGCTCTTCAGAAAAAGCGATCACCCAACGCAGCTGAAGGGGAGCTAACTCAGCGGTGTCCACTGCGTACAGCGGTCAGGTTGGTGCCTTTCTGGGACATTACTGAGTTCCAGCAGAGGGATATGGGTAAAGAATAGGGCCAGAAGCCAGACAGAATGGGATGCAGAGTGAATGGAAGGCAAGGAAACAGGGAACAGAGACTCTGCAAAAAGGCTGGCTGTAAGGAGAGGTGACCAGGGCGCGGGGAGCGTCAGGGGAGGTTTTGCTGTTGAAATGGAAACAAACCGACCTGCTTCACGTCGTGATGGGATGAACTATTTGAAAAGGTAGTTGAAGCTACAGGAGAAAGAAGGGATGCTCAATAGCATAATAAGGTTGAGGAGGCGGTAAGACCCAGAGCACAGGCAGAACTCCTCTGCTGGAACAGGTCGGAAGGAAGAGAGATCCAGACAGACCAGGGTTCTGGCTTCCGGTTTCAAAGTGGAAAGTTAAGGCCATCCATGCATCTGGCAGAGCTTCAGTTTTCTCTCGGAAGTGGAAGGTGAAGCTGATGGTAGGATTCAGAAGCAGCAATAGGGGACCACTGGAGCTGGATGGTAAAGAATCCACGAGGGTACCAACCTGCCTTGTGGAGTCGCTTCCCGCAGCAGCGTTTACTGCCTCAGGTACAAGCACAAAGCTCAGGGGAAGTACCTCGAGAGGGTTTAAGGGTTTGCAAATTGATTAGAAGTCGGCAGGGAACCTGGGATTTTGAAGGTTCATATTATCATAAAGACCGTCGCACCCGCCCAAGCAACCCGCTGTGGCCAATCTCCGCTGTCAAGCGTGCCAGACAGAAGATTACTCCATCATTACAGAGTCTACACTGAGTTGGATATTTAACCACAGCAGATTTCTGAGTTATGAGACCATGGGAATAAAAAAAAGCCAGAAAGCAGAATCTGTCTGTGCGGCGCAAAGGATAAAGAGAAAGGACGACCCAGCGCTACCACCGTCTTTGGTATAAAGATCTACCCAACACTTTTGTTGGCTTGGCCATCAACGTGTATAGCAGAGCAACTGCCTCGTTCAGAGACTTAACATTTAATTACTTAAGTCCAGCCTCCAAGCCGGATATGTGCCTTGGGAAGAAGAGGCTGCCCAGGCAAGGAGGGCGGCCAGGAGAACCAACATTTCATTATCCAGGCTAACTTTTTTCTGGCTCGACGGCTGGGCACAACTGTCTTTGTTCAGCTCTCATCACTTCCACTCAGAACCTAAGGTGAGGAGACAATTCTACCCCGGTTTGCAAATGGCTTGTGCTCTAGACTTGGTTTCTTTCTGTGAATAATTAACAATGATGGTTTATTAAATGGAGTATTGTCTTACTTGTGCGCCACAGACCTGATGGCACTGAAGTCCCTGAGGCACAGGGGGTTTATCCCAGGTACCAGAAAGGTTGTCATCACTCTCCCTCCCAAGCCAAGGGAAGTCCGTGACAACCTACTGCGGGGTTGGCAAACTATGGCCAGCAGGCAAATCCAGCTCATCACCTGTTCTTATATGGCCCAGAATCTAACAATGATGTGTAAGTTTTAAATGGACTTTTTAAACTGAAGTATAGTTGATTGACAATGTTGCTGGTTTACAGCAAAGTGATTCAGTTATACACTTATATATACATATATATATATTCTTTATCAGATTCTTTTCTATTACCATTTATTACAGGATGTTAAATACAGTTCCTTGTGCTACACGCTAGGACCTTGCTATCTGTCTATTTTATACAGAGTAGTTTGTATCTGCTAACCCTAAACTACAAGTTTATCCCTCCCCCACCACCTCTCCTCTGTGGTGAAAATGTTTGTTTCCTATGTCTATGAGTCTAATTCTGTTTTGTAAATAAGTGTGTTCGTATCATTTTAGATTCCACATATACGTGATAACATATGATATTTGTCTTTCTCTTTCTGACTTATTTCACTCAGTATGATCATCTCTAGGTCCACCCATGTTGCTGCAAATGGCATTACTTTGTTCTTCTTTATGGCTGACTAGTATTCCATTGCATACATGTACCATATCTTTCGAATCCATTCATCTGTAGATGGATAGTAAGTGGATGATTTTTTTTTTTTTGTCTCTTTGCCTTTTCTAGGGCTGCACCCACAGCATATGGAGGTTCCCAGGCTAGGAGGCTAATCAGAGCTGCAGCTACTGTCCTACGCCACAGCCACAGCAACATGGGATCTGAGCTGCATCTGTGACCTACCCCACGGCTCACGGCAATGCCGGATCCTTAACCCGCTGAGCGAGGCCAGGGATCGAACCTGCGACCTCATGATTCCTAGTCAGATTCGTTAATCACTGAGCCACGACAGGAACTCCTAAGTGGATTTTTTTAAAGCCAAAAGAAGAACATATTTCATGAACTGTGAAAATTACATGAAATTCAAATACCAGTGTCCATAATTAATTTTACTGGAACTCTTTCATCTACACCAAGACCTCAGATAAGATGATTACGTGATGTATAAATCTTTCACGGACACTGTTGGAGAGATCCAGGAAGCTGACAATCAAAAGCAAAGCAAAAACTAAGATGCCCACATCTTTTCCTATCACAAGTCAGCTGATCCAGAAAGTGAAGCTGAGAGATTTGTCTTTGTGGTGTCTTTTTAAAAAAAAATACTCAATGCTTGGGAGTTCCCGTCGTGGCTCAGTGGTTAACGAATCTGACTAGGAACCACGAGGTTGCAAGTTCAACCCTGGCCTTGCTCAGTGGGTTGAGGATCCAGCATTGCCGTGAGCTGTCATGTAGGTTGCAGACGCGGCTAGGATCCCTCATTGCTGTGGCTGTGGTGTAGGCCGGTGGCTACAGCTCTGATTAGACCCCTAGCCTGGGAATCTGCATATGCCGCAGGAGTGGCCCTAGAAATGGCAAAAAAAAAAGACAAAAAAAATACTCAATGCTAAACATGAAATCAAAAAGGTGGTGATTCATATTGCTCAGAAAACAATCCAAAGGAAAGAGAGATAATGCTTTGCTTCCTATCTTTTGTTTTTCTATCCTCTCTAGGTGGTGTTTGGGATCAGAGTGTGAGATCAACCATCAGATACCTACTCGCTGGCTCTCTTGCTTCACAGGAAGCCAGGCAAAGCTACTTGTCCCGTTCCATTTGTATCTCATTATATAGTAATATGCCCAGTTTCTAACAATGTGTAATATACAATGAAATGAATTTCATCTTATGCATACTAAGACTGAGATGGCTGCATATGGGCAACACTGAAAATTTCTAGGTTCAAGGTACATTCAGAGCTTTTTGCAAATAACCTTCTGATCTTTCTGTGAATGAAAACCATCCAAACTAAAAAATCCAGTCTTGGCACCTCAGTGGCACTGTGAAGGGTGTCCTTCATCACAGATACCCAGGTAAATGCAAGCAACTGAAGGCATCACAGCCCTAATGCATCCCCAAACCTACATTTTTGGGTTTTGCTTTCGATCTTGTTTTGCTTTGGGTCAGCTTTGACCAGCACCTTCCATTTGTCCACAATGTTGCTGCTTTTAACTCTGCTGTCCAAATACCCCCACATTCTCCCCAATGGTGAGCCTGTCATCCATGCCAAACGTCTGTCAAACTTTCCAACTAAAATGTAACGGGTACATTTGTAAAGAGCATGAAGACTAGGGCAGTTCATCACAGTTGGAGCCTTTATGATGCCTTCCCTGTTCATACAGCCAGGAGACAAACATCCCCCCCCGCCAGCCCAAGGGCTTAGATCCAGTCTTCAGAGCCTCTGAATGTCCCAAGGGAAGGAAACCCAAAGATTCCTCTCCCCAGATTCAAATATCCCCATGTCTTCCCTAACGATCACAGGGGTATAATGTAAAATCCCTATCATTCACTCCTCTTTTCCAGGCTCTGTCTTTTAATTCTAGCTGCTTGGTACCCACATCTACCTGGAAATCCTGCATCACCTGATCCACCACACTGTACAGGGCATCAGTGAAGGTACCGTGTGGTGCTGAGAAAACTAGAGTCAATGTGTCCCTCAAAAACATGATCCATCTTGGATCCAACACAAGCCACGTATGTGTGTGTGTGTGTGTGTGTGTACATGTGCCTATAATATATATATGCATATATATGTGTGTGTAAATGCAGTTTTACGTTCATAGCAACATTAAAAGGAAGGTACAGAGATTCCCCTGTACGCCTGCCTCCACACACGTATAACCTCCCCCATTCTTATAACATCCCTCCGCAGAGAAGTACATTTGCTACAACTGATGAAGCTCCATTGACAGTGTAACATTCTCACCCAGATAGTTTACATCAGGATTCACTCTTGGTGTTGTATCCTCAGGGTCTAGACAAACGCACAGTGACATGCACTCATCATTATTGTATCACACAGAGGAGTTCCACACCCTAAAGACTGTGTTCTGCCTACACATCCCTCCTCCTTAATCTCTAGCAATAACGGATCTTCTTCTTGTCTACATAGTTTTGCCTTTTCTGGCATGTCGTATGATCGGAAAGAAACAGTACGTATGTAGCCTTTTCAGATTGGTGTCTTTCACTTAGTAATAGCATTTAAGGTTCCTTAATGTCTTTTCATGACTTGACAGCTCATTGCTTTTTAGTGCTGAATAATATTCCATTGTCTGGATAGTCCATGGTTTATCTGTCCATTCACCTACGGCAGGACATCTTGGCTGCTTCCAGGTTTTGGCAGTTATGGATCAGGCTGCTATAAATGTTTGTGTACTGATATAAGTTTTCAACTCCTTTGGTTAAATACTAAAGAGCCTGATATGGTAAGAGTATGTTTAGCTTTACCAAACTATCTTCCAAAGTGGCTATCCCATGTTCCATTCCCATCACCGGCAACAGATGAGAGTTCTTGCTGCTCCACACCTTCTACAGCACAGGGTATTGTCGATGTTTTGGATTTGTGCTATTCTGGTAAGTATGTAGCAGTGTCTCACCACTGTTTTATTTTGCATTTTCCTAATGACACATGACGTGGAGCACCTTTTCCTATGCTCATTTGCTACCTATATTCTTTAGTGAGGTGTCTCTTAAGATCTTTGGCCCATCTTTTAACTGGGTTGTTTTCTTATTGTTGAATTTTAAGAGGCCTTTGTGGATTTTAGATAACAAGATCCTTTATCAGATGTGTCTTTTGTAAATATCTTCTCCCAGTACGTAGTTTGTCTTCTCAGTCTCTTGACATTGTTTTTTTGTGGAAGTTTTTAATTTAATAAAGCCTAGATTAGCAATTATTTCTTTTATGAATAGTCTTTGGTTTTATATTTTAAAAAGTCATTTTCACACCCAAGGCATCTATGTTTTCTCCTATGTTATCTTCTAGGACTTTTAAATTCATTTTTTGCATTCTTTGTTCTTGGCTGCAACCATGGCATGTGGAAGTTTCTGGGCCAGGGATTGAACCGCATGGCCACACTGGATCCTTAACCTGCTGTGCCACATGGAAACTTCCTCATTTTTGTGTATTCTAATGACAGTGCCGGGGGTACACAGTACAGGCTCAACAACAGTTTATCAAAACATTTCCCAGGTTGTAATGTGGAAATCAATCCTAACGAAATAGTCTTCATTGAATTCTCTGTGTCTTTGAAACTACCACTCTGTCTTGATTACAGTAGCTTGACAGTAATTATTAAAATTGAGTAGGAGTTTCAGCTGTGGGCAGGGGGTTAAGGATCCAGTGTTGTCTCTATGGTGGCATGGATTTGATCCCCAGCCTGGTGCAGTGAGCTAAGGAGCCAGCATTGCTGCAACTGTGGCATGGGTCACAGCTGTGGCTCAGATTTGATCCCTGGCCTGGGAACTTCCATATGCCCTGGATGCAGCCCTAAATAAATAAAATCTTAAAATAGCGTATTATTCAAAATTGTTTTGGCTTCTCTAGTTCCTTTGCCTTTCCATGCAAATTTTAGTGTCAGCTTATCTGTATGTATAAAATTATCTTGCTGAAATTTTGACTGGAATTGCATTCAACTTATAGAGTAACATAAGGAGAACTGACACCATAACTAGATTGAGTCTTGCAATCATTTTTTTTTTCTTTTTAGGTTGCATCTGCGGCATGTGGAAGTTTCCAGGCTAGGGATCAAAGTAGAGCTACAGCTGCTGGCCACAGCCACAGCAACACTGGATCCTCAACCCACCGAGTGAGGCCGGGGATCAAATGTGCATCCTCACAGACACTATGCTGGGTTCTAAGCCCACTGAGCCACAGCAGGACCTCTGACTCTTGCGGTCTTGATTATGATCTGTCTCATTTATTCAGGTCTTCTTAATTTCATCATTGTTGTGTACTTTTCAGCATAATGATCCTGTGTATAGTTTGTTAGATTTATTCCTGTTTTCTAAATTTTATTTCCAACTGTTCCCTGCAAGTTATTAAAAATACAATTGTCTTTTCTATGATCATTTTGCATCCTGAGCCTTTGGTAAGCTTTTTTTGGTAATAAGCTTTTGTTCACCTATTAGTTCTAGGAGTTTTTGTATAGATTCTTCAGTATTTTATCCATAGGCAATGAGGTCATCTATAAACAGGGCAGCTTGATTTATTCCTTTCCAATATATATATCTTCTATTTACTTTTCTTGCCTGATTGTACTGGCGAGGCTCTCTAGTACAACACTGAACAGAAGTGAAAGAGAACATCCCTGCCTTGGTTCCTATCTTAAGGGAAAAGCATTCAGTCTTTCCCCATTAAATACGATATTAGCTTCAGAGCTTCCTTAGATACATTTTATTAGATTCAAGTACCTAATATTTCTAACTTGACAAGATTATTTTATCATTAATGGATTCTAAATTTTGTCACATGATTTGCTGTACCAGTTAATATGAGCATTTGGGGTTTTTTCTTCAGTCAATTAATGTAGGAGGTTATATTGATTCTGTGAAGGTCAGACCAACCCAGTGAGATAAACCCCACTGGGTCATAGGGTATTATTATATATATGGCTATATTTGATTTGCTGATATTTTCAGGACTTCTCCCTGTATGTTCATGAGGGCTGTTGGTCTACAGTTTCTTTTTCTTGTAATGTCTATGTCTGGTTTTGTTGTCATGTAAGGCTGGCCTCACAAAGTGGGTGGGAAGTGTTCTTTTTCCTTTTCTGAAAGAAATTGTGTAGAACTGATGTTATTTCTTTAAATGTTTTGTAGAACTCACCAGTGAAACCATCTGGACCTGGAGTTTTGTTTTTGGAAAGAACTCAATTTCTTTATAGATTTAAGACTATTCCAGTGATCTGTCTCTCCTTTGGTGAGTTTTGGCAATTTGTGGCTTTCAAAGAATTGTATATTTTATCTTAGTTGTCCAAATTATATGCAGGGTTGTTTGCAGTATTTTTTAATACTTTTAATAACTTATCAATTTCTGATATTAGTCACCTATGTCTTCTTTTTTTTTTTTCCTTTAGTCCGTTAGGTTAAATCAACTTTATTAATCTCAGAACATCAACTTTTGGTTTCATTTGTCCTCTCCATGGTTTTTCTGTTTTATATTTCACTGTTTCTCATTCATCCCTTTACTTCTTTCTGTTTCACTTGCATTCTGTTTTCTACTTTTCTATTCTTTTTTATTTTTATTTTTTTTTGTCTTTTTAGGGCCACACCCACGGCATTCAATTTTCTTAAGGTGAGAGCTTAGATTATTGAGACTCTTCTACTCTAAGCATTTAATGCTATTAAGAGCCCTCTAAGCTTTAGCTGTATCTCTTAAATGCTGATGCTGTATTTTCATTTTCAGCCAAAAAGCTTTTTAATTTCCCATGAAATTTCCTCTTTGGTCCATGGATAACGTATAAGCATATTGTTTAACACCGGGATCATCCAGTTATCTTTCCGTTATGGATTTCTAGTTGAATTCCATTATGGTCAGAGAACATACTTGGCATGATTTTGAATTATTAAGTTAATATTTAATGGCTCAGGATATGGTCAACCTTGGCATATGTTTCAGGGGCACCTGAAAAGAACATCATCATCCTGCTGTTGGGGGACGTGTCCTCTATGTGCCACTCAGATTCGGTTAGTTTGTACTCATATTTAGTTCTTCCTCGTTCCTGTCGATTTTCTGTGTCCTAATTCTATCCATACCAGAGAAGAGCACTTAAGCCTCCACCTATTACTGGATCTGCCCTATCCATCTATCACTTCTTGCTGCATGGATTTTGAACCTCTGTCCTCATTTAGGATTTTTATGTCTTTTTGATTAATTGAACCTCTTATATAATGTCTTTCTTTATCTCTGTAGTTTTCGGTGATCTGAAATTGACTGCCTTTGATATTAAGGTGCACCCCTTTCATTCGAACAGACCAAATGTGACAAACTCTTCATAACTGGTTATTTTCAGGGTTTGGGGGTTGTTTACATAGACAATCTTACCTAAAAATGATGATAGTTTAGGGTTTCTTTCCAATTTCCGTAACTTTTTATCACATCCAGGAACTTTTAATGACATTAATTTCCTCAGACTCTCAGGCACAGGCGAGGGCCATTGCTACCCTAACATAATCCCTCATCACATTCTACTCTAATTTAAGACTCCATTCTCTTTCCGTCGAAAAGCTTATGCAGCAGTTTCAGCAGAGGGGTGTAGAGTTACTTCTATACCTTCTCAATTGGGGAAGGCATCTTGCTTTCTAAAGCTCATGGCTTCAAGAGGAATGAAAGAGGAGCAGTGGTCTTTGTGGGGGCCAGCCCCCAGCCTGAAGCGATCCAGGGACCCACCAAGAGCCACCTCATCACCAAAGAAAGCACTACTCAAATCCCACAGATTTTTGAAGCTTTGTGCCAGCAACTGAGGCTGAAAACAAAATATTCTAAATTACATCGTGATAATAATGTAATTATTATTATAAGGGACATAGTCTCCCCTTAAGCCTTCAGAGAGAGCGAGCTTGGCCCTGCTTTTGGACTTAATTAGCCTTTAGAGATGTGAGAGAATGATACTGGTATTTTAAGCTACCTGGTCCGCGGTCATTTATGAAGATGCTGTAGGAAACTAACACGGTGGATGGAGCAAGGCTTTCCCTTGTGGGTAACACTCTGAGCTAAAATGGGGGCTCTGGGTGCATTCCCCTGGCTTCCACACCACCGAGTATTCCCATGGCTCCTCAGGACACTCCTCAGCCCCCCTCTTCCCAGCACCCTCCCCAGTTCACCTCCAGCCACCTGCTGAGAACTCCAAACTCCATCACTGGTCCACCTCCCAAGCACCAGACCCAGATGTCCCCTGGACGTCTCCCCCTGCATCTCTCAGTGATGGGCAGGACCATCCACCCTTTGCCCATTCCCAAACCTCAGGGCAGCTTTACGTCCTGCTGCTCTCTCAAGTTCCACCCAGGTCCCCCGATGCAACCTCTTCAATACTTCCGGAACCTCTCCATGTCTCCCCGCTTCATGGTCACAATTCTGACCCAGATGGCCAAATCCCACCTGGACAACTTATCAAGCCTCCCTGTCAAAAGCATCATCTCCTAACTGGTCCCCTGCCCTGGGCTTGCTCCCGTCCCCGTGGTTTTCCACCCTGCATCCAGAGTGATGACTCTAAAAAGCCCAAATCTACTCCTTTGTTTTAAAACAGTCACAGCAGCATCTTATGCTTTCTGAGGGTCCCGGCAACTATTTTGAGTACTTTGTGTGTATTGATTCATTTAAAATAGTACAAGGGAGGAATCACTAATATCCGTATTTTGCAAATAAGACAACTGAGGCTGACAAAACCTAGCTGATGTGTCCGAGATTTGGCAAACTGATGGAGGCAAGATAGAAACCTATGAGAATCTGGTATCAGAGGCCCTGGTCACAACTCCTAGACTATGGGCAGAGGTCAGATGGCCGCCCAGTAATTCACCCCTGGTCCTTGGATAAAATCCCCATCAGCGGAGTCAGGTTTAAGTAAGGGGACCGCACAATTTGCCCACGTCTTCACCTGCTGTCCCTGGCGCGGATTTATGGAATCACTCTCAGGAGTGCCTCGTGTGGACAGTGAATGAGACGATCATCCTACTGGCAAGTCTCACTTCCACGCCCGACGCAGTTCCAGACCAAGAATTTGCTTTACTTCCTTGAGGGGCCACAGTCTACAACCCCTGGCTTTCACGCTTTTCTTACCCTGCTAGAAATGCCTGGACCCTCGATCTCAGCCTGCAGGACCTCCCCGCCAACACCGTTATGTTCTCACGGTACCAAGAACGACTCAGCCATCATCCAAGACACCGCTCGTGGTGACGGCCTGTTTCATCGCCCTTCTACTCACCCTCCTGTCTCTAGCAGAGGACCTGGTAGGTACAGTGGACAGCAGACTCCCCTTCAGGAATGAGAAACGCATGCCCCAGCTACTAGGAACGCAGCCGTAAGAGCGCCTTCAGCTGCCAGCCCTCCGGCATTGCTCTGGCTGAAGGTCACGCTGTGTTCCAGGGAAAGCCCGATTCCAGGGCCTGATCAGTGCAGAGGGATGACGGCTCCATCCGTTCTCCCCAGCTCAGGACAACTCTGAAGGGACACTCAAGCTCCAGGACCCAGCAGGGAAGCAGCTGAGAGCTTTCTTGGGGCCACACCACAGCTGGATCTCCCTTCCTGCCTGGTCCTGTTTCCTTTTGCACCTGTCCACGGATGCTGAGGCCAAGAGTGCTCCCTAATAAGCCATTTTGGATGTTACTCTCACCATCCGCCTCCTGGGCCCCCACCTGTGACAGCAGGTGGTCAGTAGTTACCTGTTTAATGAATGGCTTCTTCACTCGGTAAGTTTCCTGCCTTACATGCGCCCCCTTAGCAGACATGACTACGCCATGGCACGAGTCTGGCTTATGGATGGAGAATCGTACTTTCCAATTAAAGACAACATACTACAGACTTGTTCTAAAGACGTGTCCTATTTTTTGCTGGCGGAGTAAAATCTTGGCCATCGTGAAGGCATGATTACAAGCCTACGGCTACATATTTAGCGTGGGAAACCCCAAATTAGTGGATTAAAAACAAAATCCACGCTGACACCTGTGAGAGCAGGACCCAGAGCCACATTTCCACGTCGCTGACAAGGACCTGCCCCTGCTCTCTGCACAGCGCTGTGGACAACCCGGGGCACGGAGACGTCAGCTCTGGTCCTGCCGACACACAGCGTCCCCTCCAGGGAGGAACACACAACCAGCAGCAACTGGAACTCCGAGCGGGGTGAAGTCGGAGGTATCAGAGAACAAGCAGAGTGGGTGGAAGCACAAAGGAAGACACGATCGCAGGGAGAGACAGGAAGGGGTGGCATTGGAATGAGCTCTCAGAATGAACGTGACTGTTCCCTGAGCCCCTCCTGTCTCCCACACGCTGTGCTGGGGGGCCAGACTACAGGCAGAACGACTCTGATGACACAATGCACCGCGCTTTATGGATCAATGTGAAGCAGGCTCGGGCACACAGAGCAACAGTCCTGACCAAGAGAGAGGAAAGGCAACAGCTTGAGTCAAGGCGAAAACATCGCCAAAGGAAGATCGTAACTTCTTTGGCCAGCCCTCCTAATGAGCCTGAAGACTCTACTTTGACGTAGGAGGGGCCCACGGAAAATGGTTTCCACCCTCCAAATGCTGGGTTCTCACATGCCACAGTCGACCCCGTGAACCCCCTGCCCAGATGCTTTCCTCCTCCTCCCTCTCCAGCAGAACCCCAACTGCATTCAGGTATCTGTCCCATGCCTGTGGACGTCTCCTGCCTTAGAAGCGTCCCCAACCTCAACTCCAGGGGGACCCTCAGTGGAAATGGTCATCATTGTCCTGCCTGCCCGGCCAGGGACTGGGTCAAAGACACAGGCTTGAGCCCCGGCAGCCCCCCACACCTCCCCTGGGCACGTGTTAACAGTCAGTGATGAGCACGCAAGTAAACTGCCTTAAACTATCTCACCCCAGGTTTGGGACCCTTGGGTCTGCCCCTCTTGTCTTAATCATTTGGGGCCACCGTAACACGATACCTTAGGTATTTGCGTGGCTTACAATCAACAGAAATGCCTCCCAGTTCAGGAACTAGGAAGTTCAAGGTCAAGGTGACCGCGATCTGGTTTATGACTGCGCCTTTCTGTTGTGTCCTCACGTGGCACAAGGGGCAAGGGAGCTTCCTAGGGATGCTCTTACAGGGGCACCAAGCCCATAGTCAGGACCTTATTACCTCCCTAAGGCCCCACCTCCCAATACCATCGCCTCACTGATCAGGATTTCAGCCTGAATTTGGGGGGAGTGGGGCACGATTTGGGGGGATTCAGACCATATCCCCTCTCACCCTGGTCCTCTCTTGGGTTTATAAGCATGGCAAAAAATTCCCTCCGTTGCTGCTAGCCGCTATTTTAACCATGAAAAAGCCAGTCTGAGGACAAGGCCGAGCCACGAATGGAGGCAAAGCAAAGCGTCATGGAGAGAAAGAGGTGGGAGGGAAGGGGAAGGGGAGACAGACGGCGCCGTCCCAGGCACCTGCACTCTCCCCTCCTCTGGACCCCCGGTCATTTGAAACAAAGTCTCCTTCTCATTTGAGCCTCTCTGAACTGACATCTGATCCTATCATTAAAAGCATCCTAGATGATACAAACGAGCAACGGTCTTCTTTCCTGCAGACCTGCTTAGAGCCTTACACAGAAACATAGACCCTAAGTTTCTAGGAAGAATGGACAGCGAGCCGCATTCCTCAGAGTCCAAGGATTTTTTTTCCCACAGAACCAAACTTGATAAAGAAGGAAGAGGACATTCTTCTGTCCGTGGTTCAAAAATATCATCTGCCCTGTGTTGCAGGACGCCAGAGAGAGGAGCTTCAAGGCAAGAATACAAATGAGGAGGATGCCGCCACGGTCAAGGGTAAGGACACAGATGACAATTAAGAACCCGGAATGCAAGAACAGACGTAGATAAATTGTAATTCAGAGACAGATTCAGAGGCACCAACTGGCTATGGAGGGGTGAAGCAGGACCTCGGAGTACCAGGAAACCAGCTCTCTAGGTCACTGCTGGGGACGCAGAACCCTGGCAAAATCACCAAGGTAGAGCCTTTGATGACACTGATTAGAGTCTGGTCAACTCCTGGGTGGACTGAAAGGTCACCACCCCTCCCTGGTCCTGTGGGCAGAAGCCTCAGATGTTCCTCTTAGGAACTGCTCCTCCCCATAGCAGGCTGTGCGGACAGGGCTCTGGTCCGCCTCCAACCCTCCTACAGTCTCCACGGGCTGGCCAGGTCCCATGACCGAGCCAAGGCAATCAGACTCTCATCTGACACAGACCCGTCGGAGGGGTCTAACGACAGGAAAGAACTGGGAAGTAACCCCACCCTTGTATGTCAATTGAAGTATAGTTTCCTTCTTTTTAAGAAAAGCAAAAGAGATTGATTAAGGCATCAGAGGGGCATGGGCTGAGCTCAAGATGGCACCAGCCTATACTGAAGCATAGTTGATTTACAATGTCGGGTTGGCTGCTGGTGTATGGCAAGGTGATTCAGTTTTTGTGTGTATATATATGTATGTATGTATGTATGTATATAGGTGTATATATATATATTCTTTTTCAGATTCTTTTCCATTTATGGCTTATGCTACACGTAGGACCTTGAGTTTATCTATTTTATATATACTAGTCATATCCGCTAATCCCAAACCCCTAATCTACCCCTCTTCCCTTCCGCTTGGGTAACGATAAATTTGTTTTCTATGCCTGTGAGTCTTTCTGTTTTGTACATAAGCTCATTTGCAGGGAAGCTAGCTCATCTGAAGATGGCCTCTGAAGAGCTGTCCCATTGCCCTGTAGCAGGGGCACCAGCTGGTCACTCCTTTGATTTTATGAGCCACCCCCCTTTCCCAAATCTCCATTTGTCCCAAATTAGCTATTTCTACTGCTGCAACCAGAGAGCCCTAACAGGTCACGGGGCACCATGCATCTCAGACCAAATTTCAAAACGTTTTTTCTTTTAAATTAGCTGCCCTCAAAGGCTATTAGAATATCACGTCCTAAGAGCAGATGATTTTATTCTGTGAAATGAGATCTGACAGCACAGCCTTTCCAGAGCATGAAGATAAGAGGGTTCCCATGTTTAAAACTAAGGCTCAGGAGGACTTCGAACATATTTCTACCTAGACCTGAAAAGGGCCCCAAACCTAAAACATCAACATGAGAAATTCCAGCAACATTTTACATTTGCCCACTTTGTTTTGAGTCCTGGAAGGGTTTTGTTTTATTAAAAAAGACATGTTTTATTTTCAAGAAGTTGCAAATTTTTAGCAAGTACCAGCAGCAAGAAACCAAATCACTCGTAATCCTACCCAAAGATAAACCCGACCTGCTCCCCCTTCCAGGCTTTCCTGATTTCCTTCCAGGCTGTTCTATACAATTTCTGAAAAGACTGTACAATCTCAGCTCTGTATGCACTCCTGTATCCTGTTTCCTTATCTGAAACATTTCTCCCAAGCCCTTACATTTTTTTGAACGTTAGGAAAACACTAAGATTGTTACAGCTGCATAAATGTGCCAGAATTTACTTAATCATTCCACTAACGTGAGACATGTAAAGTGTTCCACTTTTTCTCCTCTTGCAGATTTTTTTGGTCTTTTTAGGGCCACACTTGTGGCATATGGAAATTTACAGGCTAGGGATCTAATCAGAGCTGTAGCTGTAGTCTACACTGCAGCCATAGCAACACTGGATCCAAGCCACATCAGCAACCTACACTGCAGCTTGTGGCAATGCAGGATCCTTAACCCACTGAGTGAGGCCAGGGATTGAACTCGCATCCTCACAGTGACGATGTCTGGTTCTTAACCCAGGGGGCCACAATGGGAACTCTGCCTTTTTTTTTTTTTTTTTTTCCTTGGCTGTGCCCACAGCATACGGAAATTCCCAGGCCAGGGACTGAACTTGTGCCACAGCAGCGACAATGCCAGATCCTTAACCTGCTGAGCCACAAAGGAACACCCCCCTTGCAGGCTCATTAAAGTACAGCGATAAAGAACTTCTGTATCAAAACCAGTGGCTCCGGGAGCAAATCTCAACTACCGTCCTTTCCTTCCCAACAATGCATCCAGCCATGACACACACTCACCTGCTCTGAGACTTGTATAGACAGGGGGGGACAGATCAGAACCTGCTCTGAAGAGCTGCTGTGAGGGTGAAATGGGAGTATCTGCAACATACACTTGAGTGTCTGTCACGGGACACACTCGACCAAGAGCAGCTGTGAAAATGATGCTCGTCAACAGTGCACACGCACGGAAACAGCCAAAAGCTCTGCCTGCTTCCCACAGTCCTTATTAATTAATTAATGTATTCATTTTGTCTTTTTAGGGCCATACCCACATGGCAGTTCCTCGATTAGAGGCGGAATGACAGCGGAATGACAGCTGCAGCTGATGGCTTGCACTACAGCCATGGCAACACCACATCTGAGCCACATCTGTGAACTTCGCTGCAGCCGATGGCAATGCCGGATTCTTCACCCACTGAGGGAGGCCATGGATCAAACCCACATCCTCATGGATACTAGTCGGGGTCCTAACCCACTGAGCCACAACGGGAACTCCCCATAGTCCTTATTTTTTAAAGGTCCCTATTTGGTTTATTTGTTATGTAGGAGTCTGTAGGGGCTTTTGCAGTCAGAGAAACAGCTTTTCTTTCAGCCTAGAAGTAAAAAAAAAAAAACAAAAAAAAAGAAAGAAATACTTCCAAAGGGCACGCTCTTACCCTTTCTTCTGAAACTGCAGACAGGAAGCAAAGTGGAGAATTTTCTATCGGCAGATTACTGCATGCTCTTGGTGGCTAGCTACATACAAGATACCCGATTACCTTACATGAATGTGACATTTTAATTTTTATTCATGTCAAGAGCGGTTAACTGGCATTTCCAGAACCACGTGAAGTGACCTTAGGGACCCTGAGGCTGCCAAGATCCACCCCCAGGAGCGAGGGGACCAAGGAAAGCGTTTGCCTGGGCGTGACCTACTTAAGGATGCAGCTCCAACCTGGTCTGCCCCTTTCTTAGCCTGGTACTTCTGCAGCCTCCATCCCCCATCTATACAATGGAGCCACAAATAGCACCCAATTTCTATCCATGTTGCCAGGAGTCAACAAAAATAATGCCTATAAGAGTTCCTGCTGTGTCTCGGTGGGTTAAAAACCTGACTGCAGCAGCTCGGGTCACTGCAGAGGGGCAGGTTCCATCCCTGGCCCTGGGGCAGTGGGTTAAAGGATCCAACTGCCCCATTGCAGCACAGGACACAGGTGTGCTTTGGATTCAACCCCTGGCACAGGAACTTCCATACGCCAGTGGGTGTGGTCATTAAAAACCAGTAATAATAATAAATGCCTATAGGAGCTCCTGTCGTGGCACAGTGGAAATGAATCCGACTAGGAACCATGAAGTTGCAGGTTCGATCCCTGGCCTCGCTCAGTGGGTCAAGGATCCTGTGTTGCCGTGAGCTGTGGTGTAGGTCACAGACGCGGCTCAGATCCGGCATGGCTGTGGCATAGGCTGGCAGCTGTCGCTCTGATTAGACCCCTAGCCTGGGAACCTCTGCATGCCGAAGGTGTGGCCCTAAAAAGCCAAAAAAAAAAAAAAAAGCCTATGAAGGACACAGCCCAGTTCTCGGCTACAGAGGACAGAGCTGAGCCTTTTGAGCTTTTCTTCTTTGGGTCCCTGAAGGATGCCCTCCCCTGCACCAGCTGAAGTGGGGTGGGGTGGGTGATTTGCTCCAGTCAATGAGTGTGAGTAGAAGCGACATGTGTCACTTCCAGAGAGAAGCTTGGGGGCCAGGCTATGATGCACCGCGTCCTCATTCCTGGCCCCTGCCATCACAGAGGAGCACGTGGAACAGAGTCTGGGGCCCTGAAGGGCTGCTCCCTGCGGCCAGTGCACACACCACCCGGGATCCTGAGTGTCTTTGTTACAGCAGCACAACTAGGACCATCCCAAGGAGTGCAACAACTACGCGTCACAGTGCATTTCAAATGAGTGAGGCCATCCGTACTCTCTCTTAAGAGGTTTCATCTCTGGGACTCAACATCGAAAAACTGGGTTTGACTTGCGAGCAGAAGGCAAATGGGTATCCATTTCAACTTGTAAAATTTTCAGCTACTTATGAATATAAATCAGGCCCAAACAAGTGCCTCATGTCAAAGAGACTTTCGGCGCAGCAGAGGCTTGTGGTAATAACTATAATTTATGGGAGTGCTTATTATTTCCCAGGCCTGAGGCTAAGGATATTCTATTTCTTATCTGATTTAATCCTGGTGATCAGCCCAATACAGCAGGTGTCATTCCGGTGTGAGAGGATGAGAATTTCTGTTCTCATCATTCCTCTCCCCACTGCAGGAAGAACTTAAAAAAAAAAAAATACGTATTTATATGGGTATGTATGTATATATACATGTATCTATTTGTACACACACATTTTGACATGAGATAGTCAATATCAGCATGAAAAATGTTTGTTCTCCTAAAGAAGCTCCTTCCTAAAGGAGCTGATTCCTGGACACTGAGAGACTCCACAGCCACCCTCCTAGGACGGAGACAAAGAATGACCCTTCTCATAGCTGCACTTTGGAGGAGAGGGCAGAAGAGGGGGCAGGAGTGAGCAAGGGTACAGGAAAGATTTCAAAGACAGGCAGTGGGAGAGGGGAGAGAGATCTCCAAGGTTATTCAACTGTGGGAAAGGCTCCCTATATCCAGTCATATCCAGGGGAGCTCTGGGAAGAGTCGGAGCCAAGGAGATGCGAACAAAGATGACATTTGTAAATCCCAGGTCAAGGCATGTAAGAGCCCGGATGGCCTCTCTACATCCTCTCTTCACCTTTAGCAGTGACTGAAAGCTACACATGGAGATGGGGGGCGGGGTGCAGACTGGACCGCTGAATCACGCATGGACGACTGTCCCTAGGAGTCCCCAGCAACCACCGCATTTCACATGAGCTTAAAAATAAACATTGGCTATGTTGGGCCATGGAGGTTCCACAGCTCATGTGTTACCATGGCAGGGCTTCGCTGATCCTAATTCAACACGGAAGACTCAAGACTAGGCAAAGAACAAAATAAGCCAAAGGAAATCGGGAGGAGGGGATCTAAAAATTAAAAAAAAAAAAAAAGAAGAAGAAGAAGGATTTACTACAAATAGAAAAAACACACTGATCAAGAGCTAATGAGAAAGAATTTTTAAAAAAGAAAAAGGAATAATTAATAAGAGCTGATTCTGTGGGGTGTGGGGAGCCAAGCCAAGTGAAAAGAGAAATGCAAATTAGACTGACAAAGGCCATACAACCACGTACTCAAAACAGACTCCATTAAGCTTTAAAATCATCAAAAAAGGAATGCTTTTCTATAAAATAGGTTCGTAAAAATGACTCAGGAAAAGATAGAAAACATAAATAGCCCAATGATGACTGAAGACATTGGGAAAGCTGTCAAAGAACCACCTCCAAAAAGTGGTCTGGAGAGGTCATTTCAAAGCTGACCTCACCACTGCATGGAAAAAGAAAATGGAAAAAGAAGCAAGCAGGCAGTTTGTGTTACAATGTTCTCAAAATCTGACTGCTTTAGCAAAAGGAAAAAAATTCAGATGATCTCATATATGAATACCGAATGCCAAAATCCTAAATAAAACAATTCAATTTAGCATTATATAAAAATAATCAGCAAATCATAGTCAAGTAAGATCAACTAGAGGAAGGCGAGGAGAGCTCAATATTAGAAAATTTACTGAGGTTCAAGAACATGAAACACAAGCTCCTAGTGGGTAGAAACTGCAGGAACTCTGTCACTGGTGTATCCCCAGCACCAAAAAATGCCTGGACCATAGCAAGTGCTCAATAAATATTTATGGCACCAGTTATTGAATGAAGACATTAATGAAGGAGAAAACATATGATTATCTTTAAATCCAATGATAATATAGTTCATCAAATTTACCTTCAGTGCCAAAGATAAATTCAAAATAAATTTATGCAACATGTAACATGATTAAAAAACAAAATCTCGGAGTTCCCATCGTGGCACAGTGGTTAACGAATCCGACTGGGAACCATGAGGTTGCGGGTTCAGTCCCTGCCCTTGCTCAGTGGGTTACGGATCTGGTGTTGTCGTGAGCTATGGTGTAGGTTGCAGACGCGGCTCGGATCCCGTGTTGCTGTGGCTCTGGCGTAGGCCGGGGGCTACAGCTCCGATTCAACCCCTAGCCTGGGAACCTCCATATGCCGCGGGAGCAGCCCAAGAAATAGCAACAACAACAACAACAAAAAGACAAAAGACAAAAAAAAAAAAAAACCTTTCAATTTTCCCCAACCCAATATATACATTGCGGGGGGTGGGGGCTGGTGCTGGGTTATTTTTCCTTTTATTTTGTAAACATTTTGCATATAAGCATTTGTCAGTATGTCTGATTATCTACCTCTTTAAATTTCTATCTATTTTTTTTATTTTTGGCTTATTTTAATTCTTACTGAAATATAGTTGATTTAAAAGGTGTTAGTTTCTGGTGTACAGCAAAGTGGTTTAGTTATAAATATACGTTGGGGGGGGGGGGGCTCTTTTCCCTTATAGATTATTACAAAATACCACGTATAGTTCCCTGTGCCATGGTAGGTCCTTGTTAGTTGTCCATTTTATGTACAGGAGTGTGCCTCTGTTAATCCCAAACTCCTGATGTATCCCTCCCCCCACCCCCCCTCTGGTAACCATAAGTTTATTGTCTATGTCTGTGAATCTATTTGTTTTGTAATATCCATCTCAAAAAATGAGGAAGAATAAACCAGTGAGCGAAGCCAGAAGAAAATAATCGCCTCTTTTATAAGGAAGCAGTCTGTAGATTAGCTAGGACCAAGGTAGCACCAGATCTTTAGGCAAAGCTGTTGAGTCCTCATTGCCAAGCCAAGGAAGCTGTCCCAGATGAAGCTGGAATGAGGAGCCCAGACCAACTCCATGGCATCGCCTGTCCAAAGCATGGGACGCACCAACCCGCCGCTGCTCATCTGAGCAGCAGAGACCACCTCATATCCCTGCCGACCTATGGGTCAAGAGAACAAACTGGAAATCCCAGAAACAGATACAAGGAGGCGAAATCTGTCAGTCCATGATGAAGATGACATTTCACGTGCTGGGCATGAATTACCTTACTCAAGTTGATGATCGGGATAACTTTTTTTTAAAGGAAGACTACATGTGGCACCTATTATATGTCACACGCCAAAATTAAAGAACTTGATAAAGACTTGATGGTCAAATGAAATTATATCACGGTAATGAAAACCTATAAATATGTATGTAATCTCCTGCGGAGAAAGGAGTTCCCCACCCTAACATTCAAAGCAAAATATGATGAAAAGCGTGAAACAAAACATAAAAGGCAAAAAAAAAAAAAAAACAAACCCAAAACAAAACCCATAGGGAGATGTGTATGGCATAAAACAAAGCATCTATGTGCTTAATATATTAACAATTTCCTAAAAACCAATCAGAAATCAATTATGAACATGACTTTAGAGCACTGGCGCAAAGCCCTAGGCAGGCAATTCAGAAAAGGCCCCAGATATCTAGGAGACCTAAAAAATGCTCAACCTCACTAGAAATTTGAGAAGACAAGTTTTGGGATTTATTCATGTCATTGACAAGGCTATACCCTTCGTTGTTGATCGAGTTGGGAGAAGAAAATGAACGATTCTTCTGCGGGTGGAAACAGAACACGTGCATGTGTTCACAGACATAAAACATACACTTGCAGAGTCTTGAAAAGACGTACAAAGTCTTAAAAATGCACATGTTCTTTGGCCCAGCAATTCCATTGCGAAGATGTCACCCTAGGAAAGTAAACCCCTAAGAATTATTTGCTACATGTTAGCAAAACGAAATTGGCAGACTCTAATGGAATCTTACAGAGCTTTGAAAGCGTATGCTGTAGAGACACGATTATTGCCCTGGGATGATATTCAAGACATAATACAACAGGAGGACCAAAAAAAAAAAAAAAAAAATCAGGCTGCAAAACAGTATACACCAAACGGTCTCTTTTTAAGAACAGCTATATGCCTATGAAAACTTGGAAGACTATACCCAACATATTAACTGGGGCCTCCAGGTACTAAGATTATGGATGATTTTTTTTTTTTTGGCCTTTTTGCCCACCCATGAGTTTATAACTTCTCTCTGATAAACAACTATCACTTATGTAACCAGAAAGAAGGTTAAAAAAAGTAAATCGAATTCTGTGGGAAAATAAACATTTCTCCTAAAAATAAACTCTCGAGTTTGGAAAAGAAAAGCAAAAACATCTGCTTCCTGGACGGAAAGGGGCGTCTGAAATGGCTAGATGGCCACACACTTCCCCAGGACAGTAGGGTACCAGGTGCCAGCCTGCTGGGATGCCCCGAGCCCCTTGGAAGAGCCCCGGCTCTCCCTTGTTCTTCCCTGCATCCTCCAACTATCTCCACATGGAGCAGAAGCCCAGCTGCATGCTTTGCTGTCCTTAGCAACACAGCATTTGCAAGAACCTGTTCTTAATGATTAGGAAGCAATCCCCTCTCAAAAGAGCAACCAGGAATTAAATGACTGTTTTGACGCACAGGGGCCACTGATTCCCTTTTTCTGGGGGGAGGGAGTCCTGTTCACCCATCATGAAAAAGACGAAGGATGGACAATGGGCGGGGAAGGCATTAATTGCTGTTGGAAAGCATGGCTCCTTATCATGACTTGCAGGTCTGGGAGAACAGCACGCTGCAGGAAATCCTACTGCTGCAAGTAGCCCAGGAAGGCTGCACGCTGGCAGGTCTACACAGTAATGGGCTCAGAAAATATCCCCTCCAGATGTGCTAGCCCATTCATCAGTTTGTGAGGACCTTCTGTTCTCTGTCACATACACACACCACAGCAGGTGGCGAGACACGGGCCTCGACAAAATGAATGAAAACCTTTGCTCTGAGACCTAGAAAACGTACACAGTGCTACCTGGGGGACAGGGTAGGTCTGCCCGGCCCTGCTGAGCTATCAGGGAGCCATGGTCCAGCTCACAGGGAAATACAGACAAAGCCGTCTGATGACTCACTTGGAATTGGTTCTGACTTTTCCGTGATGTCCCACCCGCAGGTCCCCGCTCTTCAGAGGCTTGCTGATGACCAGGCGCTGTCTCACAGACACCTTCAAGGAAAAGATCCGTGCTGGCTTCGGCTGCTTAGGCCCAAGTAAAAATGCCTGCAGCACCAGGACTCCCAGAGGCTGCTGCATCCTCAGCATCTATCTGGGTACCACTGGCAGCTGTAGTGACATCCCGAGACCTGCGCAGCAGCAATGATGCTCAGCCGGGCTTTGCACCAGCAATCAAGCCCATGCATGGTGGCAGGCTGAGCCATCTAAGAACAGACAACAGGGCTGTGCAAACTTGACCTTCTGCTCCCCCCGCTCCCTAATGCATAATCCCCAAACCCAAAAGAATGCAATCCAGCCAGCCTTGCTCCTGCCTGTCCATGCCTCCCTCCCACACTTGCTGAGCTCCCTGCTTACTCTTGGTCCCCGTGAACATTACCCACTCTTGCAGGGGAGCACAGGGCCCCACTGACAGCCATCACCAGGCAGTGATGGAAA